>NC_090764.1:19856662-20064162 GCF_036898095.1 Palaemon carinicauda
CTAACACAAAATTTGACACCGAAAATTTTGGGGCATTATCTCTGACCCCGGCCCTTACTCGTTTCGGACCCCAAAAATAGGGCCCTTTTTCAATAAAAACTCATATATCTTCTATAATTTTAGCCGGAGAGCGAAAATATGCGATGACCACATTTATACCCATAAAACGACTCTATGCTGTAGTCTAACCCAAAATCTGACAACCGAAAATTTTGGGGCATTATCTCTGACCCCGTCCCTTACTTGTTTCGGACCCCCAAAAATAGGGCCCTTTTTCAATAAAATTCAAATATCTTCTATAATTTTAGCCGGAGCGAAAATATGCGATGACCACATTTATACCCATAAAACGACTCTATGCTGTAGTCTAACACAAAATCTGACACCGAAAATTTTGGGGCATTATCTCTGACCCCGGCCCTTACTCGTTTCGGATCACAAAAATAGGGCCCTTTTTCAATAAAAACTCATATATCTTCTATAATTTTAGCTGGAGAGCGAAAATATGCTATGACCACATTTATACCCATAAAACGACTCTATGCTGTAGTCTAACACAAAATCTGACACCGAAAATTTTGGGGCATTATCTCTGACCCCCGGCCCTTACTCATTTCGGACCCCAAAAATAGGGCCCTTTTTCAATAAAAACTCATATATCTTCTATAATTTTAGCCGGAGAGCAAAAATATGCGATGACCACATTTATACCCATAAAACGACTCTATGCTGTAGTCTAATACAATATCTGACACCGAAAATTTTGGGGCATTATCTCTGACCCCGGCCCTTACTCGTTTCGGACCCCAAAAATAGGGCCCTTTTTCAATAAAACTCATATATCTTCTATAATTTTAGCTGGAGAGCGAAAATATGCGATGACCACACTTATACCCATAAAACGACTCTATGCTGTAGTCTAACACAAAATCTGACACCGAAAATTTTGGGGCATTATCTCTGACCCCGGCCCTTACTTGTTTCGGACCCCAAAAATAGGGCCCTTTTTCAATAAAAACTCATATATCTTCTATAATTTTAGCCGGAGAGCGAAAATATGCGATGACCACATTTATACCCATAAAACGACTCTATGCTGTAGTCTAACACAAAATCTGACACCGAAAATTTTGGGGCATTATCTCTGACCCCGGCCCTTACTCGTTTCGGACCCCAAAAATAGGGCCCTTTTTCAATAAAAACTCATATATCTTCTATAATTTTAGCCGGAGAGCGAAAATATGCGATGACCATATTTATACCCATAAAACGACTCTATGCTGTAGTCTAACACAAAATCTGACACCGAAAATTTTGGGGCATTATCTCTGACCCCGGCCCTTACTCGTTTCGGACCCCAAAAATAGGGCCCTTTTTCAATAAAAACTCATATATCTTCTATAATTTTAGCCGGAGAGCGAAAATATGCGATGACCACACTTATACCCATAAAACGACTCTATGCTGTAGTCTAACACAAAATCTGACACCGAAAATTTTGGGGCATTATCTCTGACCCCGGCCCTTACTTGTTTCGGACCCCAAAAATAGGGCCCTTTTTCAATAAAAACTCATATATCGACTATAATTTTAGCCGGAGAGCGAAAATATGCGATGACCACATTTATACCCATAAAATGACTCTATGCTGTAGTCTAACACAAAATCTGACACCGAAAATTTTGGGGCATTATCTCTGACCCCGGACCTTACTCGTTTCAAACCCCAAAAATAGGGCCCTTTTTCAATAAAACTCATATGTCTTCTATAATTTTAGCCGGAGAGCGAAAATATGCGATGACCACACTTATACCCATAAAACGACTCTATGCTGTAGTCTAACACAAAATCTGACACCGAAAATTTTGGGGCATTATCTCTGACCCCGGCCCTTACTCGTTTCGGACCCCAAAATTAGGGCCCTTTTTCAATAAAAACTCATATATCTTCTATAATTTTAGCCGGAGAGCGAAAATATGCGATGACCACATTTATACCCATAAAACGACTCTATGCTGTAGTCTAACACAAAATCTGACACCGAAAATTTTGGGGCATTATCTCTGACCCCGGCCCTTACTCGTTTCGGACCCCAAAAATAGGGCCCTTTTTCAATAAAAACTCATATATCTTCTATAATTTTAGCCGGAGAGCGAAAATATGCGATGACCACATTTATACCCATAAAAACGACTCTATGCTGTAGTCTAACACAAAATCTGACAACGAAAATTTTGGGGCATTATCTCTGACCCCGGCCCTTACTCGTTTCGGACCCCAAAAATAGGGCCCTTTTTCAATAAAAGCTCATATATCTACTATAATTTTAGCCGGAGAGCGAAAATATGCGATGACCACATTTATACCCATAAAACGACTCTATGCTGTAGTCTAACACAAAATCTGACACCGAAAATTTTGGGGCATTATCTCTGACCCCGACCCTAACTCGTTTCGGACCCCAAAAATAGGGCCCTTTTTCATATAAACTCACATATCTTCTATAATTTTAGCCGGAGAGCGAAAATATGCGATGACCACATTTATATCCATAAAACGACTCTATGCTGTAGTCTAACACAAAATCTGACACCGAAAATTTTTGGGCATTATCTCTGACCCCGGCCCTTACTCGTTTCGGACCCCAAAAATAGGGCCCTTTTTCAATAAAAACTCATATATCTTCTATAATTTTAGCCGGAGAGCGAAAATATGCGATGACCACATTTATACCCATAAAACGACACTATGCTATAGTCTAACACAAAATCTGACACCGAAAATTTTGGGGCATTACTCGTTTCGGACCCCAAAAATAGGGCCCTTTTTCAATAAAAACTCATATATCTTCTATAATTTTAGCCGGTGAGCGAAAATATGCGATAAACACCTTTATACCCATAAAACGACTCTATGCTGTAGTCTAACACAAAATCTGACACTGAAAATTTTGGGGCATTATCTCTGACCCCGGCCCTTACTCGTTTCGGACCCCAAAAATAAGGCCCTTTTTCAATAAAAACTCATATATCTTCTATAATTTTAGCCGTAGAGCGAAAATATGCGATGACCACATTTATACCCATAAAACGACTCTATGCTGTAGTCTAACACAAAATCTGACACCGAGAATTTTGGGCCATTATCTCTGACCCAAGCCCTTACTCGTTTCGGACCCCAAAAATAGGGCCCTTTTTCAATAAAAACTCATATATCTTCTATAATTTTAGCCGGAGAGCGAAAATATGCGATGATCACATTTATACCCATAAAACGACTCTATGCTGTAGTCTAACACAAAATCTGACACCGAAAATTTTGGGGCATTATCTCTGACCCCGGCCCTTACTCGTTTCGGACCCCAAAAATAGGGCCCTTTTTCAATAAAAACTCATATATCTTCTATAATTTTAGCCGGAGAGCGAAAATATGCGATGACCACATTTATACCCATAAAACGACTCTATGCTGTAGTCTAACACAAAATCTGACACCGAAAATTTTGGGGCATTATCTCTGACCCCGGCCCTTACTCGTTTCGGACCCCAAAATTAGGGCCCTTTTTCAATAAAAACTCATATATCTTCTATAATTTTAGCCGGAGAGCGAAAATATGCGATGACCACACTTACACCCATAAAACGACTCTATGCTGTAGTCTAACACAAAATCTGACACCGAAAATTTTGGGGCATTATCTCTGACCCCGGCCCTTACTAGTTTTGGACCCCAAAAATAGGGCCCTTTTTCAATAAAAACTCATATATCTTCTATAATTTTAGCCGGAGAGCGAAAATATGCTATGACCACACTTATACCCATAAAACGACTCTATGCTGTAGTCTAACACAAAATCTGACACCGGAAATTTTGGGGCATTATCTCTGACCCTGGCCCTTACTCGTTTCGGACCCCAAAAATAGGGCCCTTTTTCAATAAAAACTCATATATCTACCCCAAAATTAGGGCCCTTTTTCAATAAAAACTCATATATCTTCTATAATTTTAGCCGGAGAGCGAAAATATGCGATGACCACACTTACACCCATAAAACGACTCTATGCTGTAGTCTAACACAAAATCTGACACCGAAAATTTTGGGGCATTATCTCTGACCCCGGCCCTTACTAGTTTTGGACCCCAAAAATAGGGCCCTTTTTCAATAAAAACTCATATATCTTCTATAATTTTAGCCGGAGAGCGAAAATATGCTATGACCACACTTATACCCATAAAACGACTCTATGCTGTAGTCTAACACAAAATCTGACACCGGAAATTTTGGGGCATTATCTCTGACCCTGGCCCTTACTCGTTTCGGACCCCAAAAATAGGGCCCTTTTTCAATAAAAACTCATATATCTTCTATAATTTTAGCCGGAGAGCAAAAATATGCGATGACCACATTTATACCCATAAAACGACTCTATGCTGTAGTCTAACCCAAAATCTGACACCGAAAATTTTGGGGCATTATCTCTGACCCCGACCCTAACTCGTTTCGGACCCCAAAAATAGGGCCCTTTTTCATATAAACTCACATATCTTCTATAATTTTAGCCGGAGAGCGAAAATATGCGATGACCACATTTATACCCATAAAACGACTCTATGCTGTAGTCTAACACAAAATCTGACACCGAAAATTTTTGGGCATTATCTCTGACCCCGGCCCTTACTCGTTTCGGACCCCAAAAATAGGGCCCTTTTTCAATAAAAACTCATATATCTTCTATAATTTTAGCCGGAGAGCGAAAATATGCGATGACCACATTTATACCCATAAAACGACTCTATGCTATAGTCTAACACAAAATCTGACACCGAAAATTTTGGGGCATTACTCGTTTCGGACCCCAAAAATAGGGCCCTTTTTCAATAAAATTCATATATCTTCTATAATTCTAGCCGGAGAGCGAAAATATGCGATGACCACATTTATACCCATAACACGACTCTATGCTGCAGTCTAACACAAAATCTGACACCGAAAATTTTGGGGCATTATCTCTGACCCCGGCCCTTACTCGTTTCGGACCCCAAAAATAGGGCCCTTTTTCAATAAAAACTCATATATCTTCTATAATTTTAGCCGGAGCGAAAATATGCGATGACCACATTTATACCCATAAAACGACTTTATGCTGTAGTCTAACACAAAATCTGACACCAAAAATTTTGGGGCATTATCTCTGACCCCTCCTTACTCGTTTCGGACCCCAAAAATAGGGCCTTTTTTCAATAAAAACTCATATATCTTCTATAATTTCAGCCGGAGAGCGAAAATATGCGATGACCACATTTATACCCATAAAACGACTCTATGCTGTAGTCTAACACAAAATCTGACACCGAAAATTTTGGGGCATTATCTCTGACCCCGGCCCTTACTCGTTTCGGACCCCAAAAATAGGGCCCTTTTTCAATAAAAACTCATATATCTTCTATAATTTTAGCCAGAGAGCGAAAATATGCGATGACCACATTTATACCCATAAAACGACTTTATGCTGTAGTCTAACCCAAAATCTGACACCGAAAACTTTGGGGCATTATCTCTGACCCCGGACCTTACTCGTTTCGGACCCCAAAAATAGGGCCCTTTTTCAATAAAACTCATATGTCTTCTATAATTTTAGCCGGAGAGCGAAAATATGCGATGACCACACTTATACCCATAAAACGACTCTATGCTGTAGTCTAACACAAAATCTGATACCGAAAACGTTGGGGCATTATCTCTGACCCCGGCCCTTAATTGTTTCGGACCCCAAAAATAGGGCCCTTTTTCAATAAAAACTCATATATCTTCTATAATTTTAGCCGGAGAGCGAAAATATGCGATGACCATATTTATACCCATAAAACGACTCTATGCTGTAGTCTAACACAAAATCTGACACCGAAAATTTTGGGGCATTATCTCTGACCCCGGCCCTTACTCGTTTCGGACCCCAAAAATAGGGCCCTTTTTCAATAAAAACTCATATATCTTCTATAATTTTAGCCGGAGAGCGAAAATATGCGATGACCACATTTATACCCATAAAACGACTCTATGCTGTAGTCTAACACAAAATCTGACACCGAAAATTTTGGGGCATTATCTCTGACCCCGCCCCTTACTCGTTTCGGACCCCAAAAATAGGGCCCTGTTTCAATAAAAGCTCATATATCTACTATAATTTTAGCCGGAGAGCGAAAATATGCGATGACCACATTTACACCCATAAAACGACTCTATGCTGTAGTCTAACACAAAATCTGACACCGAAAATTTTGGGGCATTATCTCTGACCCCAGCCCTAACTCGTTTCGGACCCCAAAAATAGGGCCCTTTTTCATATAAACTCACATATCTTCTATAATTTTAGCCGGAGAGCGAAAATATGCGATGACCACATTTATACCCATAAAACGACTCTATGCTGTAGTCTAACACAAAATCTGACACCGAAAATTTTTGGGCATTATCTCTGACCCCGGCCCTTACTCGTTTCGGACCCCAAAAATAGGGCCCTTTTTCAATAAAAACTCATATATCTTCTATAATTTTAGCCGGAGAGCGAAAATATGCGATGACCACATTTATACCCATAAAACGACTATGCTGTAGTCTAACACAAAATCTGACACCGAAAATTTTGGGGCATTACTCGTTTCGGACCCCAAAAATAGGGCCCTTTTTCAATAAAAACTCATATATCTTCTATAATTTTAGCCGGTGAGCGAAAATATGCGATAAACACATTTATACCCATAAAACGACTCTATGCTGTAGTCTAACACAAAATCTGACACCGAAAATTTTGGGGCATTATCTCTGACCCCGGCCCTTACTCGTTTCGGACCCCAAAAATAGGGCCCTTTTTCAATAAAGACTCATATATCTTCTATAATTTTAGCCGGAGAGCGTAAATATGCGATGACCACATTTATACCCATAAAACGACTCTATGCTGTAGTCTAACACAAAATCTGACACCGAAAATTTTGGGGCATTATCTCTGACCCCGGCCCTTACTCGTTTCGGACCCCAAAAATAGGGTCCTTTTTCAATAAAAACTCATATATCTTCTATAATTTTAGCCGGAGAGCGAAAATATGCGATGACCACAATTATACCCATAAAACGACTCTATGCTGTAGTCTAACACAAAATCTGACACCGAAAATTTTGGGGCATTATCTCTGACCCCGGCCCTTACTCGTTTCGGACCCCAAAAATAGGGCCCTTTTTCAATAAAAACTCATATATCTTCTATAATTTCAGCCGGAGAGCGAAAATATGCGATGACCACACTTACACCCATAAAACGACTCTATGCTGTAGTCTAACACAAAATCTGACACCGAAAATTTTGGGGCATTATCTCTGACCCCGGCCCTTACTAGTTTTGGACCCCGAAAATAGGGCCCTTTTTCAATAAAAACTCATATATCTTCTATAATTTTAGCCGGAGAGCGAAAATATGCGATGACCACACTTATACCCATAAAACGACTCTATGCTGTAGTCTAACACAAAATCTGACACCGAAAATTTTGGGGCATTATCTCTGACCCCGGCCCTAACTCGTTTCGGACCCCAAAAATAGGGCCCTTTTTCAATAAAAACTCATATATCTTCTATAATTTTAGCCGGAGAGCAAAAATATGCGATGACCACATTTATACCCATAAAACGACTCTATGCTGTAGAGTAACCCAAAATCTGACACCGAAAATTTTGGGGCATTATCTCTGACCCCGGCCCTTACTCGTTTCGGACCCCAAAAATAGGGCCCTTTTTCAATAAAATTCATATATCTTCTATAATTTTAGCCGGAGAGCGAAAATATGCGATGACCACATTTATACCCATAACACGACTCTATGCTGTAGTCTAACACAAAATCTGACACCGAAAATTTTGGGGCAATATCTCTGACCCCGGCCCTTACTCGTTTCGGACCCCAAAAATAGGGCCCTTTTTCAATAAAAACTCATATATCTTCTATAATTTTAGCCGGAGAGCGAAAATATGCGATGACCACATTTATACCCATAAAACGACTCTATGCTGTAGTCTAACACAAAATCTGACACCGAAAATTTTGGGGCATTATCTCTGACCCCCCCTTACTCGTTTCGGACCCCAAAAATAGGGCCTTTTTTCAATAAAAACTCATATATCTTCTATAATTTTAGCCGGAGAGCGAAAATATGCGATGACCACATTTATACCCATAAAACGACTCTATGCTGTAGTCTAACACAAAATCTGACACCGAAAATTTTGGGGCATTATCTCTGACCCCGGCCCTTACTCGTTTCGGACCCCAAAAATAGGGCCCTTTTTCAATAAAAACTCATATATCTTCTATAATTTTAGCCGGAGAGCGAAAATATGCGATGACCACATTTATACCCATAAAACGACTCTATGCTGTAGTCTAACACAAAATCTGACACCAAAAATTTTGGGGCATTATCTCTGACCCCGGCCCTTACTCGTTTCGGACCCCAAAAATAGGGCCCTTTTTCAATAAAAACTCATATATCTTCTATAATTTTAGCCGGAGAGCGAAAATATGCGATGAACACATTTATACCCATAAAACGACTCTATGCTGTAGTCTAACACAAACTCTGACACCGAAAATTTTGGGGCATTATTCGTTTCGGACCCCAAAAATAGGGCCCTTTTTCAATAAAAACTCATATATCTTCTATAATTTTAGCCGGTGAGCGAAAATATGCGATAAACACATTTATACCCATAAAACGACTCTATGCTGTAGTCTAACACAAAATCTGACACCGAAAATTTTGGGGCATTATCTCTGACCCCGGCCCTTACTCGTTTCGGACCCCAAAAATAGGGCCTTTTTCAATAAAAACTCATATATCTTCTATAATTTTAGCCGGAGAGTGAAAATATGCGATGACCACATTTATACCCATAAAACGACTCTATGCTGTAGTCTAACACAAAATCTGACACCGAAAATTTTGGGGCATTATCTCTGACCCCGGCCCTTACTCGTTTCGGACCCCAAAAATAGGGCCCTTTTTCAATAAAAACTCATATATCTTCTATAATTTTAGCCGGAGAGCGAAAATATGCGATGACCACACTTATACCCATAAAACGACTCTATGCTGTAGTCTAATACAAAATCTGACACCGAAAATTTTGGGGCATTATCTCTGACCCCGGCCCTTACTCGTTTCGGACCCCAAAAATAGGGCCCTTTTTCAATAAAAACTCATATATCTTCTATAATTTTAGCCGGAGAGCGAAAATATGCGATGACCACACTTATACCCATAAAACGACTCTATGCTGTAGTCTAACACAAAATCTGACACCGAAAATTTTGGGGCATTATCTCTGACCCCGGCCCTTACTCGTTTCGGACCCCAAAAATAGGGCCCTTTTTCAATAAAAACTCATATATCTTCTATAATTTTAGCCGGAGAGCGAAAATATGCGATGACCACACTTATACCCATAAAACGACTCTATGCTGTAGTCTAACACAAAATCTGACACCGAAAATTTTGGGGCATTATCTCTGACCCCGGCCCTTACTCGTTTCGGACCCCAAAAATAGGGCCCTTTTTCAATAAAAACTCATATATCTTCTATAATTTTAGCCGGAGAGCGAAAATATGCGATGACCACATTTATACCCATAAAACGACTCTATGCTGTAGTCTAACCCAAAATCTGACACCGAAAATTTTGGGGCATTATCTCTGACCCCGGCCCTTACTCGTTTCGGACCCCAAAAATAGGGCCCTTTTTCAATAAAATTCATATATCTTCTATAATTTTAGCCGGAGAGCGAAAATATGCGATGACCACATTTATACCCATAACACGACTCTATGCTGTAGTCTAACACAAAATCTGACGTCGAAAATTTTGGGGCATTATCTCTGACCCCGGCCCTTACTCATTTCGGACCCCAAAAATAGGGCCCTTTTTCAATAAAAACTCATATATCTTCTATAATTTTAGCCGGAGAGCGAAAATATGCGATGACCACATTTATACCCATAAAACGACTCTATGCTGTAGTCTAACACAAAATCTGACACCGAAAATTTTGGGACATTTTCTCTGACCCCGGCCCTTACTCGATTTGAAGCCCAAAAATAGGGCCCTTTTTCAAAAAAATCTCCTATATCTTTTATAATTTTAGTCTTAGAGTGAAAATATGCGATGACCACATTTATACCCATAAAACGACTCTATGCTGTAGTCTAACACAAAATCTGACACCGAAAATTTTGGGACATTTTCTCTGACCCCGGCCCTTACTCGATTCTAACCCCAAAAATAGGGCCCTTTTTCAATGAAATCTCTTATATCTTCTATAATTTTAGTCGTAGAGCGAAAATATGCGATGACCACATTTATACCCATAAAACTACTCTATGCTGTAGTCTAACACAAAATCTGACACCGAAAATTTTGGGACATTTTCTCTGACCCCGGCCCTTACTCGATTCCAACCCCAAAAATAGGGTCCTTTTTCAATAAAATCTCTTATATCTTCTATAATTTTAGTCATAGAGCGAAAATATGCGATGACCACAATTATACCCATAAAACGACTCTATGATGTAGTCTAACACAAAATCTGACACCGAAAATTTCAGGACATTTTCTCTGACCCCGGCCCTTACTCGATTCGAAGCCTTTTAATAGGGCCCTTTTTCAATAAAATCTCTTATATCTTCTATAATTTTAGTCGTAGAGCGAAAATATGCGATGACCACATTTATACCCATAAAACGACTCTATGCTGTAGTCTAACACAAAATCTGACACCGAAAATTTTTGGGACATTTTCTCTGACCCCGGCCCTTACTCGATTCGAACCCCAAAAATAGGGCCCTTTTTCAATAAAATCTCTTATATCTTCTATAATTTTAGTCGTAGAGCGAAAATATGCGATGACCACATTTATACCCATAAAACTACTCTATGCTGTAGTCTAACACAAAATCTGACACCGAAAATTTTGGGACATTTTCTCTGACCCCGGCCCTTACTCGATTCCAACCCCAAAAATAGGGTCCTTTTTCAATAAAATCTCTTATATCTTCTATAATTTTAGTCGTAGAGCGAAAATATGCGATGACCACAATTATACCCATAAAACGACTCTATGATGTAGTCTAACACAAAATCTGACACCGAAAATTTCAGGACATTTTCTCTGACCCCGGCCCTTACTCGATTCGAAGCCTTTTAATAGGGCCCTTTTTCAATAAAATCTCTTATATCTTCTATAATTTTAGTCGTAGAGCGAAAATATGCGATGACCACATTTATACCCATAAAACGACTCTATGCTGTAGTCTAACACAAAATCTGACACCGAAAATTTTTGGGACATTTTCTCTGACCCCGGCCCTTACTCGATTCGAACCCCAAAAATAGGGCCCTTTTTCAATAAAATCTCTTATATCTTCTATAATTTTAGTCGTAGAGCGAAAATATGCGATGACCACATTTATACCCATAAATCGACTCTATGCTGTAGTCTAACACAAAATCTGACACCTAAAATTTTAGGACATTTTCTCTGACCCCGGCCCTTACTCGATTCGAAGCCCAAAAATAGGGCCCTTTTTCAATAAAATCTCTTATATCTTCTATAATTTTAGTCGTAGAGCAAAAATATGCAATGACCACATTTATACCCATAAAAAGACTATGCTGTAGTCTAACACAAAATCTGACACCCAAAATTTTGGGACATTTTCTCTGACCCCGGCCCTTACTCGATTTGAAGCCCAAAAATAGGGCCCTTTTTCAAAAAAATCTCCTATATCTTCTATAATTTTAGTCGTAGAGTGAAAATATGCGATGACCACATTTTTACCCATAAAACGACTCTATGCTGTAGTCTAACACAAAATCTGACACCGAAAATTTTTGGGACATTTTCTCTGACCCCGGCCCTTACTCGATTCGAACCCCAAAAATAGGGTCCTTTTTCAATAAAATCTCTTATATCTTCTATAATTTTAGTAGTAGAGCGAAAATATGCGATGACCACATTTATACCCATAAAAGGACTCTATGCTGTAGTCTAACACAAAATCTGACACCGAAAATTGTGGGAAATTTTCTCTGACCCTGGCCCTTACTCGTTTCGGACCCCAAAAATAGGGCCCTTTTTCAATAAAATCTCTTATATCTTCTATAATTTTAGTTGTAGAGCGAAAATATGCGATGACCACATTTATACCCATAAAACGACTCTATGCTGTAGTCTAACACAAAATCTGACACCGAAAATTTTGGGACATTTTCTCTGACCCCGGCCCTTACTCGATTCGAACCCCAAAAATAGGGCCCTTTTTCAATAAAATCTCTTATACAGTATCTTCTATAATTTTACTCGTAGAGCGAAAATATGCCATGACCACATTTATACCCATAAAAGGACTCTATGCTGTAGTCTAAACCACAGACAGAGGATCTATCGCCGCTGAAGTTGGCGATTGTTTGACGGCGGCACCCAGTTTGATCATGTCAAACAGAGCTTCCTTGGAGGGCGAACCATGCAGCCCCAAGGAAGCCCAAAGCTGAAAAATATCATTATTAGATACAAATTCCTCCTCCGGGGGGGGGAGGAGCAGCTGCCTCGCTATGGGAGGCAACGACCTCTCCCTCACCCCGGGATCGGTCGCCAGCCTCTCGGAAGAGGCCGCTTGAGTGGGAGCTTCGGAGGAGGAAAGGGCAGCGGAAGAAGAAGTCTTGGGATTTTCTCTCTTCCGAGAAACCTCCGAAGGAGAAAGATCCCTTTTAGCCTTCTTCTTACGTCGCCGGGCAAACCTCTCCCACTGGAAGGTAGACCACTCCCTACACTCAATACACACGTCAGACCTATCACACGATTGGCCCCTACACTGAGGGCATAAGGAGTGAGGATCCGCGTCCACGCCCGACATAAAGGTACCACAAGGGCGGCCAGATAGTCCAGGGCACATACGCATGATGAGAAATAGAGGCCAACTTCACACACACACTGAAAAGAGAAAGCAAACAAAATTATGGCAGTCAAAAACGAGGAGAGCGCAGACACGTCTGACGTCTCTCCGAGCCAAAAGTAAAGTGAAGTATTCACCGGTGAGTGTGAGGGGGGAGGGGTAGCTAGCTACCCCTCCCTACCCCCCGCTAACTAGCGGCGGGGTAGGAAACCCTCGTTAAAAACTTTATGGCTCGTCATTCAGCTACGCCGAAGTAATTACCCCATGTAAATAGCGTGGTTTGTATTTCAGTTACGGAACAAATAGGTTTCCAAATTTTCTGCTGCAGCTGCTGAATTGCTATCAATGTGAATACAGCCAAATCTCTTAAAGATACTGTCGAGATGGTTTATATATGATATAAAGAATGAAAAACATTCATCTAAAAAAAATAACCAATACTTAAGTACTGTACAGTAAAATAATGAAAAACTATAGGAATTTTCATAAAATTATGGAAAAAGCACATGAACAAAGACCTATACAGTAATATATGATAGTTTGTGGAAAACATATAAGGCACACGACAGAAGAGGTTAACTAATTTTATGTCTTACTCAATTAAAAGTGAAGGTAAAATGTTGGTAATGTGATAACAATGAACATAAATTGGATTCTCTGATAGTGTACTTACTTTTTATGCTTATTTAGAGGCTGGTCACTTGCCTCTCCTACGATACTTCGAATGTAAAAGCTTCTACAAATGGTAAAGCAAGATGTAATTCTTGGATCCCATTTCCTGAAATATCTATACATTCAAGGGATTCCTTCCCTGGCAAAGAAAAGGAAAAACAAATTACTTGAACTTCCATTTCCAAAATTTTGCAGCTATTACCTAATTTAAGTAAAAAAACTCAAAATATTGAAGTTTCAAGTCATATCAAATGGAAGCACATTTACAGATTAATAAATATATCAAGTAAAATTTTAAAATGATATTTTCATAATAAAATAAACTTTTGAATATACTTACCCGCTGGTTATATAAAGAGCTGAAGTCTCCTGACGCCCTGACAGAAATTCAAAATCTCGCGCTATCGAAGATACGGCAGGTGTATACCCGCACCCTAGCGGTAGTTCAGGTGGAAGAACAACACACCTTCAGTTCTTCCATGCCTCATACCAATACCACAGGTAGTCTCTAGAGGGGAGGAGGGTGGGTGTTATATTTATATAACCAGCGGGTAAGTATATTAAAAAATTTATTTTAATATGAAAATATCATTTTTAAATATAAAACTTACCCGCTGGTTATATAAAGAGCTGATTGACACCCATTGGTGGCGGGTCAGAGACAGCAACATATTGAAAAATTCACTTAAGGGTTACATACAACAAACTTGAGCAGTTCTCACCTGATAAGGAAGCTGACAGCAATGATACTCTGCCTCATTTCGTCCGCTATCCTTAAGAGATCCAGTGATCCACTCGGGCTGAAAATCTCTAGGAGCTGTCAAACGGTACAATCACCTATAACATGACAGGACCTCAACTAATACCCTTGTTCCGGGTGCACTCTAGGAACAAATTGACCACCTAACCAAATCAAAGATTGCGGAAGACTGACGACCAATCTCCACAAACAACCATAACAAACGAGTTCCAAGAGATAGAAAAGGGGTATTAGGGAAAAGGGAACGTAGTGGTAGATCATTCACCTACTATCGCATTCGCCGCTATAAAAGGACCCAACGTAAAACAGTCCTCAGAGCGAGTCTGAACATTTCTCAAATAATGGGATGTAAAAACAGACTTACTTCTCCAAAAGGTCATATCCATCAGACTTTGCAGAGAACAGTTCTGTTTAAAGGCCACTGAAGTCGCTACCGCTCTGACTTCATGTGTCTTTACTTTGAGAAGCCTCTGATCCGTCTCATCACATTGAGCATGAGCTTCTCGAATTAACAATCTAATGAAAAAAGACAAGGCATTCTTTGACATGGGCATCGAGGGTTTCCGAACTGCACACCACAGAGCGTCTGAGTTACCCCTCAGATTCTTAGTCCTGTCCACATAAAGTCGTAATGCTCTAACTGGACAGAGTACCCTTTCTAATTCATCTCCCGCCAAATCAGAAAGGTTAGAAATCTCGAAGGATTTGGGCCATGGCCGAGTAGGGTTTTCATTCTTGGCCAGAAACCCCAGTTGTAAAGAACAAATGGCTTTTCCATTCCGAAAACCAATGTTCCTGCTTAAAGCGTGTACCTCACTAACTCTTTTAGCAGTGGCAAGGCTAACCAGAAAGATTTTTCAAGGTTAAATCCTTAAATGAAGCAGAGTGTAAAGGCTCAAATCTGTCACTCATGAGAAATTTAAGGACAACATCCAAATTCCAGGCAAGGGGAGCTGTTTGAATCTTCTTGGTTGTATCAAAAAACCTAAGCAAATCTTGTAGATCCTTATTATTAGAAAGGTCTAAGTTCCTGTGTCTAAAAACCGTTGCCAACATACTCCTGTAACCTTTAATAGTAGATGACAAGAAGTTATGTTTAAATTTAAGGTCCATGAAAAAATCTGCTATCTGGGTTAGAGAGGTACTGGAAGAGGAAATCGCGTTAGACCTACACCACTCTCTGAATAACTCCCACTTGAACTGATACACCTTGATGGTTGAAGATCTCCTTGCCCTCGCAATTGCTTTGACTGCCTTCTTTGAAAATCCTCTAGCTCTAGCGAGTTTTTCGATAGTCTGAAGGCAGTCAGACGTAGAGCTCGGAGGTTTTGATGATTTCGGGCCAAGTGAGGTTGTCCGAGAAGATCGGCTCTTATGGGAAGGCTTCTCGGGAAATCTACCATCCATTCCAGTACCTCTGGAAACCAGCTCCTTGACGGCTAGAACGGAGCTATCAGTGTCATTCTGGTCTCTTCGTGGGATATGAACTTCTGAATCACTTTGTATAGAATCTTGAATGGAGGGAAAGCATAAACCTCCATGTATGACCAGCTCATTAGAAAGGCGTCTATGTGCAAGGCTTCGGGATCCGGAACCGGAGAGCAGTAACACTCCAGCCTTTTCGTCTTTGCGGTGGCAAAGAGATCCACGAGAGGACGACCCTATAACCGCCACAGGCTCTTGCAGACGTCCTGGTGTAAAATCCATTCTGTGGAGAGAACCTGACCTTCCCTGCCGAGTCTGTCTGCACTCACATTGTTGACCCCCTGGATGAATAGAGTCAAAAGAGTCACCTTCCTTTCCTCTGCCCATATGAGAAGAAGTCTTGCAATCTCGTACAGAGACCAAGAGTGGGTCCCGCCTTGTTTCACAATATAGGCCAGAGCTGTCGTGCTGTCCGCATTGATTTGGACTACTTTGCCCCTGATCTGCTTCTCGAAGCCTATGAGAGCCAGATGAATAGCCAAAAGCTCCTTTTGGTTGATGTGGAGAGATGTTTGCTCCACAGTCCAAGTCCCCGAAAGCTCCTTCTTCTCTAGAGTGGCTCCCCACCCCGAGTTTGAGGTGTCGGAACACAACACGATGTCTGGGCTCTTCTGAAGTAAAGACAAGCCTTCTTTCAGTCTGGGTTCATTGTATCACCATTGAAGATGAGACTTGATGGAAATCGAGATGGGAACGCAATCCCTGTCGAGGTTGTCCCCTTTCTTCCAATGGCGATTGAGATGAAACTGAAGAGAACGCAAGTGCAACCTCCCCAGGGTTACGAACTTCTCTAATGATGAGAGAGTCCCCAGAAGGCTCATCTAATCTCTTACGGAGCAAAGTTCCCTCTTCAGGAAAGTTTGGACTTTTAGGAGGGCTGTCTGAATTCTCACCGACGACGGAAAAGCCCAAAAACTCCGACTGTGAATCTCCATCCCCAAATAAAGAATCTCCTGGGATGGAGTCAGTTGCGATTTTTTCGAGCTCACCAGGAGGCCCAGTTCTCTGGTTAGATCCAAAGTCATTTTTAGGTCCTTCAAACAACAATCGGCTGAGGAGGCTCTTATCAGCCAATCGTCCAGATACGGAGAGGCTCTGATTCCCCTTGAATGCAGCATGCTTGCTACATTCAGCATGCTCTTGGTAAACAATAGAGGAACCGTGCAGAGTCCGAAACAAAGAGCCCTGAATTGGAAGACCTTGTTTCCGTCCATGAACCTCAGATAACGTCTGCAGCTGGGATGAATCGGAAGGTGGAAATAGGCGTCCTGAAGATCTATAGAGACCATCCAATCGTCTTTCCTCACAGCCGCCAGAACTGTCTTCCGAGTTTCCATAGTGAACGTCAAATTTTGGACGTAACCATTTAGAACACTTAAGTCCAGAACCGGTCTCCACTCCCCCGAACTCTTGGGTACTAAGAAAAGGCGGTTGTAAAACCCCGGAGAAGTTACGTCCTGCACTTCCTCTACTGCTTGCTTCTCTAATAAAAGAGACATCTGAAGACGCATGGCTTGCTTCTTCGGACCCTCTCTGTATTTGGGCGAAAGATCCACCGGATCTGTGACTAAAGGAGGATTTGACAGGAAGGAGATCTTGTAACCCTCCTTTAACACTTGGATGGACCAGGGGTCCGCTCCATTCCTCTCCCAAGCCTCCCAGAAGTGAATCAACCTGGCACTCACTGCTGTCTGAAGGAAAGGGCAGTCAGACTTTACCTCGGCCGGACTTGCCTCCTCTGCCTCTAGGTTTCCTTCCTTCTGGTTTGAAAGAGCCCCTTCCAGAGGATTTCCCACGAAAGGACTGAGAAGGTCGAAAACCAGAAGAGGATTCCTTAAGCTTACAAGAGGAAAACGTCGAAGGCAAAACTTTTCTTGTCGTATTGGTTACTAAGTCATGCGTGGCTTTCTGCGTGAGAGTGGTGGCAACTTCGCCTACCAACTCTTGCGGAAATAAGGTATTAGCCAAAGGAGCAAAAAGAAGGCCTGTTTTCTGGTAGGGAGACACTCCTGCAGAGAGAAAAGAGCACATTGTGGCCCTTTTCTTGAGGATTCCAGCTGTGAACAAGGCAGCTAACTCTTTGGAGCCATCCCTCACACCTTTGTCCAAGCAGGACATCAAACGAACCAGTCCTCTAGTGTCCGTGTCCTTCATATCTGAGACCCTCTTACTCAAAGCTCCCAGAGCCCAGTCTAAGAAATTAAACACCTCGAAGGCCCTGAAAAGACCCTTAAGCAAATGATCGAACTCTGGAATAGACCACCAAATCTTCGTTTTCCTTAAGGCAAGACGACGAGACGTATCCACTAAACTTGAGAAATCCCCTTGGGCAGACGAAGGAAAACTCAAGCCCAACACTTCACCAGTCTCGTACCACACACTAGATTTAGAAGCCAACCTTGCGGGTGGAAAGGCAAAGGCCGTCTTGCCAAAAGATTTCTTAGAGTCCAACCAGGAACCCATTAATTTCAAGGCCCGTTTAGAGGACCGAGAAAGAACCATCTTGGTATAAACTGGAACTTTGGTTGCTTTACCTAAGATGAACTCAGAAGGCGGAGAACGAGGGGCCACAGGAGTAAACTGATCCGGAAAAATTCCAGTAAGAATCAACATAAACTTACGAAGATCAACAGCATGTTGATAATGCTTCTCTTCCTCATTCTCAGAAACTTCCTCTATAGGCTCGTCCACATCCGACTTTTCCTCAAGTTCGTCTTCTGGCAGTGCAGCAACTGCTGCAGCCTGAACTGAAGGAACAAAGTCTGGATGAGATTGCCTGTCAAAGTCAATATCTGCATCCAACTGACGGGGAGAGGCCGAAGTTGATTGACGTGAAACATGGATGAGTAGACGTTCTTCGTCGCCTAACAACTGCCGAGACCGCTTAGAGTCCGACTGCTGTTGACCAGATTGACGCTTGGACTCAGAAGGCAACTGCCGAAGATCGCTGAGTGGACGCGTAGAGTCCGAAAACTGTTGACGTGAACGATCAAAGCTGTCAAGATGTTGACGCTGAGAATCGATGTTTTGACGCAAAGCGTTCACTAGTTGTTGACGCGGGCGATCCACTTCTTCAAAACGTTGACGCGTCGCGTCCACTTGTCGACGCCGATGTTCTTCCTCACGACCAGAAGACGAAAACCGTTCAACCAAACTTCTCTGACGTGACTCATCAAAATCAACCTGGTGTTGAACACTATGAATGGGAGACCGCCTAAGCGATAACTCGTCAGCACCAGATGTTTGGAAAGTTATGTTTATCCTTAGTTTTTCCTTCTTATTAATATAAGAGATTTTCATTATTTTGCGTAATATTATTAGTTAGTCTCGTATTCTCATGTATTTTGCTTTTATTGCTTCCTTATACTCTAAAATAAGCATTAATTATTAAAGTTATATCCTGCTTTTTTGGTATCTTTGTTCTTCTGTTGTAATTGCTTGGTAAATATATGCATTTCCTTCATCATTTAAATAAATGTTTGGTAAATTGATTTTCTTTTAACTTAACTATACCAAGCACCAAGCAAACAGCAACGAAGGTAGTTAATTACGTTAATCCTGTAACTAGTTACTGCCTAGTTTGGTTATCTTCCAGCGTCAACCCCGTTCCCAAAATACTTTGGAGCAGGAGTAGCTTGGAAGGAGAGGGACAGTGAAGACGTGACCACTACCTAGCACAGCGCGACTTTGAGATCGGTACTACGATCATACAAATCTTAAGTGCAGTGCATTATAAAGGAACTATGAAGAGCTAAATGTATATGTGACCTGGCCCATGTACCGAGGGTGGGGAGGCGGATAATGCTGCCTTTTATCCTCCTTAGGCCGCCACCATTTTCCACGAAGAACAACTTGCCAACCGATACCATCTAGTTGCTAATACGACTATTCGGCTTAATTTGGACCTGGAAAGGATAGCTGAAAATTTGAAGGTTTGTTGCAAATTTCGTTTGGTGCTTGTCATTTGCGATTTCAATTTCAGTAATTATTGTTGAACAATAATGTCCTAACAGAATTTCCCCATGAAATTTATCAAGAGAATCATATTCGATTGGTACCCATGTATGTAATTATATTTACCAAGTAAGCCTATTATATGTCTTTTGGACCTTCATTTAAAGGCAACATTAATATTTCTGGAGCTAGCATATTACTTTTACTTATATTTAACAGGTAGTAATTCATATTTTTCAAGCCATAATTTTATATTTATGGTCTGCCGGGTTAACCCAGTAACTACTTGTTCATCCCAGATAGTTTTGCTTAGCCTCTCAATCTCGTGCTTCGTTGCCTCATTGTTTTTACTTATGTTTGAATGGACATGCCCACTTATTTGCGTTGCTCTTGAGCATTTAGAGGTTTACTTTATATATATATTTTACTTGATTCATTTTTCTTAAGTCTTACATTAAATTTTATTTAGTTAATTTGATTAGGAGTCCCTTCTTATATTAGGATTTCCCTCATTTCAGATTCTCTTGATTTATTCTGAAACTGTGAGTTGGCAGCAGGGCCAGCACCATCCCTCTACCGCGTATGGTTTGGGATTACCTGTTGCAAACCAGGAAGCAAGGATATTCCCAACAGATTGATAAATTAAACTGTAGAACTTATTATTAAATTTCTTGTCTTTTTTCTTGGTGTATTATTCACAGTAATTAATTCAGAATATGGCGCCCAACGTGGGGCACTCTGTGGGTCCTTGCTTCGTGGAACTCCTCACCTAAGGTCATGGTTAGGGTCATATTTACTCTTCATGTTTCATATTTGTTTCGCTGGATAGGCAAATTTCCTTGTGTATTGGATTTCTAGAGTATATTAAGTTGCTCTTGTTAGGTTACTCGTTTGAGAAAATTTGTGATTTGATTATTATTTTGTAACATTTAATATTGCACATCGCGTTGCAAACCTATTACTTTGTTTATCCAAAATTGCGGTTATTTTAGTAGTACTTCATATTTTTACATATGATGGGTGACTTGGATTATTTAAAAAATGTCAGAGCTCACCACAGGACGCAAGTAACCAAAAAGTGTAAGAATGTTCAGGATAACTGTGGATCTTTCACCTCTTGTGAGGTCAAAGAAAATATTCTCTCTTTGGATAGTTTACGACAGAAACTTGATGACTGTAACACACAGATTTCTGAGCTTATTTGGAAGTCGGATAAGGGTGGTCTTGTTGCTGAACTTAAGAGTTGTGATGAATATGATGAAAAAATTACCAGTGCCATTTCATTGCTCAAAAGTGCTCCAAATGTATGTGACGGTAATGATGTAAGTAACAAGCTTAAGCTTCCAGAGTTGCCACTTCCAGTGTATAGTCATGCTAGGGGAGAGAGTATTGAGAAGTTCTTTAGAGATTTTGAGGATATAACTGGTAGAGCTAATTTGAACTCCTACACAAAACTTTTGTACCTTCAAAGACAGACTCGGAAGGAACCCCATACACTTATTCAGTCTTTGAGTTCAGGGAGTCGAACATATGAGGATGCCAAAAAACTGCTTATGGAAGCATTTGGGTCTGTAATTGTTCAGAAGTATGATAGTATTAAATTGTTGTCAGAGCTAAGACTTTCTTACCAGGATGACCCATATAAGCTTATTGGAGAGATGAAAATGATCAGAGATACGTTCAATAATCTTTCAGTTTCTGTGGATGACATTCTTCAGTTCTTTTATTGGAGCTCTCTAAATGAAAGCTTTAGGTCACAATTAATTCAGATCACAGGAAACTCTAAACCTTCTTTAAAGGAAATTGATGATCACATATTTGAAGCTACAGAACGGTATGTCGAAGCCCAAGAGAAATTTAAAAGGAAAAGAAAGTCCAATGAATGTGATGCTGTTATTTCTAGTTTTGCAGCAAATGGTAAGCCCTTGGATGAATCTGCTCCCAGTAGATTTCGTGCATGCATTCTTTGTAATAAGAGCGGGGAGTCTTCTGATCATCCAATATATAAATGCCTAAATTTTGCCTCTCCTAAATTGAAGATAGAGAAGCTTAAAAGTTTGCATGCATGCTGTAAATGTGCAAATTTTCACAGAAGCAAAGATTGTAAATTTAGGTTTAATACCAAATGCAAGCATTGTAGTAAATGGCACTTTTCATTTTTGTGCCCAAGTAGAGATTCTCAGCAATCAGATATTTCAACTGATACCCCAAATACAGTGTCGCATAACGGTATAGCATGCGTTGATCTTAATACTTTGCACGTGACTGCTGTATCTAGTTCTATCTTGCCCACATTCAGCTCGCCCCTTCCTGATGGTTCACTGGTAAGATGCTTAAAGGATAGTGGATCGCAGATGACATTTGTTAATAGTGATTTAGCTGATAGGCAGGGGTTTGAGGTGATTAATCCAAATTTTAGTTTAGTTGTGAAAGGGTTTAATGAGTCTAGAACCTTCAATACCAAAATAGTTAGACTTCAGTTGATGTCTGAGCATGAATGTCACATGGTTGAGGCAGTTTGTATTCCTAAAATTAAAACTAGACTCCACCTTCCAGGTCTTGGGAAGATTGTTCATGAGTTTTCTAAAAGGGGCTATTCTCTTGCCGACAAATTTTTGAAAGCTACAGATGATGAAATTGCATATATTAATTTATTGCTGGGAACTGACTGTGAATATGCAATTCCTGTAAGTACCAAGATTTTTGGTGGCACTGTTCCTTCAGTATATCTTGAAAGTTCATATGGAATTATGCTTTGTGGCCAAGTTGACACAATCTCAGATAATTTGAAGTATTTACCCTGCATAAGGCCTCAGTTTTTGTCATGTAATGTTGTAAGTAAGCTTGGAGATTCTGATATTGCCCCAGTGTTGGAAAATTCTGCTAAGAGTCCTATTTCCCTGGACAGTAATTCTGAAATATCAGTTGTGGATGAAAAGGGAAATGTTAATGAGACAGAACTGCAGAAAGCTGTGGATAATATTATTTTCCAAGAAAGGCATAGAATATTAAACTATGATAACAATAATTACAATGATACTTCTATTGAGTCCCATGATAAGCTAATTGATTTTGTATTGGAGTCAACTACCCGGAACGAGGAAGGAAGGTTAGTTATGCCTCTCCTCTGGAACAGTGAAGTGTCACATCTCTTGGGAAATAACCAACGTCTATCCAAATTAATTTTGAATTCTAATTTAAGAAAGTATAGAAATAGACAGCATCTATCTATGATGGATGAAGTCTTCAGGGAACAAGAAAACCTGGGGATAATAAAAAGGGTTGACAACTTACCAGAGTTTCTTAAAGAGAATCCTAACTTCAGTTTCCTACCCCATATGCCTATTTTCAGAATGGATAAGGAATCGACAAAATGCAGAATTGTATATTTGTCAAATCTCTGGGAAAAAGATACTCATAAGCCAATGACTGTGTCTCATAACCAAGCAATGTTGACAGGCCCATGCTTAAATAGGAAGGTCTCGACAGCTGTTCTGCAGCTTAGGTTTGATGAAAAAGTTCTTTGTTTTGATTTGAAGAAAGCTTTCTTACAGATTGAACTGCCAGAGAGTGACCAGGTTAAACTTCTTTTTTATTGGTTTAGGAATGTTGCTAAGCAAGATTTTTCTCTTGTTCCATATAAACATGTTAGATTGCCTTTTGGGTTAAAACCAAGTCCAGCAATGTTAGTTCTTGGGCTATACAAAATTTTGATTTTGGATATTACAGATGACGCCCAAGAAATTAGGGATCTCAAAAGATGTATATATGATCTCTGCTACATGGATAATTGTGCCTATACAACAAATAGTACTGATACTTTACATTGGGCATTTAATCATTTAAAGGACATATTTGAGCCATATAAGTTTTCATTGCAACAATTTGTCACAAATGAGATTAAACTTCAAAGTATAATTGATGAACATGCCAAAGAATCTACACCTACTAAAGTTAAACTGTTTGGTCTTATTTGGGACAGGACTGAGGATACTCTTGCTACCCAAAATCTGAATCTAGATAAAATGGCTTCTAGTAAAAGGGAAATCTTGAGGTCCATTGCTTCAAATTATGATATTCTTAATTTCAATATGCCACTCTTGAATAGAGCTAGGCTATTTATGCAGAAACTGCAGTATATGAAGGATTTAGAATGGGACACTAGGTTGCCTGAAGAGGAATTACGGGAATGGAGAAATATTGCTACTCAGGTTAACTCTGCTCCTGAAGTTGCAGTAAAGCGATATGTGGGCAGGAGAGATGGTAGTTACAAACTTGTCGCATTTACTGATAGTTCACGTGTGATATATGCGACAGTTATATACATAGTGAATGAGACTACTAAGGAGCTTAAATTCTTGTTTTCAAAGAATAGATTGATCAATAAGCAACTATCTACAAAATCTATTCCTTGCTTGGAATTTCAAGCCATAGCTTTTGGCACAGAAGTCCTTATTGACACATTCAAAGAACTTGCTGGGCCTATGTGTGTGAAACCCATTAATATTACTGGTTTGGAACTCTACACTGACAGCTTGGTCTGTCTTAATTGGCTGAATTCCCATGTTAATAAGATTGATAAATTGAAGAATCTTAATGCGTTTGTAATAAATAGACTACATAATATCTGCCAGTTGTGTGAAGTGCATCCCATTGCTTTTAATTTTTGTGGAGGGTCTGTAAACCCAGCTGATAGTGCTAGTCGTCCTACTTCTTACAAAATGCTGATGAAATCTTCATTTCTGACTGGTCCACCACATCTCTGTAAAGATGTGACAGGAGATTGCTTTAAGGTAGTTATCCCAAACCCTTGGATATCAGGGTCTAAGATGAACAGGAATGATGATTCTAGGGAACTTTATGTTGCAACTGCAGTGCATGGTAGCGAAAGGGCTGTTCACCTTTTCCCTATGGATCGGTTTTCGGATTTTCATAAACTTGTAGCAGTACAACACATGGTTCTTAAATTTGTCAATAAATGTAAGATTAAATTGAGAGATAGAGATCCAGCTAAGTATTCACATTTAATCTGTTTTGAGGAGGACGAGCTTTTTGCTAGGGCAAATTCTATCTTGATTTCTCAAGATCAGAGAGTCCATTTCCCAGAAGTGTTTGATTACTTTTCTTCTAAGAATCCTGCTAGTAAAGACATGCCAAATATTGTAGGCCAGCTCAACATATTTCTTGACAAAGATAATGTTCTCAGAGTTAAGAGTAAGTGTTCACGTTGGAAAGATATGAACAAGTATGAATTTGTTCCCATTCTCTTGCCAAAATGTTATTTTTATTAGTAAAATAAATTTTTGAATATACTTACCCGATAATCATGTAGCTGTCAACTCCGTTGCCCGACAGAATTCTATGGAGGGATACGCCAGCTATCACAATACTAGAAGGGGGTGTACTTACCAGCGCCACCTGTGGCCAGGTACTATAGTACTTCTTGTTGACACCTCCTCAATTTTTCCTCGGTCCACTGGTTCTCTATGGGGAGGAAGGGAGGGTCGATTAAATCATGATTATCGGGTAAGTATATTCAAAAATTTATTTTACTAATAAAAATAACATTTTTCAATATTAAACTTACCCGATAATCATGTAGCTGATTCACACCCAGGGGGGTGGGTGAAAACCAGTGTACAAGATTAAAGGATAGCTAAGTATCCCATATTTCATATAACAGTTATCTCAAATAACAATGAAATAATAAGTACCTGGTAAGGAAGTCGAATTGAACCGTTACTCTGCCTCTTTTTTAAGTTCGTCTTCCTTACTGAGCGCAGCGTTCCTCTTGGAGGCTGAATCAACCCAAAGGTGCTAAAGTATATAGGGTTGCAACCCCTACTAAAGGACCTCTACAAAACCTCTAACCCAGGCGCTTCTCAAGAATGAATAGACCACCCGCCAAATCAAAAGGATGCGGAAGGCTTCTTAGCCTACCGTAACAACCATAAAAACAACAATAAAAGCATTCAAGAGAAAGGTTAAAAAAGGTTATGGGATTAAGGGAATGTAGTGGCTGAGCCCTCACCTACTACTGCACTCGCTGCTACGAATGGTCCCAGGGTGTAGCAGTTCTCCTAAAGAGACTGGACATCTTTAAGATAAAATGATGCAAACACTGACTTGCTCCTCCAATAGGTTGCATCCATTATGCTCTGCAGAGAACGGTTTTTGTTAAAGGCCATCGAAGTAGCTACGGCTCTTACTACGTGGGTCCTTACCTTCAGCAATGCAAGGTCTTCCTCCTTTAAGTGAGAATGGGCTTCTCTAATCAGAAGCCTTATATAATACGAAACCCCGTTCTTGGACATGGGCCTCGAAGGTTTCTTGATGGCACACCATAAGGCTTCTGACTGTCCTCGAATAGGTTTAGACCTCTTAAGATAATACTTGAGAGCTCTGACAGGGCAAAGAACTCTCTCTAGTTCGTTACCTACCATGTTGGAGAGGCTAGGTATTTCAAACGATCTAGGCCAAGGACGTGAAGGAAGTTCGTTCTTTGCTAGGAATCCGAGCTGAAAAGAACATGTTGCAGATTCGGTCGTGAAACCAATGTTCTTGCTGAAGGCATGAACCTCACTGACTCTCTTAGCTGTTGCAAGGCAGACGAGAAAAAGAGTCTTGAGGGTAAGGTCCTTGAAGGAAGCTGACTGGAGAGGTTCGAACCTAGGTGACATAAGGAACCTTAAGACTACGTCTAGGTTCCAGCCTGGAGTGGATAGACGACGCTCTTTAGACGTCTCAAAAGACTTAAGAATGTCTTGAAGGTCCTTGTTGGAAGAAAGGTCCAAACCTCTGTGGCGGAGAACTGAAGCCAACATACTCCTATAACCTTTAATCGTAGGGGCTGAAAGGGATCTCTCATTCCTAAGATGTAGAAGGAAGTCAGCTATTTGGGTCACAGAGGTATTGGTAGAGGATATTGAATTGGCTCTACACCAGCTCCGGAAGACTTCCCACTTAGATTGGTAGACTCTACGAGTGGAAACCCTTCTTGCTCTGGCAATCGCACTGGCTGCCTCCTTCGAAAAGCCTCTAGCTCTAGCGAATCTTTCGACAGTCTGAAGGCAGTCAGCCGAAGAGCGTGGAGGTTTGGGTGCAACCTGTCTACGTGAGGTTGACGTAGAAGGTCCACTCTTAGAGGTAGAGTCCTGGGGATGTCGACTAGCCATTGAAGTACCTCTGTGAACCATTCTCTTGCAGGCCAAAGGGGAGCAACCAGCGTCAGCCGTGTCCCTTCGTGCGAGATGAATTTCTGCAGAACTTTGTTTATTATCTTGAACGGTGGGAATGCGTAAAGGTCGAGATGGGACCAGTTCAGTAGAAAAGCATCCACATGAACTGCTGCAGGGTCTGGAACAGGGGAACAGTACAGCGGAAGTATCTTGGTTATGGAGGTGGCAAACAGATCAATGGTAGGTTGACCCCACAAGGTCCAAAGTCTGTTGCACACACTCTTGTGGAGGGTCCATTCCGTGGGAATGACCTGATTCCTTCTGCTTAGGCGATCTGCTGAGACGTTCATATTGCCCTGAATGAACCTCGTGACCAGAGTGAGGTTTAGACCTCTTGACCAAATGAGGAGGTCCCTTGCGATCTCGTATAGGCTCCTCGAATGGGTCCCTCCTTGCTTGGAGATGTAAGCCAAGGCTATGGTGTTGTCTGAGTTCACCTCCACCACTTTGCCTAGCAGGAGGGACTTGAAGTTCAGCAGGGCTAAATGAACTGCTAGTAGCTCCTTGCAGTTGATGTGGAGTAATCCCTGTTCCTCGATCCACGTTCCCGAGCATTCCCGTCCGTTCAAGGTCGCACCCCAGCTCGAGTCCGATGCATCTGAGAAGAGATGAAGATTGGGGGTCTGAATAGCCAACGATAGGCCCTCCCTGAGAAGGAGATTGTTCTTCCACCACAGGAGAGTGGTCTTCATCTCTTGGGTGATTGGGATAGAGACTGCTTCGAGAGTCGAACCCTTGTCCCAATGAGCTGCAAGATGGAATTGAAGAGGGCGGAGGTGGAGTCTCCCTAGCTCGACGAACAGGGCCAGTGATGAAAGGGTCCCTGTGAGACTCATCCACTGTCTCACCGAGCAACTGCTCCTCTTCAGCATGCTCATGATGCACTCTAGGGCTTGGCTTATCCTGGGGGCCGATGGAAAAGCCCGAAAATCCTGACTCCGAATCTCCATTCCCAGGTACACAATGGATTGGGAGGGAATGAGCTGAGACTTTTCTATGTTGACTAACAGACCCAGTTCTCTGATCAAGTCCAAAGTCCAGTTGAGATTCTCCAGACAGCGACGACTCGTGGAGGCTCTCAACAGCCAGTCGTCTAAGTAGAGGGAGGCTCTGATGTCCGATAAGTGTAGGAATTTTGCTATATTCCTCATCAGATGAGTGAACACCATAGGAGCTGTGCTTAGGCCAAAACACAGGGCTTGGAATTGGTAGACAACCTTTCCAAAAACGAATCTCAGGAAAGGTTGGGAGTCTGGATGAATAGGAACGTGAAAGTAGGCATCTTTCAAGTCCAACGAGACCATCCAGTCCTCCTGCCTGACCGCTGCTAGGACCGACTTCGTCGTCTCCATCGTGAACGTCTGCTCGGTGACATACGCGTTGAGCGCGCTGACGTCCAGCACCGGTCTCCAACCTCCTGTCTTCTTGGCCACAAGAAAGAGACGGTTGTAGAAGCCCGGGGATTGATGGTCCCGGACTATAACCACTGCCTTCTTCTGCACAAGTAGCGACACCTCCTGGTGCAATGCTAGCCTCTTGTCCTCTTCTTTGTAGTTGGGAGAGAGGTTGATGGGAGATGTGGTCAGAGGTGGTTTGAGGCAGAATGGAATCCTGTAACCGTCCCTCAGCCAACTGACAGACTGGGCGTCTGCACCTCTCTTCTCCCAGGCTTGCCAGAAGATCTTGAGTCTGGCTCCTACTGCTGTCTGGAGATGCGGAGAGTCAGTTTTTTCCTTTAGATGTCTTGGAGCCTTTCCTAGACTTGCTCCTGGAAGAGTCTGGACGGGAGCTTCCACGGCTGGGGGCTCTACCACGAAAGGGCGGTATGAACCTCGTAGCAGGGGTATCAGCCACTGGGGAGCGATAAGTCCTGGGGACTGAGGTAGCAACCTTAGACTTACGAGCCGATGAGGCTACAAGATCGTGTGTGTCCTTTTGTATCAGGGCAGCAGACAAGTCCTTAACCAGCTCTTCGGGGAAGAGGAACTTCGAGAGCGGAGCAAAAAGGAGTTGTGACCTTTGACAAGGTGTAATGCTGGAGGAAAGGAAGGTACACAGCTGTTCCCTTTTCTTCAGAACCCCTGATACAAACATCGACGCAAGCTCACCAGATCCATCCCTAATGGCCTTATCCATGCAGGACATTAATAGCATGGCAGAATCCTTGTCCGCAGGGGAGGTCTTCTTGCTGAGGGCCCCCAGGCACCAGTCTAGAAAGTTGAACATCTCAAATGCTCTAAATACTCCCTTCAGTAAGTGATCAAGGTCTGAGAAGGTCCAGCAAACCTTAGAGCGCCTCATTGCAGTTCTCCGAGGCGAGTCTACCAGACTTGAGAAGTCAGCCTGGGCAGAGGCAGGTACTCCCAAGCCTGGTGCTTCTCCTGTGGCATACCAAACGCTCGCTTTCGAAGTGAGCTTAGTCGGAGGGAACATGAAAGAAGTTTTGCCAAGGTGTTGCTTAGTCTGCAGCCACTCCCCTAAGATCCTTAACGCTCTCTTAGAGGACCTTGCTAGGACTAGCTTAGTATTGGGTCCCTCCTGTATGCCCAGCGAAAACTCAGATGGCGGAGAGCGGGGAATAGCAGAGACAAAGTGGTCTGGGTAAACCTCCCTAAGCAGAGCCAAGACCTTACGAAAGTCAATAGACTGAGGAGAAGGCTTGGATTCATCCACGTCTGACGAGGGATCCAGGTGTGCCGCCTCATCATCAGAAGCCTCATCACCAGAGTGTAGCGAAGAGATCGGACAAGAATGCTGAACAGCAGAGTCAGAACGAGTAGGAACAATATTAGTGGTTTCCTCTTCAAGTAACTGTTGAGGGAAAACCTGAGGCTCAGACTGCAAAGGCTGAATAAAAGACGAAGCAGAAGGAAGGCGCATGGGTGGAGGAGGCTGACTCCTAGCATGAGTGGTTGAACCCAAGGGTTGCGCTTGCTGAGCGGTTGGCGGAAGCGGAGTAGCAAGTTCCTGTTCCTGTGGTGTGAGCGGAGCGCGATGAGGTAGAGGCTGCGCAGAACAAGGTAAATGTCTCGCAAGCTGAGGCTCCTGAGGCGCAAGGCTAAGGTGTTGTGGTGCTTGCCTTGTGGAGGGTTGAGCTCGCTGCAGCGAGAGCTGAGGAGACTGACTCATGGACGGGAGAGGTTGTTGTACCTCAACCGAGTGTTGCATCACTGGTGGAGCAGCAAGTGGAGGCGGAGGAAGAGAGGTATAATCCTCCTGATCCCATTGTAAAGGTTGCCTTAAGGAAGGCGGAGGCTGAACACCACTGGGAACAGCAAACTCAGAACGTGGCTCAACATCGTACGCCTGGCAGGTGGTACTGCGATCAGGCGGAGCGAGCGCAGGCGGAGCGAGCGCAGGCGGAGGGAGTGTAGGCGGAGGCGGAGGCGCAACACTCTCAGCCCGACACTCACGCATCAAGTCCGAAAGCTGTGCTTGCATGGACTGTAGTAGAGTCCACTTGGGGTCGGCAGAAACTACAGTAGGCTGAGGTAAAGCCTTAACAGTCGAGCTCTGTTGTGGCAGAACCTTACTCCTCTTGGGCGGAGTGCAGTCGACTGATGACTGCGGCGAGTCAGAGCTGAGCCAATGACTGCAGCCTGGCTGAGCACTCGCGGACTGGACTCTGCGTTTAAGTGGTCTCGAGACCTGAGTCCAACGTTTCTTCCCTGACAGTTGATCAGCGGACGAGAAAAAGACGGGCTCAATCGTCTGCAGGTGGGAGTGACGGTCTTTGGAAGACACGCCCGCAACCACCGAGGATACTTCTGTGCGCCGAACAAGGCCTGCCGAACCCTTATGCCCTTCGACATTGCTTCTCCCCTGGGCTTGGGAGCTTGCAAGAGGTCCCGGACTGGGAGGACGACTGGCTCGCACAGAAGTATCCTCACGCACCACACTGACACTGACACTAGCACTTGGCACAGCACTGACACTAGCACTCGTCACAGCACTGGCACTAATTCCACCCACTGCACTCTTGACCTTAAGCTCCTTGACTTCGGCCATAAGAGACTTATGATCACTTACCACTGACTCTACTTTATCGCCTAAGGCCTGAATAGCACGCAAAACAACAGACATATCAGGCGGAGGGCAAATAGTAGGTTCGGGGGTAGCCACTACAGGGGGAGGAAAAGGTAGGGGATCATGAGGTGAGGAAAAAAGTGAAGAGTGAGAAGAACTCCTCCTAACTCTACCTCTCTCTAACTTAGTTGAATATTTCAAAAGACGGACAAATTCAAGTTCCGAAAGTCCGGCGCATTCCTCACATCGATTTTCTAACTGACAGGGCCTGTCCCTACAGTCAGAACAAGCGGTGTGAGGATCTACCGAGGCCTTCGGAATACGCCTATTACAAGACCTACATCGTCTATGGGAGGGGGCTTGCGAAATGTCAGACATCTTGAATCCAAAGAGTTAGCCAAAGGGGGTTCCAAAATCAAGCAAAAGATCGTTAACCGTTAATCAGGACTATATAAAAGCTATCTAGCTAATATAAGAAGGTTTCCAGCAAAGCGACAGCCGAAATCTGAGAGAATACTTCACCAATTAGCCGTGAAAATACTCGAAGATCATAAGCGTATCCCAGAACGTCTTGCCGGAAGCACGACAGAGGAAAAATTGAGGAGGTGTCAACAAGAAGTACTATAGTACCTGGCCACAGGTGGCGCTGGTAAGTACACCCCCTTCTAGTATTGTGATAGCTGGCGTATCCCTCCATAGAATTCTGTCGGGCAACGGAGTTGACAGCTACATGATTATCGGGTAAGTTTAATATTGAAAAATCAAGTTTGCATACCAAATGTATCATTCTTGATACACACAGGAAAACTTCCCATGCAGGGTTGTATGCTTTGCTCTCAGAATTAAGGAAACAATTTTATATACCACATTACTTCTCTACAGTAAAGAAAATTCTTAAGCAATGCATAAATTGTAGGAGGTTTAATCTGAAAACCATTAAGTTAAATCAGTCACCATATAGAGATTTCCGGTTAGAACCCCCAAATATTCCATATTATATAGATATAGTTTTATGGATCATTTGGGACCATACTGGATTATTTGGAATGGCAAGAAGGTTAAGGTTTGGTTGCTTTGCATTACGTGCCTTTGGAGCCGTGCAATAAATTTAAAGGTTTGTTTAGATCTTTCAATGCCTACGTTTCTGAGAGCATTCCAAATGCACATTCATGAGTTTGGCATGCCTGAGAAGTGTTTTTCTGACAAAGGCACTCAAATAGTAAGTGGCACAAATATCATTAAGGATTTTCTCAGTGATCCTAATACTAGACAATATCTGCAAGAGAATAATATCAAAGCTCTTGAATTTCAACAGTATTACAAGGGTTGTAAACAACTTGGTTCATTAGTTGAGAGTTGTGTTAAACTTGTAAAAAGGCTGATTTATGGTGCGATAAAGAATTCGGTATTGAGTTTTGTAGATTTTGAGTTTTTAATTAGTGAAGTTGTGCACCTTGTCAACAGAAGGCCAGTGGCTTTTAAAGAAGCTCTCAGAGACTGCAACCTGAATGAAGATATACCTGTCCCAATTACACCGGAAATATTACTTAAGGGTTATGAACTTGTATCTTTGAATATAATCCCTAACTTACAACCTATACCTATGGATGATCCCTCATGGAATCCTAATTCTACAGAACAAATTAGGGAGAATTATAGCAAGCTTCGTAAAGCTCGCTTAAAATTAATAGAATTATATAATTCAGAATTTCTTGCTCAACTTATTAGTCAAGCAATAGATGAAAAATCCAGATATATTCCTATTGGCCACAAACCATTGCAAGTAGGAGATATTGTATTGATTAAAGAAGCCATGCAGAAGCCTGCAAATTACCCTATGGGGAAGGTCTTGAAAGTGCAAGTAAATGACTTGCAAGAAGTTACAGGGGCAACAGTAATGAAAGGTAATAGATCCCGTGTGGATATGCATGTCGAGAGCCTTATTCCTTTGATGAGCATCAGGGAATATGAGCAAAATAGGACATTGCAAGAAAACACAGCTGAAGCACAAATACCAGAGGCAGATGCTGTTAGGCCTCGGCGGAAAGGTGCCATTAGGGCAAATGAGAGAAACCTTAAACTGGCTAAAGATGGTTTGATTTGATTTTTGCTTGTATAAACACATTTGTTTTTGGTTTGTTTTGAAATCTTTTATTATTGCAAAATTACTAATGAAATAAGCATTAGTAACTGGTTACCATTCAATTTTTTATTGGTACAAAATTGAATGGCCTTTCCTGGGAGTGTTTGGAAAGTTATGTTTATCCTTAGTTTTTCCTTCTTATTAATATAAGAGATTTTCATTATTTTGCGTAATATTATTAGTTAGTCTCGTATTCTCATGTATTTTGCTTTTATTGCTTCCTTATACTCTAAAATAAGCATTAATTATTAAAGTTATATCCTGCTTTTTTGGTATCTTTGTTCTTCTGTTGTAATTGCTTGGTAAATATATGCATTTCCTTCATCATTTAAATAAATGTTTGGTAAATTGATTTTCTTTTAACTTAACTATACCAAGCACCAAGCAAACAGCAACGAAGGTAGTTAATTACGTTAATCCTGTAACTAGTTACTGCCTAGTTTGGTTATCTTCCAGCGTCAACCCCGTTCCCAAAATACTTTGGAGCAGGAGTAGCTTGGAAGGAGAGGGACAGTGAAGACGTGACCACTACCTAGCACAGCGCGACTTTGAGATCGGTACTACGATCATACAAATCTTAAGTGCAGTGCATTATAAAGGAACTATGAAGAGCTAAATGTATATGTGACCTGGCCCATGTACCGAGGGTGGGGAGGCGGATAATGCTGCCTTTTATCCTCCTTAGGCCGCCACCATTTTCCACGAAGAACAACTTGCCAACCGATACCATCTAGTTGCTAATACGACTATTCGGCTTAATTTGGACCTGGAAAGGATAGCTGAAAATTTGAAGGTTTGTTGCAAATTTCGTTTGGTGCTTGTCATTTGCGATTTCAATTTCAGTAATTATTGTTGAACAATAATGTCCTAACAGAATTTCCCCATGAAATTTATCAAGAGAATCATATTCGATTGGTACCCATGTATGTAATTATATTTACCAAGTAAGCCTATTATATGTCTTTTGGACCTTCATTTAAAGGCAACATTAATATTTCTGGAGCTAGCATATTACTTTTACTTATATTTAACAGGTAGTAATTCATATTTTTCAAGCCATAATTTTATATTTATGGTCTGCCGGGTTAACCCAGTAACTACTTGTTCATCCCAGATAGTTTTGCTTAGCCTCTCAATCTCGTGCTTCGTTGCCTCATTGTTTTTACTTATGTTTGAATGGACATGCCCACTTATTTGCGTTGCTCTTGAGCATTTAGAGGTTTACTTTATATATATATTTTACTTGATTAATTTTTCTTAAGTCTTACATTAAATTTTATTTAGTTAATTTGATTAGGAGTCCCTTCTTATATTAGGATTTCCCTCATTTCAGATTCTCTTGATTTATTCTGAAACTGTGAGTTGGCAGCAGGGCCAGCACCATCCCTCTACCGCGTATGGTTTGGGATTACCTGTTGCAAACCAGGAAGCAAGGATATTCCCAACAGATTGATAAATTAAACTGTAGAACTTATTATTAAATTTCTTGTCTTTTTTCTTGGTGTATTATTCACAGTAATTAATTCAGAATACCAGAGACCATCGATCGCCTGTGCGATAACTGGTCTGACGCCTGACGCCCAGACATACTGCCAACACCTGGTTGAAAAGAATCCATAAACGACGAGAGTTGTTCTTTCATAGTCACAAGCATAGACCATTTAGGATCTTCAGAATTCCTTAAAGGAATATTCGTTCCATCGTCACCACTTATTTCGGGAGAAGAAAGCCAATCTGAAGGAAGAGGAGGAGCATGAATCGTAACAAGGTCTGAATCGGAAGGAATCTTATCAACACGAATACGGTGATCTGGAGGCTTAGCCGGAGTGCAAGTGATGGGAGAACGGAAACGTTCCGGTGAGTCCCATGAACTACATCCTGGACGCACAGGCGATTCCTGACGCTAAGTAACTTCATGCGTCCGTTTAAGCGGTCTTGACGCACGACGCCAGATCTCACTACCCGACCCTTCATCGGAAGACGGGGATAACGCATGAACCTCATCTTTCCTACGATGAGGGTGAACGGCCTGAGTTACGGCAACAGGAACGTTCGAGGGGACGTCTGCACGATTGATGACGCTTCTCGTTCCCTTAAACCATTCGACATTACTTCTCCCATGGGTTCGAGAGCTCGAAAGAGGTCTTAGGCTAGGTGAACGACAAGATCGTGCAGACGCACCCTCCACAACACTAAACACATTAGAAACACTTTTCACATTACCGAGAGATTCACGACTTTTCGGTACACTAAATTCAGACACCGAAACACTTTCCACAGTTCCGACAGAATCACAAATTTTCAGTACCTTTAACTCAGAAAAAATCGTATTTCTATCTGCCGCTAAGGACTCGACTTTCTCACCAAGAGTCAAAATAGCGGTAAACATGTCTTTCATAGTAGGTTCCTGATCTACCACCACGGGGGAAGGAATAGGATTAGGAACATTAACATTAGGTAAGGCTCTATCCACAGATCGTGAAGAACTACGTCTAACTCCATCCCTCTCTAGTCTCCTAACATAACGTTCGTATGTTACAAAATCATCATCCGTTAAAGAAAGACACTCATTACATCTATCATCAAATGAACAAAATTTACCCCTACATTTCACACAAATATTATGAGGATCAAAAGATCCTTTAGGAAGGCAAGAACGACACCCTTCACTAACACACCTACGTATAGCAGGGGAGGAGTCGGCCATTTTGAATGGTTACGTGAAAGACCGACGAGAAAAAAATAAGGGAAATATTAATAAAGATAACCTCAAACAAAAAGATTTCAAGATTAGAATAAAGAGAAAACAATTAACGATAGCTTAAACTCAGAAAAGAACGGTGTACATCACCAAACGACTTCCCAAAAGAGTAAAACCACGAGAGTGAACTTCAATATGACAGCCAGCTAGGCGGGCAGAAGAAGAACTGAAGGTGTGTTGTTGTTCCACCTGAACTACCGCTAGGGTGCGGGTATACACCTGCCGTATCTTCGATAGCGCGAGATTTTGAATTTCTGCCAGGGCGTCAGGAGACTTCAGCTCTTTATATAACCAGCGGGTAAGTTTTATATTTAAAAAGTAGAAACAACTCATGATCAAAACTGCAACAATACCTGCATATAGTTGCACAGCCCAATCTGTTCTACATCTCATGAAACATAGCGAGTGTAATGATGACAAATGATCTACTTTAGAAATCGATACTGTATTTATCTCTTAACCCTTTTACCCCCAAAGGACGTACTGGTACGTTTCACAAAAGCCATCCCTTTACTCCCATGGACGTACTGTACCGGTATGTCCTTGCAAAAAAATGCTATAAAAATTTTTTTCTCATATTTTTTATCATTTTTTTTAGAAAATTCAGGCATTTTCCAAGAGAATGAGACCAACCTGACCTCTCTATGACAAAAATTAAGGCTGTTAGAGCAATTTAAAAAAAATATACTGCAAAATGTGCTGGGAAAAAAATAACCCCTTGGGGGTTAAGGGTTGGAAATTTCCAAATAGCCTGGGGTAAAAGGGTTAAAGTAAACATATGAGAACTAAAATGAGTAAATTTCCAACTAATGATACTTTGTAAAGTGATTAAGGTTTCCAGTCCCTCATCTGAAAGTATTTATCAAGGTGTAATCAAACATAATCTGGCAGTAACTCTAAGCTATTGATAGCAACAATCAGAGCCACAGAGATCTTTAGTGCTAATTCCAACTGATTATATATTTAAAGTGCTTAATTTTTGTAAATATTGCTTTCAGTAATTCAAATGCTATGCCATACTCCATAAAGTAGATGAGAGAAGTGGTGTTTGAAGGGTCAATGAATAAGTTGATGTTCTCACACCAGTTCTCAATTGCCTTGTGATGACTGAATTAGGGAATTTAAGGCTTCTTGGAACAACGCTCTTCATAATAAGCAACATCTCTACCTTCAATATACACTACAGTATACTGCCAATAAGGTCATCCAATTCCTTAATGATAGTCTGAACAGGATGATTAAGGAAGTCCCAAGGAATATGACAAATTTGTAGGTAATTTATATTTTTCCTAATTACTTTCGGTATAGCTGAAATGACGAGCCATTAGAATTTTAACGAGGGTTTACTACCCCACCGCTAGTTAGTGGGGGGTAGGAAGGGTAGCTTGCTACCCACCCCCCTCACACACACCTGTGATTTAGCTCACTTTGCTTAGAGGTAGGACTTCACGGGGGATAGGGCTGGCGGGCAAGTTTGATTAAATAGCTAAGGTTGTATAGTTAGGAAAAATACAAATTACCTAATAATTTATCATTTGTTCCGTAACTGAAATACAAACCACTCTATTTAATATGGGTGACTCACCCCTTAGGAAGGGAGGTAAGTCCCCAGCCAGTACTGTACTGGCTTTTTGCTTTGCCCGGGGACTCAGTATCCGAGTGTGTCAGCACTCAACAATAAGGAGTCGCTGCACCTCGCTAGCACCTTGCTATGCAAGGGCTGCAGCCTACATAAGCTGTGTGTGAAGGAATGATGTGTGACTCGTCCTAGGAAGTTTACCTGAAGTTTTTTAGATGGAAGCTTTAGGCTAGGATTCTCCCAATACCACCTCGTCAGGGTATGGGGACGTGAAAGTATTAACCTAATACTAGTAGCACAAGGAAACATGGTTTACCTGCAGTGGTTCGAGGTCAGCTGTGCAGAGAACCCAGGATGCTGCTTTCCCCAAGAGAGGGGAGGATGAAGAAAAGAATAAGGGCCAAACAAATCTTTTCATTCATGCAGACTAAGACCGGGTAACAATGCCCTCAACCTTCTGCTACTTGTCCATTAAGGAGCCTGATGTTTTAAACCAGCTGTTGTGCAGCCACCATAGGGCCGATAGAGAATGTATCGAGCCTCCTGTGTGTCACGTCTTGCAGGTAGTGGGCTGTGAAGGTCGCCTGACGCTTCCACACCCCACTTGTAGAACCTGCGTCACTGAAAAGTTCTTCTTGAAGGCCAGGGACGTAGCTACGCCCCTGACATCATGTGCACTAGGGCGACGTAACGGAGGAGGGTCAGGATTCAGGGACAGATGGATCACCCTATGAATCCAGGCCGAGATGGTATTCTTGGTGACCCTCCTCTTCGTTTTCCCAGTGCTCACAAACAAAGCTTGCACTTGGGGATGAACTGCAGTCGTTCTTTTGAGATATAGCCTCAGATTCCTTACTGGACACAGTAGGGGATGGTCTGGGTCATCTGTTACAGAACGAAGACTCGAAATCCGGAAAGAGTCGAATTGAGGGTCCGACACTCCCGGATTCTGAGTCTTAGCAACAAACTCGGGGACGAATCTGAACGTTACCTCCCCCCATCCCCTTGCATGGGCGATGTCATACGAGAGACCATGAAGTTCACCGACTCACTTGGCCGAGGCCAAAGCTAGTAGGAACACCGTCTTCCAAGTTAGGTGGGGATCTGAAGCCTGGCGTAATGGTTCGTAGGGAGGTCTCTTAAGAGACGTGAGAACTCGAACCACGTTCCATGGAAGAGGTCTCACTTCCGACTGAGGGCAGGTAAGTTCATAACTTCGTATGAGTAGGGAAAGTTCCAGCGAGGAAGAGGTGTCCACTCCTTTGAGCCTGAAGGCTAGACTTAAGGCTGAGTGATAGCCTTTCACTGCCGAGACTGAAAGGCGCATTCTTCCCGCAAATACACGAAGAACTCCACTATTGTTGGAATAGTGGCATCGAGTGGAGAGATACCCCTTCCACGACACCAACCACAGAAAACGAGCCACTACCTGGTAGACCCCTGCGGATGACCTACGCAGGTGTCCAGACATCCTGTTCGCAACTTGTTGCGAAAATCCTCTCTCAGTGAGGAGATGCTGGATAGTCTCCAGGCGTGAAGTCGAAGCGAAGCTACGGCTTTGTGAAAGATGTTGGCGTGTAGTTGTTTGAGTAGCTCGTGTCACGGAGGTAATTCTCTGGGAAGCTCCGATAGGAGTTGCGGAAGGCCTGGAAACCATTCCGCGTGATGCCATAGCGGAGCTATAAGGGTCATCGAGAGATTGACCGATATTCTGGTTTTGTTGAGCACCCTCCTCATCAGACAGAACGGGGGAAAGGCGTAAACGTTGTTGTTGTCCCACCGTTGTTGGAAGGCATCTTGCCAGAGTGCCTTGGGATCCAGGACTGGAGGGCAGTACAGCGGGGGTTTGAAGTTCAGCACTGTAGCGAACAGACCCACAGTCGGGAAACCCCACGAAGTCAGGACTTTGTTGGCTACTAGAAGATCCAAAGACCACTCGGTACTCACTATCTGAGACGCTCTGCTCAGACTGTCGGCGAGCACATCATTCCTTTAGCCTGGAATGAAGGGAGCCGATAGTCGAATCGAGTGGACTTCGGTCCATTGCAGTATCTCTACTTCGAGATGGGATAGCTACTCTGAAAAGGTACCTCCTTGCTTGATGATGTAAGCCACTACTGTGGTGTTGTCGCTCATCACCACCACAGAGTGACCCGCCAGGTATTGTCGGAACTTTTGAAGGGCCAGGAATACGGCCTTCATTTCTAAAAGATTTATATGGAGGCACTTTTCTGATTCTGACCATAGGCCTGAGGTCCTGTGGTACAGAACGTGGACCCCCCCCTTTCTTTGAGGCGTCCAAAAACAGCATTAAATCCGGGGAAAGGACGAGAAGATCCACTCCTCTTCATAGGTTTCCGTCTGTCACCCACCACTGGCGGACCGTCTGTTCCGCAGGACCCATGGGGATCCTGACGTCCCAGGAAATCGCAGCCTTGATTCCCCTGGGACCCGAGCCGCCACTGGAGAGATCTCTTCCTGAGGCGACCATTGGGAACTACACGAGCCATGGATAAAAGGTGACTGAGGAGACGTAACCATGATTGGGTTAGAAGCTCTTCTTGTCTGAGGACAGGGCTTGCGACCCCTCTTAGCCTTGCTATCCTGTCGTCTGATGGGAAGGCTTAGTGGAGATTGGTGTCTATAATCCTGCCTTGGTGAACCAGTCTTTGAGTGGGAAGCAGAGAGGACTTCTCGAGATTTACCATGATCCCCAGATCCTGGCAAAGTCCTAGAAGTTTGTTTTGGTGTCGAAGAAGGGATGACTCCGAGTCTGCTAGGATCCAGCAGTCATCGAGTTAACGGAGGAGACGGATGCTGATCCTGTGTGCCCACGATGATATTAGGGTGAACACTTCTGGTGAAACCCTGTGGTGCTGTGGAGAGACCGAAACACAGCACCTTGAACTGGTACCCCTTATGGTCTAGGCTGAATACTAAGTACTTCCTTGAAGACGGACGGACTGGGATCTGGAAGTACATGTCCTTCAGATCCAGTATACACCAGAAGTCATGAGGCTTCACTGCAAGACTGACCGTGTTTGCGGTCTCCATGCTGAACGGAGTTTACTTTAATCTGACCTCTGCCCTAAAGGCCCGCCCCCTTGCTGATCCCATGGCAAGGGAGCTAAATGACACCGGATTCGTCCTCAGGGGAGGCAGAGATGTTGTGAACGGGATGCGATATCCCTGAATGATTACGGAAATCATCCAGGAATCGGCCCCAAGATGCTGCCACCTGTCTGCGAAACCTTGTAGGCATCCCCCTACTGGCGGACATGCAGGGGGACTGCCAATCCTAGTATTTACGGCCTCGGCTGCTCCCTCTAGGATTCTTCCCTCTCCTGGAGAACTTCTTGCCTTACTTGTCCTTGACTGGAAAGGGCTTAGACCCCACTGTCTTCGCTACCGTTGTCTTAGTGGGACGTAGTTGCTGGGGTGCTAGAGGTTTATAGGGCTTAAATGTCAAAGCCCTATGTAGGAGGGAGTCTTGATGACTTCCTCCACCTCTCAGCAGCCTGCTTCACGTCCTTAGGCTCGAACAGGTTCATTACCATAACGGAAGAATGTCTGAGCCTGTAGATTTCGGTGCTAGGGACCTCCCGGTATTGTCTTGGAGTCCTTTGACTCCCTCCTGGGAGGGATGCAAGACTCCAACAAGTACGGAGGCAGGCTCTTCTCCACCCTTATTCGAGAAGACTTTACCACGCGAGGTGGGGTTTCCCTCAATGGTGTGATGGGGGAACGTCTCACCTCACGTGACTCTCCTGAGGACGCGAAATCTTTGTCCAAAGGGGAGGGGAAAAAAAAAAGTCTGAGGGGGGAGGGTGCCTGCCTCGAAGACTTACGAGGAGACAGCTTCTTCGTCCTCGGAGAAGTTGCCGCGTCCGAAACTCCTCTTTTCCTCTTCAGGGAAGTGGATGTAGCCAAGGATTTGTGGCCCAACTCAGAGAGAACAGGCTTGTAAGCCTGTGCTACCGCTCTGATCAGAGGCCCAAACCAGGGCTGCCGGCTGACGGCTGCGCTGTCAGACACTCCCTCTGGAGAGGAAACAACCTGTAAGAAGAGAGAAGATAAGGAAGAAATGTCCCTGGACCTTTCTTGAACCTTCCCCCAACCAGCAAGCGCGCTGTTCTGTGCTGGGGGGGGGGGAGATGCGGTGATGGCGCCCTTACCGCGTGTTACCCAACAGCCTCGCGCGTGGGAGGGTATTGGCAATTGCGTTGGGGAGCGCGCTGGTGCTCGGGCACGCGAGAATACCCTGTGCGCGCGAGAATACCCTGGGCGCGCGCGCGCAAGAGACTGTTGAAACGCTCGCGTGCGCGGGAGAGACTTCATAGAGTGAGCAGGAATCAGATTGATGTGCAGGATGAAAATGAAGACCCCGTGTGGGCCAGAATGTTGGCACGTGCGCACGGAAGACCATCGGCGCGCGCGCGGGAGACCATCGGTATCCGCGCTCGAAAAAGATCGTCGGCGCTTGCATGCGTAAGAAGAGCGTCAGCGCGTGCGCGTAAGAAGATCGTCGGAGCTTGCGCGCGTAAGATGATCGTCGGCGCTTGCGCACGTAAGATCATCGTCAGCGCTTGCGCGCGTAAGAAGATCGTCGGCGCTTGCGCGCATAAGAAGATCGGCGAGCGCGCGTAAGAAGATCGGCGAGCGCACGCGAAGGTATCGGTGCGCGTGCGGGAAACCATCGGTACCCGTGCGCGAACGAAGATCGTCGGTGCTTGCGCACGTAAGAAGATCGTCAGCGCTTGCGGGCGTAACAAGATCGTTGGCGCTTGGGCGCGTAAGAAGATCGTCGGCGAGTGTGCGTGAAGGTTGAAGGGTCAGCTGGCAGGACGGTCAGGAACTGGGATGTGTCCTTAAGAAAAGGGCGGGCATCCCCTGATGACGACCGTAAGCAGGTCTGCTTTAGAGTCCAGGACCGAAGTCCTTCGTTGCAGCGCAAGGTTGAGCTGGTAGATCGGTAGGTCAGCTGGCAGGACGATCATCACTGGAAGTTCTGCTTGATCCTCCGAGGCGGGGTCTCTATGAGAGACCTCTCCCTCGAACGAGAGGGGTGCACTTCGTAGAAGAGACTTGGAGACACTCGTGGTGACGAACCATAGGGCCGTTGGATCAGCAAGCTGACCCATCAGGAACGATCCTCCGAAGAGGAGTCTCTATGATTGGCCTCTCTCGCGAACGAGAGAGGTGACACTTCGAAGAAGAGACCTGTGACGGCCCTTATGGCCTTTGGATCAGCAAGCTGACCTTATCAGGAACAATCCTCCGAAGAGGAGTCTCTATGAGTGGCCTCACTCACGAACGAGAGAGATGCACACTTCGTAGAAGAGACTTGCCAAGACTGTGCTCCACCCCTGAAGGAAGAGAAACTCAGCAAGGGTGGAGAAAAGTCTGGCCGATGGGCAGCAACCATAGTTGAAGACGATGAAATTATTAAGGTATGGGAAGTTCTCCCTCTGAAGGGAGAAAACCTCATACCTGGGGAGGAAACCTCCCTCGGAAGGGAAGTTGTACAACCCCTGGAAGCGAACCTCCTTTAGCGTTCTAAGATGATCTGAAGTGCTGGCACGTTGTCACGGGAGTACAGTACTTTTGAGAGAAGGGATAACGCCCATGATGACGTCCTCTGAGGGACGGCAGCGACAGCAGATTCCCCAGTCATGAATAGGACAGCTCGGCAGCAACAGCAGACTCCTCCATCATGAACAGGACAGCTCTGCTTCGTTGGCACATTTTAATCGAACGAAGAAGAACTGCATAGTTAACTGGGAAAATAAAATTAAATAATTATTTTAACAGAAATCCCCAGGGAGGAACTACGAAGAGGAACCCCGAGGGAATAACATAAAATAAGAATTAAGTATGCGCCCTCCTTCCCCAGATGGCAACCACGGGAGAAGGGGGGCAGAGTAACTGTAATAAAAACAGAATTATAACAGAATTATAATTATCTAAATCATCTAAGAATATACACTAATAGTGAGAACCCCTGACCCCCGAAGGGAAGTGTTCCCCACGGAGAAAGCTGAAAAATTAAAATACAATTAGATTTCACTGAAAATAATTGAGACAAACAACGAAAAAGCAACCTAACCCGCAACGGGAAAGGAGCTATCGTAATGGTACGTAGTTGTAGTAATGGTGAACGACCTCGAGTAGAGAGAGACCGTAGTCAATCTAAAAAAGGGCCACCTTCTCTTCGCTGCGAATCCAAGTTTCCCGTAGGAAAAGAGGCAAGGCGAAGATAATAGATGAATGAAGAGGGTCCAGGCGATGACGATTCCCGTGGCGGCCGAGTTAACGGATAAAAGCCGACGGGAAGCCCGATGAACCAGAGAGGGAGAGGTCATTCCCCACGAAGAGGAACTGTGGTGGCCTTGCACACGCAAGTGTCGTTGTCGTACATCACACACACAGCACAAGCACTGAAAAGAAAACTTACTACATTTCTATACACAAATATATACAGTACAAACATTAAGAATGTTTATATATATATATTAGAAGTATAAGAAAAAGTAAGTAAAAAGACAAAAAGCATTAATGGTTGTCAAAGAGGCGAGGGTGATAGCAGACACGTCCGACTACCACCCGAGCCGATAGCAAAGTGAGCTAAATCACAGGTGTGTGTGAGGGGGGTGGGTAGCAAGCTACCCTCCCTAACCCAAGCTAACTAGCGGTGGGGTAGTAAACCCTCGTTAAAATTCTAATGGCTCGTCATTTCAGCTACGCCGAAAGTAATTACCCATATTAAATAGCGTGGTTTGTATTTCAGTTACGGAACAATTAAAAATAGAGGATGATGCTGATCAACTAGAACATTCAAAACATACTATAAATGAAAAAGAAATTGTCATAAGTCCTAATCAATGTCGAAGGGAAAACAAATGTACTGTACTTTAAGGCCCAGTTTCCTGGGCCTGTATCACACAGAAAAGACCCACCACACTGCAGGAAGAACAGGATTCATTTGTAGTACTGTATACATAAGTATTTAAGAGTATTGTACCACATGGCATGATCTGCATTAACTGTCAAATCCACAGTATATCTTTTTATGAATAAGAAAGTCATAACATGCCGAAGATGATGAAATAGCACAACCTTTATTACAAAATTAGTTCATGAATATTCTTATGTACAGTACTAGAAACCAGTAGGTTTAGAAGTGATGGCAAATTTCTCAAAAGTCCAAATCCTAACATCTTTATGAAAACTAATTTTCAAAATTATCCAAAAACATAACATACATAAGAACACTAACGCACTTCTCAAGGAGACAATGAGTACCTTTTATCATATCAAGAGTAAAGATTAAGAGTAGGTCAAGTTTAAATATAATTTGGGGTGTATGCATGACAGCGGTGTAAGAAGGGGCGCAGGTCAGTGTTAGCCCCCGTTAGGTAAGTAGGTAAGGACACGTTTTGTAAATTAGGTTAGGTGGGGGGTAAATTTAGATTAGTTGGTGTACATTTTCTATGCAAGCTTTTTTTTTTCATACTGACCAGACACAAACTATTCCATTTAAAAATACGGAGCCTTTGTATATTAACGGCCACTACCTCCTGCGTGCATACAAATGGACACCAAATAACCTAAACTCGCCCCTTCTAACCTAACAGCCGTGTTCTAACCTACTTACCTAGCAGGAGGAGGTGCACTAAAGCCGTCCTGCGACCCGCCCTACACTGCTGTATTCTTAGTCAGCCGTCATCATAAGTAAAGGTGCCCATCATATATACACCCCAAAAATTCCAACTTTCAGTTTAGGCATTTATGGCCATATACGTATACTATTTTAATGGGGTTTTGGTTTACCTCAAACTAAACCCAGCTTCACTAATGTAGTTTCCAATAGAAAAATAATGACATCTCGAAATTATCTGGGTTAGAGATGTGGGGTTAATCCATTCCCACTTATTCCTGTTCCAATCTATAGGTTTTATTCTGCTACGGGTTATCATCTACCATAATTTCATTTCTATAATTCTGACAAAGGAACCGTGCAAAGATCCCAGAGCCTTTGCATGTTAACGGACAGAACCTCTTGCATGCGTATAACACCACCTAACCTAACTTACTCACCTACGGGGGGGAGGGGGGGAACGCCGCCCTACGACTGCCATAATCTTGGTGATTGGTTTGAAAATAAGGGAGTTATGGGGCATGGCATGGCCATTATCATACATACACCCCAAAGACCCCACGACTGCCATAATCTTAGCGATTGGATTGAAAATAAGGGAGTTATGGGGCATGGTATGGCCGTCATCATACATACACCCCAAAGACCCCACGACTGCCACAATCTTAGCGATTGGATTGAAAATAAGGGAGTTATGGGGCATGGTATGGCCGTCATCATACATACACCCCAAAGACCGCACGACTGCCACAATCTTAGCGATTGGATTGAAAATAAGGGAGTTATGGGGCATGGTATGGCCGTCATCATACATACACCCCAAAGACCGCACCACTGCCACAATCTTAGCGATTGGATTGAAAATAAGGGAGTTATGGGGCATGGCATGGCCATTATCATACATACACCCCAAAGACCCCACGACTGCCACAATCTTAGCGATTGGATTGAAAATAAGGGAGTTATGGGGCATGGTATGGCCGTCATCATACATACACCCCAAAGACCGCACGACTGCCACAATCTTAGCGATTGGATTGAAAATAAGGGAGTTATGGGGCATGGTATGGCCGTCATCATACATACACCCCAAAGACCCTCTGACTGCCATAATCTTGGTGATTGGTTTGAAAATAAGGGAGTTATGGGGCATGGCATGGCCATTATCATACATACACCCCAAAGACCCCACGACTGCCACAATCTTAGCGATTGGATTGAAAATAAGGGAGTTATGGGGCATGGTATGGCCGTCATCATACATACACCCCAAAGACCGCACGACTGCCACAATCTTAGCGATTGGATTGAAAATAAGGGAGTTATGGGGCATGGTATGGCCGTCATCATACATACACCCCAAAGACCCTATGACTGCCATAATCTTGGTGATTGGTTTGAAAATAAGGGAGTTATGGGGCATGGCATGGCCATTATCATACATACACCCCAAAGACCCCACGACTGCCACAATCTTAGCGATTGGATTGAAAATAAGGGAGTTATGGGGCATGGTATGGCCGTCATCATACATACACCCCAAAGACCCCACGACTGCCACAATCTTAGCGATTGGATTGAAAATAAGGGAGTTATGGGGCATGGCATGGCCGTCATCATACATACACCCCAAAGACCCTATGACTGCCATAATCTTGGTGATTGGTTTGAAAATAAGGGAGTTATGGGGCATGGCATGGCCATTATCATACATACACCCCAAAGACCCCACGACTGCCACAATCTTAGCGATTGGATTGAAAATAAGGGAGTTATGGGGCATGGCATGGCCGTCATCATACATACACCCCAAAGACCCTATGACTGCCATAATCTTGGTGATTGGTTTGAAAATAAGGGAGTTATGGGGCATGGCATGGCCATTATCATACATACACCCCAAAGACCCAACGACTGCCACAATCTTAGCGATTGCATTGAAAATAAGGGAGTTATGGGGTATGGTATGGCCGTCATCATACATACACCCCAAAGACCGCACGACTGCCACAATCTTAGCGATTGGATTGAAAATAAGGGAGTTATGGGGCACGGCATGGCCGTCATCATACATACACCCCAAAGACCCTATGACTGCCATAATCTTAGCAATTGGATTGAAAATAAGGGAGTTATGGGGCATGGTATGACCGTCATCATACATACACCCCAAAGACCCTATGACTGCCATAATCTTGGTGATTGGTTTGAAAATAAGGGAGTTATGGGGCATGGCATGGCCGTCATCATACATACACCCCAAAGACCGCACGACTGCCACAATCTTAGCGATTGGATTGAAAATAAGGGAGTTATGGGGCACGGCATGGCCGTCATCATACATACACCCCAAAGACCCTATGACTGCCATAATCTTAGCGATTGGATTGAAAATAAGGGAGTTATGGGGCATGGTATGACCGTCATCATACATACACCCCAAAGACCCTATGACTGCCATAATCTTGGTGATTGGTTTGAAAATAAGGGAGTTATGGGGCATGGCATGGCCGTCATCATACATACACCCCAAAGACCCTATGACTGCCATAATCTTGGTGATTGGTTTGAAAATAAGGGAGTTATGGGGCATGGCATGGCCATTATCATACATACACCCCAAAAACCCCACAACTTCCATAATCTTAGCAATTGGATTGAAAATAAGGGAGTTATAGGGCATGGCATGGCCGTCATCATACATACACCCCAAAGACCGCACGACTGCCACAATCTTAGCGATTGGATTGAAAATAAGGGAGTTATGGGGCACGGCATGGCCGTCATCATACATACACCCCAAAGACCCTATGACTGCCATAATCTTAGCGATTGGATTGAAAATAAGGGAGTTATGGGGCATGGTATGACCGTCATCATACATACACCCCAAAGACCCTATGACTGCCATAATCTTGGTGATTGGTTTGAAAATAAGGGAGTTATGGGGCATGGCATGGCCGTCATCATACATACACCCCAAAGACCCTATGACTGCCATAATCTTGGTGATTGGTTTGAAAATAAGGGAGTTATGGGGCATGGCATGGCCATTATCATACATACACCCCAAAAACCCCACAACTTCCATAATCTTAGCAATTGGATTGAAAATAAGGGAGTTATAGGGCATGGCATGGCCGTCATCATACATACACCCCAAAGACCGCACGACTGCCACAATCTTAGCGATTGGATTGAAAATAAGGGAGTTATGGGGCACGGCATGGCCGTCATCATACATACACCCCAAAGACCCTATGGCTGCCATAATCTTAGCGATTGGATTGAAAATAAGGGAGTTATGGGGCATGGTATGACCGTCATCATACATACACCCCAAAGACCCTATGACTGCCATAATCTTGGTGATTGGTTTGAAAATAAGGGAGTTATGGGGCATGGTATGGCCGTCATCATACATACACCCCAAAGACCCTATGACTGCCATAATCTTGGTGATTGGTTTGAAAATAAGGGAGTTATGGGGCATGGCATGGCCATTATCATACATACACCCCAAAAACCCCACAACTTCCATAATCTTAGCAATTGGATTGAAAATAAGGGAGTTATGGGGCATGGCATGGCCGTCATCATACACACACCCCAAAGACCCTTAGGCATGTTGCGTATTTACCTGTGGACCATTCATACATGGTATCCAAAAAGTGTCCCAAGTCATGGTAATATTTAGACAGAATCCCACCCAGAGCTTTTGTTGTTATTAATGTTTTCACCTTATTTGCATCAGGACGCTTCATAGTACACATAAATCAGGAACACCATATTTTCTTCGTTGAGAATACTATCCCACAGTAAATATTTGCCAAAATTTTAATTCAAATTAAAAAAATTTATTGATAAAAAGTGGTCAAAATGAGCTGTTAGTCCAAAATTTTAATTACCAACTTACGAACTACAAAGGTTACGACGTCGTTCTATAATTCTGAATTAATAGCTCAAGTTGAAGTTACAAGTACCTTCTAATAGATGGAGCAGCTGGATCTTTGACTAAACCATCTCATTACAATTAGTGGTTTCCTATTAAATGTAATTATGGCAGAGATTAATTACTAAATTATCTAACTAATTCAACAATTAATGGTTTCGATTAAATGTAATTACGTGAAATATGTAATTAGGCCTACGTGAAATATTTGCATCGCAATAATGGTCCAGTAGGACATTATAACAAAGTGATTCACACCGGTTATATTATACTTTGGTTGCTAAGAAATTACCAGTAGTTACCTGATATAATGATCAATGAAAGATTTACAGAAAAATTTCAAATAGGTCTAATGGTTTACTCTTATCACCAAGAAGACCATCGTAACTTATATAAGAAATGGTGAGTAGTTTGTTACGAAACAAAAATGTACATTCTTGTGTAATATACTACGAAAATTCGTGATTTTATTTCCATTCATCGTCGTGATTAATAAATTGCGTCAATTAAAAGTAACTTTTAAGACTGGTAAAGGAATACATAATTTAAGCGGGAAACTTTGGGAAGAAACGTCTTCTATTTCATGATAAGTTACTTATAGTTTCAGGATTGCGGCGTTATCTTTGCGCGTTTTTAACATAGTCAAACTTTAAACTATATACTGTACTATTGTCATACATTATCAATACAATTCTTCTAGCGAATACTATATACATTTGAATACTAAAATATGAAAATTTAATTTTGTTTTCTAAAACTTTAAACATAAATGCATTGCCATTGTAAATTGGTTCCCCAATGGTCAAGAATATGTGCACAAAATATTTATTAGTCTGTGATGAACCTGGAGGACTTTCTTCGAATGTTAAGATAAGGTACAGGGATGAAAATGAGATCATATGGAATAATTAAGAGAGATATCTGGGGTGGGGTTAAAATACATTAAAAAGGGCAAAGGGCTAGGCCTATGCAGAATATCAAACCGTTAAGAACCAATACAATGAGTTGGTATGAAGTTAAACAACTAACACTAAATTGAAATTCAACTGAGTTTATGGCGGTAAGAAAGAAAAACAACTTAATAAAGCTGAATGACATTTAGATATATATTGATAACGGACCAATTGCACTATCTAGTAGACCTAGGTGCATCTCTTGATTTCAATTTGCCTCTCAGTGCTCGAATTAATAATGTAATAAGAAACAGTGGGTATCACATGAGAAAAATTGATTTTGTAAAGAAGTATCGGGATGAATATTATGTAAAGAGACTTGTAATTAATTGTAGCATTGCCAAGAGAGACTACCCAAAGTGCAATTTGATAAATTACAAAATATAATAAACAGAGAAGCAAGACTGATTAAAGGTGTCCTACCCAGAGGGCTGCTCCTATACTATTTGAATTGGGCTATCTGCTAATTAAAGCTAGAATAGAGTTTAAGATACGTGCTATAACTCATAAAGATGACTGATCCGGACGTTCCAAATATCTTAGAGAATTTCTACACACCGTGCAGACAACGAATCGTGTCGACACTAGAATAGTTACAGATGGTTTCAAGTTATTGGAGCCAAGGTGTATGTGAATTGAAGGCTCTAGAACTTTCAGATATACGCCAATAAGACTAAATACCCTGTAACAAGATCCTAGTAGATCACTAAAAGAAGGCAAGATATTAAGGCTCTCAATGATAAACCGAAGACCCTTGTTTCCTAAATGTTTCGATAATCAACATAGAATACACTGTGTGATACTCTAAATACCTAAGAATGAATACAACAAACAGATCTTGTAGAGCACAGAGTTCCTCTGTGTGATCTTTCCCACTTTATCCTTACATTAAGGGGTTGTTTGTATGATACGGCCTCCTCACTGTCTTCCCCTGTATGATAGGACCAGGATAACATCCCTTAAAGTAAGTAAAGTAAAAAAAAAAAAAACGCTGCAAGTTTGAGCTTCTGAAGATCCACCGATTCAACAATTTGATTGGGAAGTTTTCAAAGTTTCTAATTACAGAAAAACACTTTGATAACAGTTAATATAATACTGTATTTGTTTTAAAAAGATACTGTAAGGACACCGCTCCCTTCGTCGTCCAGAAAATCAACAAACTGCTCATTGAATTGCCCGCCAAAATATGTGTTTTCTTACACATACAAATATACGAATTATGAATTAACAGAAACATGTAATGAAATGATACATATGTCAAAATGTAGCTCTGATAGAGCGGAATACATACACATGGGAAACCACGGTGTGGCGAAAGGAGAATTCAAATAAATGAGCAGTGTGTTGATTTTCTGGACGACGAAGGGAGCGGTGTCCTTACAATACAAATTGTTTTAAGAATTAAGAATTACAGAAAAATCTCTGATAACGATTAATTCAATACTGTATTTCATTTAATAAGATACAAATTATTTTAAGGTTTAAGAAAAGATGACACACTTGACACTTTGTTTTAGAGTAGAAGAAACCGACCAAGACTCTTGCGCGTTTCTGAAATATAGACCTATTAACCAAACAAAGCAAAAAGAAAGAAACGAATAAGATAATGGGAAACGTGCTGTTTAAGAAAGAAGGAATATGGAAAAGAAAAGAATATATTTATCGGATATGGAAAAAATAGAGAAGAAAATAAAAGAGTTAGAATAAAGAAGAAAACCAAGGAGTTGCCGATGGAAAGGTGAATCCCTCCGTCCAGCAACTGAACTGAACTGAACTGAGCTTCTAATCACAGAAAAAAAAACTTTGATACTAGTTAATCCAATATTGTATTTGTCTCAACAAGATGCATTTTTAAAAAATTAAGAATTACAGAAAAAAATCTTTGATAGTGGTTAATTCAATAATGTATTTCATTTAATAAGATAGAAATTACTTTAAGGATTAGGAAAAAATGACACAGTTGACCTTTTGTTTAAGAGAAGAAGAAACCGACCAAGACTAATGCGCGATTCTGAAATATAGACGTCTTAACCAAACAAAGCAAAAGGAACTAATAATAGACGCTATAAGCAGAGAGGTTTGTAAACAAACATGGCGACATCAGTTAAGGATTCGACGAAACAGCTAACCAGTTTGCAAATAGAAGTGCCAAATGATCTCCAGGAGCAAGAGGAAGGAGCCCTCGACGACTCGGAGGATGTGCCGATGGAGGAAGATGATGAATTAGAAGAAGGGGAGGCTTCGGAAGATGAGGTAGAGGTGAATGTCATCATCAGGGAAGATGTCAACGCATCTCGTCCTCCTGCTAGAAGTCCGTCACCTAGTCCGGCCGATGTAAGTATTGTGGGCCTTTAAGTTAGGAAATGATATTTACAAAGGAAATTACTCTTATTTGGTTATTTTTAACTTGGACCGGTTGGATATTTCGATTTTAGACTAAGGCCCATCTGACCCCATAGCTCAGCATCAAACTAGTAACTGAAAAACTGGGAAGATTGTTAAATCACATGTTATGGGTCATATCTCTCTCTCTCTCTCTCTCTCTCTCTCTCTCTCTCTCTCTCTCTCTCTCTTTCAAGGGGAATACCTTAAAAGTTATTTGAACTATAGTAAATTTATAAATGCTTTAAAACATTGGATAATCTTTTTGAGAAATATGGTACGTGTAATTGGTGTTAAACTAAACTATCATAATTACTTGTAATTTATGACATGCTCCTTTGTTGGTTGTTGCTATGCCGTGGCTAGCTTTGTTCACAATTAAGCATTATTTCTCTATTTTTGCAAATGGTAAATGGATGTGCCGCGCACACAAAGCATTTTGGTTATATTTCTGTTATATTTTTCACCTTTAGATGAGAGAAAAATAGCTATATAGTAAACAGATAGTTTTGAATATAATCAAATACAGAAACATATTGTAACTGAAGCGAGGAGGATGGGAAAGTGATGTTTGTAAAACAACATCCGTGAACTTATGCTATGTAAAAATACTTGCAAGCCATTAGTTGGGCCAAGAAGCCAGCTTATGATAACGTCGCACAAGAAAACTGATTGTTGCCTCACGCGTTTGCAAACAAAGCATGCGGAGTCTCCCAAAAGTAAACAATAGACTTAGACAATGAAACGATGTTCACATTTTAGTCGATCTGTGTATAAGTTGTTATGGCCCAGCTGCCATTAACCCTTTTACCCCCAAGTTATTTGGAAATTTCCAACCCTTAACCCCCAGGAGTCATTTTTTTTCAAGCACATTTTGCTGTATATTTTTTTTAAATTGCTCTAACAGCCTTAATTTTTGTCATAGAGAGGTCAAGTTGGTCTCATTCTCTTGGAAAATGCCTGAAGTTTCTCAAAAAATTATCAAAAATATGCAAAAAAAAATTAATAAATAGTTTTTTGCAAGGACGTACCGGTACGTCCATGGTGGTAAAGGGATGAGTTTTGTGAAACGTACCAGTACGTCCTCTAGGGGTAAAAGGGTTGATTATACAGAGAAAAATACCGAAGTAGCCAATATTTGTCAGTTTCTTTTAGTTAATTCTATTTTCACTTTAAAGTATCATGTATTAACCGTTTACAATTTTCATAGCAACGTTATCAGTGTCAATTTAACTAATACAAGACTGGAACAATTAAATGTCGTGCATGTAAATCTGGCAAAGCTTGGATAGGATATAATGTTTTTACCACAAAAAGTGTGTTTACTAAATAGATATTAACAACAGTTTAGAATATATAAAGAAAATGCTATGGCTCTGTCTTGATTGTATAACCAAAATGCAACTAGCAAAAAAAAAAAAATAAAAACTTGAATTTGGAGATGAAAGTCACAGAAGTTGGAATAGAGCTTTAGCGAGACTAAGCCAGAGGGGAACACGAGCCGAGAATGGCCGGGTTGGGTTTTATGTTAGAAATTATTAATTTTATTCCAAGATTAATAGTTTGGCTTTTATAGACTATAACGTGCAGTTTTTGCAAGAAGTTTTTTCTAGGAAACAAATGAATGATATTTGATCATGCATCTTTTTAAGTATTCATAGCATTGTTATGTAAAATCAATTAATATTTGTGTTTGCCTATTGTAACAAATGTTTTTCCTGCTGTACTGTATAAAAAAAGCAACATTGAGGAATTGTCTTCAAAGAAAAAATTAAGAATATGGAATGATTTAATTCAGATGCAGTATCTTTCAATTACAACAACTCATTTTCTTTTATTTTTATTTTTTAGCTACAGTATCCACTTCTTCAATGTTTGTTTATTGTGCTTTATTTTTTCTTAGCAATTTCAGTACAGAATATATACACTGTAAATGAGTATGCTAATTTTTTCTTATTTTTAAACCTGAATATTTTTATGTAAAATGTGCATTGGCAGGAATAATTTAAAATTATTACCTGTGTTTTGTAGAATAAATTGGGATTCCTAATGGTAATGGGATAAAGTTCTAAATTATCAATAATGGCTATTGATTAACTGTAAATTATGTACTGTACAGTAATCTCTTGTGTAAATTACTAAAACATATTGGTTTAAAGCTGTTTCAAACTAGAGGGGCAAGTGAAAGATACTGTTACTCTACTTGCATTTTGGTGAAGGTTTACATTTATTCTTTATTTGTTTTTCGAACAGAAGATTAGTTTTATTCCTTCTTTTTCTCGTAGATGGAGTTAAGCGATGAAGTGTTCAGTCGACGCAGATTGGGAGTTATTGATGCTCCGTGTTTAGAATTGCTTGATTATGATGTTAGTATGGAAGTCACTTTAGATTAATTTTGGGAAAGCTTAAAAAAAGTATGTATGGGCATTCACGTATGTTGCTTGATAATGATTGTCTGCACCCTTGCCATGATTTGATTGTATTTGTATAGAATCGTGAATGATGCTTTTTTATTTGGCAGATTATTGGCTGGAGTAGAATGTATGTTGCACATCTTGATAAATACTGTAATATTTTCATGGGTAGTTTTAGCTTGAGTATAACACGAGTCTGCATTTTTATTTGTTCCGTAACCGAAATACAAACCACGCTATTTACATAGGGTTTACTTTCGGCGTAGCTGAAAATGACGAGCCATTAGACTTTTAACGAGGGTTAACTACCTCCGCGCTAGTTAGCAAGGGGGTAGGGTAAGGGGTAGCTTGCTACCCCTCCCCCCCACACACCGGTGAAATGTCTCACTTCACTTTTGGCTCGGACGATGAGCAGACGTGTCTGTCTTTCGTCCTCGCTTTTGACAGCCTTAATCTGTTTTTCTTTTTCTCAGACTTTGTGTGTTTGGAAGTTGGCCTCTACCTTCATTGCAATTATGCGCAAATGCCCTGGACTCTCCGGCCGCCCCTGTGGTACTTTCATGTCGGCGGTCGAGACGGATCCTCACACCCTTTGCCCGCAGTGTCGAGGTCAACGGTGTGCTAGAGACTTAACGTGTAGTGAGGGCAGGGAGTGGTCTACCTCCCAGTGGGAGAGGTTTGCCTGGCGGCGTAAGAAGAAGTCCAAGAGAGACCTTTCTCCTTCAAGGGTTGCCTTGAAGAAGGAAGGCTCCAAGGACTCTTCTTCCGCCGCCCAAACCTCCTCCGAAGCTCCCACTCGGTCGGCCTCTCTCGAGAGACCGTCGAGTGGTAGCGTAGGCCATTGTTCTGTTTCCCGACCTCAGGGTGCGGGAGAGGGCATTGCCTCCCATAGCGGGGCGGCTCCCCCTCCTCCTCCGGGGGAGGATTTTGATTCTCATTATGATGACCCTAATGCTGTTTCTAATGATGATCTCTTTCAGCTTTGGGCTTCCTTGGGGCTTAAGGGCTTGCCCTCCAAGGAAGCCCTGTTTGACCTTATCCAGTTGGGGGCTGCTGTCAAACAATCGCCGGTAATAGCAAAGGTAGACCCTCTGTCTATTGTCGACGTGGTTGTGGCAGAGGCTTCCGATGGGTCTGGTCAAACCTCTGCTGCTGCTGCTGTTGCGGACGTTGCTGAAGGCTCTGCCTCCCCTTCCGAACATCCTTCGAAGGGGAAGTTGAGTCCCACGGTCTCTCCTGCGGGTGCGTCTCCTCCCCAGGGGAGCGCACTGACAGAGACTCCTCTTCGGAGGATCGACGATGTGGATGACCTCCCTCGTGGCCGCCTATACCGTAAAGCTCGTCCTCCTCTTCGCCGTCGGGGCCTCCTTTCTCTCTATAAGGGAATGAAGAGGCGCCTCTTCGAGTCGTCTCCGCCCCCTTCCCCTGCAGAGGATTCTCCTCGTCGGAAGCAAACCGTAGCAGCCACGTCCTTGGACCTCTCCGCAGATCACTCGCGATCTCCTACGCCTGCCAGACCTTCCAGTCTTTCCGGCTTACCTTCACCTCTGGTTGCAGATGCGCAGCAGGCGCCTTCTCAACCCGTCACCCGACGGGCACCGGTCCCTTCGGGGCAAAGGGATGTCGCCTACGGTGTGGGCAATTCCCTTGCGCGTCAGGGTTCCCCTGTGCGCTCAGCTGCGCGTTTGCGTGCAGTAGCGCACAAGCGCTCGCCTGAGTTGCAGCCATCAGACTCGCCTCGCCAGCGCTCTCCTGCTCGCCAGCGCTCCCCTGTTAGCCGTCAGCGCCCTTCTGTTCCTGCTGCGCGCCAGGCGCGCCATTGGTCTCCTGAGCGCACACGATCTCCTGCTCGTCAGCGCGCCCTACGCGCCAACGCTCGCCCGCCCGTCCTAGATCTTCGGATCTGCACGCATGCAAGGACTTTACTCCTTCGCCTCGCCCTCGCGCTCCTGTGCGCCCATCTTCACCTGCACAACAGCACGCACGCTCCCCGGTGCGCACTTCAAGAATTCCTGCACGTCCACGCGCCCACGAGTCTTCATCGCCTGAGCCCGACCGCGAGCGTTCGCCCATGCGCGTTTCCTCGCCACCTGTTCCTGCGCCCCAGCTGACTGCGCGTCAACGATCTCCTGAGTGCCCGCGCGATCCTTCGCCTGTGCGCAAGCGCTCGCCAGCGCGCCCATGACTTGGATCGCCACAGGTCTCCGACGCGCACACGCGCTAAATCGCCTGCGCACGGTCGGTCGCCTGCACGTGCTACGTGCCATCGTTCGCCAACGCGCCATCGCTCGCCCACGCGCCCTCTCGCCAGCGCGCCCACTCGCCCGCGCGCGTTTATCCACACGCTACTGTGCGCCCACGCTCCAGCAGCCCCCCGCGCGCGATACCTTGAATGCTCCATCGCGCCAGCACGACCCCTGTTCTCGCCGGGTTCCGCAGCTCGTGCCTGCGACAGGGACGCGTACTTCCAGATCGCCATCAGGATCGCAAGCGCAGGTCTCTTACCCAGGACCAGGAAGAGTCTCCGGAGAGATCTAGGCAACATTCTTCCCTTTCTTCTTTCCAGGTAGGCCCCGTTGCGTCCACTCCGAAGGATCAGGAGATCCCCTTTCCTCCAGCGGGGATTACGGACACTGCGTCCGTAACCCGTCAGTCTTGGGTTGGTCACCTGATGAAAGCGGTGGTTCAGGCTGTGAAGCCGGCCCTCGCTGATCTGGGACTCAAGCCAAGGACAGACTTGCCCCCGCTGAAGAGAAGGAGAGGAGTGGACTTCGCGGTGACTTCTCCCAGGGAGAAGTTGGCTCCTAAGAGGTCCGTCAGGAAGGCTCCATCCCCTTCGCGGTCGTTTTCTCCTTCTGTGGACGAAGCCTTTCCGTCCTCAGGAGAGTCCAGCGAGGCGAGGGCCTCTCCCACGGCACCAATGGGAGGAACCCCACCTCGAGGAAGAGAAACGTCTCGCGTGGAAGGTACCTTCCAGACCTCTTTGCTGGAGTCCTGTATCCCGCCCAGGAGGGAACCCAAGGACTCAAAGACGATTCCTAAGTCGTCTTCGCGGATTCGTCCAGAGCCAACTAGACCCCGGGAGAACGTCCACGTATCTCCCCAAGAAGAGCCTCTGGGGATGGGAGACTTAGCTGCCAGTCCACAGGGAGGAGAGCAGCATGAGTCTGAGCATGCCTTGTGGCAGGTCTTGAATCTGATGAGGCAACTCAACAGGTTCAAGGACCCGGAGATCGCCCCTCGGGAAGGCAAGGATACGGTCCTAGACCAAGTCTATGGTACCCAGAAACCCCCAAGGGCCAGCGCGGCTTTGCCTTGGTCCCAGGGGGTGAAGAGTGCCAGAGACAAGGTCGAAGCTCAGCTCTCGGATCTCGCCTCCTCCAGCCGTTCCTCTGCCGGGAACAGACTCCTCCCACCTCCTCGTTTACAACAGAGGAGGTATTTTGGGATCATGGGGGAGTCCAGCGTAGCTCTTCCCCTCCACCACTCGGTGGAAGAGCTCACAAGGGGAACTCCACTTGAGAAGCTCTCCTCCCGGCAGGTGACATTCTCGGCTTCGGAGATCCTGAGCCAGGAGAAGGTCGCGAAGTGTGCCATGCAGGCCACTTCGTGGCTGGACGTCTGGCTGGGTTCTCTGGACATCCTATTGCGCTGCGAGGTCTTGTCTAAGGAGAGCAATAGGAAGGCCCTGGAGACCTTCCTCCTCTCGGGCACTCGCTCCATCGAGTTCCTGGCCCACCAGGTTACCAACCTGTGGGGCAACTCGATCTTGAAGCGGCGTGATGCGGTGACCGAGAAGTTCCATCCGAAGGTCCCCGCCGTGGATGTCTGCAGGCTCAGACACTCCTCCAACCTTGGAGGAAGCTTGTTTGAGCCCAAGGACGTGGAACGCACAGCTGAGAGGTGGAGGAAGTCGAACCATGATTCGCTGCTCCAAAGGGCCCTCACATCTCGGCCCTACAAGCGTCCAGCTCCACAACAACATCAACAGCAGCCTCGCAGAACACCGAAGCAGGCTCCGGCAGCTAAGACGAAGGGGTCTAAGCCTTAGCCCTTTCCTGTCAAGGACAAGAGGGGTGGTAAGTCCTCCAGGGGAGGCAAAACTCCTAGAAGGAGCGGCCGTTGCCGTAAACGCTAGGAGTGGCAGTACCCCCGCCTGTCCACCTGTGGGGGGATGCCTACAAAGTTGCGTGCACAGGTGGCAGCAACATGGGGCCGATTCTTGGACGGTCTCTGTGATCGGCCAAGGTTATCGCGTCCCATTCACAACATCTCAACCTCCCCTGACAGCGAATCCAGTGTCGTTGAGCTCCTATGCCATGGGATCGGCAAAGGGGCTGGCCCTTCGGGCAGAAGTCGAGACCATGCTCAAGAAGGATGCTCTCCAAGAGGTCGTCGACGGCTCCCCAGGCTTCTTCAGTCGACTCTTTCTTGTAAAGAAGACATCTGGAGGCTGGAGACCCGTCATCGATCTCTCAGCTCTGAACAAGTTTGTCAAGCAAACTTCGTTCAGCATGGAGACAGCAGACACGGTCAGACTTGCAGTGAGACCACAAGACTTCATGTGCACACTGGACCTGAATGACGCGTACTTCTAGATCCCAATCCATCCGTCTTCCAGGAAGTACTTGAGATTCAGCCTAGACAACAAGACCTACCAGTTCAAGGTACTGTACTTCGGTCTCTCCACAGCACCTCAGGTGTTCACCCTGATTTCGTCATGGGCGCACAGGAACGGCATCCGTCTCCTCCGATATCTGGACGACTGGCTGATCCTGGCAGACTCGGAGTCGACCCTTCTTCGACACTGAGACAGGCTTCTGGGACTTTGCCAAGATCTGGGGATCATGGTAAATCTCGAGAAGTCCTCTCTGCAGCCGTCCCAGCGACTGGTTTATCTAGGCATGTTATTAGACACCAATCTCCACAAAGCCTTTCCATCAGATGACAGGATAGCAAGGCTGAGGAGGGTGGCAGAGCCCTTCCTCAGGCGGGAAGAGCTTCCAGCCCAATCATGGTTACGTCTTTTAGGTCACCTAGCCTCCCTGGCCCGTCTGGTCCCGAACGGCCGTCTCAGGATGAGATCCCTGCAATGGCGGCTCAAGTCCCGGTGGAGTCAGGGCTCCGATTCCCCTGACTCTCTGGTCCCTATAGGACCCACGGAACAGGCGGACCTGCGGTGGTGGCTGATCGACAAAAACCTATGAAAGGGAGTGGATCTTCTCGTCCTTCCCCCGGATTTGACGCTGTTTTCGGACGCGTCAAAAGAAGGGTGGGGAGCCCACATTCTGAACCAGAGGGTCTCAGGCCTTTGGTCAGAATCAGAAAAGTACCTACACATCAACCTGCTAGAGATGAAGGCCGTGTATCTGGCTCTTCAACAGTTCCAAAGGACCCTGGCGGGCCACTCCGTGGTGGTGATGAGCGATAACACCACGGTAGTGGCTTATATCAACAAGCAGGGAGGTACCTTTTCACAACAGCTATCCCATCTTGCAGTACAGTAGAGATTCTGAGGTGGTCCGAAGTCCACTCGATGACACTTTCAGCTCACTTCATTCCTGGCAAGAGGAATGTGCTCGCCGACAGTCTGAGCAGAGCTTCGCAGATAGTGAGTACCGAGTGGTCTTTGGATCCTCAGATAGCCAACAAAGTCCTGACTTTGTGGGGTTCCCTGATGGTGGACCTGTTCGCGACGGCCTTGAATTTCAAGCTGCCTCTGTACTGCTCCCCAGTCCCAGACCCCAAGGCTCTCTGGCAAGATGCTTTCCAACAGCGGTGGGACAACCTTGACGTGTACGCCTTCCCACCGTTCTGTCTGATGAGAAGGGTGCTCAACAGGACCAGACTATCGGTCAACCTGTCTATGACCCTGATAGCTCCGCTATGGCGTCACGCGGAATCGTTCCCGAAACTTCCGAGAGAACTTCCCCCACGACATGAGCTACTCAGACAGCCGCATTGCAACATCTTCCACAAAGCCGTAGCCTCGCTTCGGCTTCACGCCTGGAGACTATCCAGCGTCTCCTCACGGAGAGAGGCTTTTCGCAACAGGTTGCGGAAAGAATGTCTCGTCACCTGCGAAAGTCCTCCGCGGGAGTCTACCCAGCGAAGTGGAGAGTCTTTTGTGGTTGGTGTTGTGGGAGGGGTATCTTTCCACTCGATGCCACTATTCCAGCAATAGCGGAGTTCCTCTTGTATTTGCGGGAAGAAATGCGCCTTTCGGTCTCAGCGGTGAAAGGCTATCGCTCAGCCTCAAGTCTGGCCTTTAGGTTGAAAGGAGTGGACATTTCTTCCTCGCTAGAACTCTCTTTACTCATACGTAGCTATGAGCTTACCTGCCCTCAGTCGGAAGTGAGACCTCCTCCATGGAACGTGGTTCGGGTTCTCAGGGCTCTGAAGAGACCTCACTTCGAACCATTACGACAGGCCTCTGATCGCCACCTGACTTGGAAGATGGCTTTCCTGCTCGCGTTGGCCTCTGCCATACGAGTTAGTGAACTTCATGCTCTCTCATACGACATCGCCCATTCAAGGGGATGGGGGGGAGGTAACATTCAGGTTCGTTCCTGAGTTTGTTGCCAAGACTCAGAACCCTGTAGTGCCGGACCCACGGTTCGACTCCTTCAGGGTCACGAGTCTCCGTTCTGTAACAAATGACCCAGACCATCTGCTATTATGCCCAGTGAGGAGTCTGAGGCATTACTTGAAGAGAACAGCTGCAGTTCGTCCCCGCATGCAAGCATTGTTTGTAAGCACGGGAAGGACTAAGAGGAGGGTCACCAAGAACACCATCTCGGCTTGGATTCGAAGGGTTATCCATCACGCCTTGAATCCTGACCCTCCTCCGTCACGTCGCCCTAGGGCACACGATGTCAGGGGCATCGCTACGTCCCTGGCCTTTTAAGAGAAACTTCTCTGTGACGCAGGTGCTACAAGCTGGGGTCTGGAAGCGTCAAACGACCTTCACACCCCACTACCTGCAGGACGTGACCCACAGGAGCCTCGATACCTTTTCTATAGGCCCTGTGGTGGCTGCACAACAGCTGGTCTAACCTCAGGCTCCTTAATGGACAAGTAGCAGAAGGTTGAGGGCATTGTTACCCGGTCTTAGTCTGCGTGAATGAAAGAGTATGTCTGGCCCTTACTTCTTTCTTCATCCTCCCCTCTTTTGGGGAAAGCAGCATCCTGGTCTCTGCATAGCTGACCTCAACCTTGCAGGTAAACCATGCTCCCTTGTGTTCCTAGTATTAAGTTAATACTGTCGCGTCCCCCATAGCCTGACGAGGTGGTATTAGGAACGTCCTAGCCTAGAATTCCATCTAAAGGACTCCAGGTCAACTTCCTAGGACGAGTCACACTCTTCCTCCACACACAACTTATGTAGGCCACACGTTCCTTGCGGAGCAAGGAACTTGTGAGGTGCTGGGACCCTTTTTCTCGAGTGCTACTCACTCGGATTCTGAGTCCCCGGGTAAAGTCAAACCCAGTAAGGCTGGGGACTTTCCACCCTTCCTAAGGGTAAGTCCCCCTATGTAAATAGCGTGGTTTGTATTTCGGTTACGGAACAAATGACAACTTTGGAGATAATTTATATTTTTCCTAACCATACAAACCTTAGCTATTTACACATATTTGCCTGCCAGCCCTGTCCCCCAAGACAAGTCTTAACTCTAAGTGAAGTGAGACAACTCACCGGAGTGTGGGGGGGAGGGGTAGCAAGCTACCCCTTCCCCTACCCCCTTGCTAACTAGCGCGGGGGTAGTTAACCCTCGTTAAAAATCTAATGGCTTGTCATTTTCAGCTACACCGAAAGTAAACCCTATGTAAATAGCTAAGGTTTGTATGGTTAAGAAAAATACAAATTATCTCCGAATTTGTCATTTTAAATGTGATTATGGGAAAGTTTTATCAGAATTGAGAAGCTAGTGACTTGTGTATTGTTGAAGAGTTTTGGAACCCATGTCAAATTAAATAGTTTAGGATAGTGCAAATGTAGCTGTATCATCAGTTATTTTCCAGTTACAGTTCAGTGTTCTTGTATGCTTGAAGTTTTCATAATTTGATTTCAGTTCCTTTTTATCAATCTTTGTTCATCCTTGATTTCTATTACTAAGCTTTATTTATGCCTCCGTAAGTCCATACATTACGCAAACCTTTTTTAGTTATATATGATGTGTACTACCCAAGAGTACTTAGCTAGGATTAGAATCCTCAGTTGATGCAAGAAGCTCAGTTTTCATTTGATATGTGTATCCCTCTGTAGAATAAGACATATAACATTATAGAATGTAATTTCTGTCTTGGATACTGTATACAATATTGCCAAATTAGGAATATTAGATTTGAATTCAAGTACCTTCACCCTTTCCATTTTACAAGGGATAAAATGTGTTATTATTTGGTAGTTATTGAACTATAGATACTGTATGTGGTAAGCATGGTATTTTTAATACATTATATTAAATGGAAAGAATGAATGGCGAATGTACAGTTTACACAATTTAACTCATTAAATTTATTTTTTATGTTTTATATATTATTCATTAGTTCTGCATGTACCTACTTTTGTTTGAATAAGAAATTTATTTACTAATTTATTTGATAGTAATGCCTTACCATGTCTCTGCTATAGAGAGAAAATATAAGATATATTTTATTTGGTTTCAGTTGCTTTATTGAGTGTAGAAAAGATCTTTAAAAAAGAGAATACAGAAGAGGAAATGATCTGTCTCATGGTTAATTTCTTCTTTGTTTTGACAGATATTTATACCTTCTCTTTGACTGTGTTTTCTGGTAATTTTTTGGCCTTTCAGAATCTGTTTGTCCAAACATTTTTATCCTTTTTTCCTTAGGACTGTCATTCCTTGTGGTATCATTGCTTATGATCACTGAACTGGTTATTAATTGTTTTCCTTCTTGATTTAGAGGATGTGGTGGTAACTACTGTACATCAGATGTTCTCAAACTTTCAGTGTTACTGATTGAGGCTAGACCAGATATTATTATTACTAGCTAAGCTACAGCCCTAGTTTGAAAAGCAGGATGCTATAAGCCCAAGGGCTCCAACGGGGAAAAATTGCTCAGCGAGGGAAGGAAATAAGGAAAATTATAAAACTATGACAGGGCTTCTGGAACCTCGGACTTGGAGGTCTGAGAGACATATAGAACTTATAGAATATTATGACATTGGAAATTCCAAAGAAATCCTGATATTTATAAAGGAAAATTTCTTTTGTTTCAATGTTAGAATTCAGTTTAGCAAATGATAGTTAAGTTTTATGAATAGTACTTACCTGGCAGTTATATATATATAGCTGATATCTCTAAATCGGCAGAATTTTTCAAAACGAGGCAACTGCCTTGTGGTGGTTGGGAGGTAGGTGGTAACACCCGTCACAGGGTGGTCCAAGGAATCATTCCTGTGTCCAAGACTTCAGTTCATCTCTGCCGGCTGGATCGAAAACATCGTCGGTCCACCATTGAGAGTTTTTCTAATCATTTCCCTTCTTCGCTTTTTTGGACTTCGTTTGGTGAAGTACACTGATTTAGGGTTATGGCAATCGTGTTTTATTATTATTTTTTACTTTGTTTATCATGAGTGATAACTTAATTTTCGTGTTTGTGCGAGTGATGTATGCAAGGTGAGGTTACCGAAAGTGTCGGTTGATCCTCACAGTTTGTATGCAGAGGTTTTGTTTGTGCACTATATTTTAGGTGCAAAGTTTTTAATCCTGATGACGGAAATACGTTCCGGCAACTCTATGACGTCACAGTCGTGTGACGTAATCTTCATGCATGTCTTGCAAATTCTCTTTATTTGTTTTATGTAAAGAATGGGAGGAATTCCACTTATATAAGTTTTTTAACTTTTAATGTAAAATTTTTAAAGAAATATTTGTCCATTTGGTATTCGTTCTTTAAATCATCGATCTAATTTCATAATTAAATAGAACTAGCGTATGGTTAATTTACGCTGTTAGTTCTCGTTACTTTCGGTGCAGTCCCAACATGCCTTGGTAGCATTCTTTTCGATATGGGAATTAAAGTGTTGGCTATTATTCTCCAACTACAACTATATGGGAATTCTAGTTTTAGTAGCATTTTCATTTATATGTTCCTATTGTTTACATTTATATATATAGATACGTTATTGCTATATCTGTTCTTTTTATCATTACAACTCGCTTGTTTTTGAAAACCCTTTGAATTAATTGTGGATTACATTTGTTTTCCCTTTTTTCTGTTCATTTTAATCTTTAACGTATAACTTTCCCGGCGTTTGTATGTAACTACCAGGTAGGTATTTATGACATTTAATTTTACCGGTGGTTATATGTAACTACTGGGTGAGTGTCTTCAACATCTATTTTTAATCTCAACTCTTGCCCGGTGGTTTTTTCCTTTTGTGACCGCCGGGTAAGTATGTTTGAAAGTTTATTTTATTATGGAAATGTCAGTTTAATATTTTATAAAAATATTTTGTTACAATTTATATGGCAAGTACTAGAGACGATTTTGCTTTCTCATTCAAGCCCGTGGCAGAAGAATAAGTTCTCTCACAATGGGCAGGACTAATTATGGTTTTTTGTGTAAGAGTTTAATAGTGCACGTTTTCAGTGCTAAATTAGGCATTGGATTCTTTCAGCACAGGGACGTTGTTTTCCTAGCCTTAGACCTCTTCCAAGCTCCCCGGCCCATGGGAGAAGGAACGTCGATTGGCGAAAGGAAACGAGAGGCGTTAGCTCACGAGCAAACGCCCTCGCGAGCGTTCCTGTTAACGTTCCCAAGAATGCTCGCCCTTGCCATGGGAAAGCAAAGAGCGTTGAACGTTAAGATTCTTACACTGCTTTTAGAGTTTTGCATTGCATCACTTTTGATTTTAATGGCAATACTTTAAGTCATAGATATTCGCTGCTAATATCAATGCTTACAAACCATCATTGACTCGGTTTTTGTCCCAGAGCGCCAGTCGGCCTTATGAACCCTCTGGTCGGAACCGAACGCGCCGAGCGGCATAATGAATATCATTTTGCCTTAACGCTCGGCGCTAAGTCTTTCAAGACAGGACGAATGCAGCCTCGTCTTTCAGGGCAAATGCAGCCTCGTCTTTCAGGGCGAATGCAGCCTCGTCTTTCAGGGCGAATGCTGCCTCGTCTTTCAGGGCGAATGCTGCCTCGTCTTTCAGGGCGAATGCAGCCTCGTCTTTCAGGGCGAATGCTGCCTCGTCTTTCAGGGCGAATGCTGCCTCGTCTTTCAGGACGAATGCAGCCTCGTCTTCCAGGACGAATGCAGCCTCGTCTTTCGGGGCGAATGCTGCCTCGTCTTTCAGGGCGAATGCAGCCTCGTCTTTCAGGGCGAATGCTGACTCGTCTTTCAGGACTAATGCAGCCTCGTCTTTCAGGGCGAATGCTGCCTCGTCTATCGGGGCGAATGCTGCCTCGTCTTTCGGGGCGAGTGCAGCCTCGTCTTTCGGGGCGAATGCTGCCTTGTCTTTCGGGACGAGTGCAGCCTCGTCTTTCGAGACGAGTGCAGCCTCGTCTTTCGGGGCGAGTGCAGCCTCGTCTTTCGGGACGAGTGCAGCCTCGTCTTTCGGGACGAGTGCAGCCTCGTCTTTCGGGGCGAGTGCAGCCTCGTCTTTCGGGGCGAGTGCAGCCTCGTCTTTCGGGGCGAGTGCAGCCTCGTCTTTCGGGACGAGGGCAGCCTCGGGTTTCGGGACGTGGGCAGCCTCGTCTTTCGGGACGTGGGCAGCCTCGTCTTTCGGGACGTGGGCAGCCTCGTCTTTCGGGACGTGGGCAGCCTCGTTTTTCGGGACGAGGGCAGCCTCGTCTTTCAGGATGATAGGACGATCGCCGCCTTGTTCTTTCAGGGCGACGCCACGTCTTATAAGATCTTTGTCAAGGATGACTTTTGTGATCACTTTTCTCCTGTTGAATTGTTTGAGGTTAACAGAAGGAGAGGATCCTAAGTTCTGTTGCTCCATGTTCCCCACCCTCCTGAGTTTTCACGTGGTCATTAATGGAGCTTTAAGAATATATTAATTTTTGTTTCTTAAAACAGAAACCTTTGATGACTAACAACAGTAAGAGCCAGACTTTGCTACTTCTGGTGAGCCTGGGAGAGAGGAGCAGACCTTTGGTCCGTGTTTTTACTGGGATGGATGCAAAATCTTTTTCCTAGTGAATCCTCCTTTGTTAGTTACTCCGATAAGACTTTTCTGCCTAACCGACTTTGCAACTTCAATGTCTCTCTTTTGGGAGAGGAAGTCTTTTGTCCGGTCCTGGACGTAAATGCTCTTTACGCCTTCGTTCAGAAGTCAAAGTCCTCCATGGAGACATCAAAATCTTTGGAGAAGAGGGGAGCAGACCTTTGGTCAGTACTTCTTCTGAAGGAGGATTACTTTTTCCTTTTATAAGGAAACCTCCTTTAGTTTTTAGCTACAACGATTCTCTCTCCCAGTTCTAGAGAGGAGTCTAAGTGGCAGGCTATGCAATCAAACTTTATCTGAGGTTTGTTTACAAGGAAGAATGGGTCAGTTTCGGGCGTGTGTTTTGGTCTCAGCTCCGTCCCTCTCATGTTCACGTAACTTTTGCTTTATGTAGCGGTATTCTGCTCTCTGGAGAAATCAGAGCGTCCCTGTATCTGGATTTTTAGATAACGTTGAGCCTATCGAATAATTAAGTCTTCCTGTCAACAAGAAGAGTCTCTTCTGACACCAGGACGCTCAGCACCTTGTCTTTTAGAACGTTCAGCGTCTCGCTCTGTTAACCTCTCGGCTCCACATCTTACAGGACTTTTGGCACCACGTCTTACAGGACTATCGGCGCCACGTCTTACAGAACGATTGGCGCCTCGTCTTTCAGGACGCTCGATGTCGAAGTTCTAGCATGATGCATGACTTTGAACATGAGAATCTAGGACTTCGTGATGACACTAGTCGAATCGTGTGTCGAGATCAAGGAAGCCTTCGTTCTGATTTCTTGGATCTAGAAAGGAGGTTTGTTCTAGGGCAAGAAACATCGGGGCAAACATGCTCAGCAGGAAGAGACTTGTTTTTCCCTCAGAATGGTCTCTCAACCCGCAAGTCTGTCAGTCTCTGGATGTTGTGGGGCAGACCTGTAACAGACCTTTTTGCCTCCAACTGGAAGAAGAGGATCCCCTACTGCTGCTCCCTAGTCCCGGACGAGGAAGTTCTAGCAGTGGACTCCTTCCTGATGGATTGGACGGGGGTGGACATGTTTGCGTTGCCCCCGTTCGAGATCATCAATCTGGTCTTCAGGAAATTCGCTCTCCTCGATGCGGGGCGAATGATCCTAGCGGCTCCATTCTGGCCTGCTAGGGAATGGTTTTCGGAAGTGATGGGCATGTTGATGGACTTCCCAAGAAGACTTCGGCAAGTCCAGATCTTCTCAAACAGCCCCACTTCGAGAGGTATCATCTTACCCCCCTTGCTCTCAACTGACTTCCTTCAGACTAACTAGAAGCTTGTCAGATCTCGAGGCTTTTCGGCACAAGCGACGAAATCTATCGCCAGAGCAAGGAGGATCTCTTCACAAAGAGTCTACCGATCTAGGTGGGAGACCTTTAGAGCTTGGTGCAGGCGGCACAAGTTTCCTCATCCACTACCTTTCTGAGCCAGATTGCAGACTTCTTCTTGTACCTCAGACAGGATGCTAAGCTGGCTGTATCTACCATCAATGGATACAGCAGTATGCTCTCCGCCGTCTTTAGGCATAGAGGCCTAGAGTTGTCCCAAAATCAAGGTTTGCAGGACCTCATTGGGTCTTTTCAGACGACGTAATAGGTACTCTTAAACCTGGATGTGGTGTTTAAGTTTCTGTGCTCCAAGTAATTTGAACCTATCTCGCTAGCCTCTCTTCGGGTTGTAGCAAAGAAAACCCTCTCCCTTATGACTCTAGCGAATGCCAAGAGGTCAGCGAAGTCCAGGCGATTGGGAAGAGGGTGAACTTCAATTAGGATAGGGCAGTTTGTGGCTTAAGGTTCATCTTTCTCGTAAAGAGCGAGAACCCTTCGTAACCCTGTCCTACGACGTTTGATGTCATTAACCTCACGAACCTAGTGGGTCGAGAGAAGGAAAGACTCCTCTACCCAGTTAGGTCCCTCAAAGTTTTTTTTGGCTCACACTATGAACGTGAGCTGTGCATCCAACTTGTTTTGGTGTTCAGTGAAAGGTCCGCCAAAAACCCCTGTCTAAGTATGCTTTGTCCTTTTTCCTGAGGGAGAAAATTAGGGAAGCCCACCTCTTATGTGAGGAGGAACACTTCGCCCTGTTGAAATTACGGGCTCACGAAGTGAGAGCCATTGCTACCTCTCTGGCATATCAGGAATATATGTTAGTTAGGCTATTCATGGATGCTATTTTCTGGAGGAGCAACTCTGTCTTCGCTTCTCATTAACTTAGAGAGGTGAGAGTAGACTTTGGCAAGTGCTATACCTTGAGCCCATACATAGCTGCGGTTTCTGTTTTAGGCAAAGGAGTTAATAACCCCACTCAACCTTGGTTTATATGCATGTATGAGGGTTTGTGTTTTTATGATGGTCTGTGGACTTCGTCTTGTGGTGCGGTTCCCTCAGTCTAGATAGATAGTTTATGTCTATGTTGCAGGGTTAGGTGGTTAGTTTGAGTAAGGTTGCAGTTTTTATTATATGGGGCGAAGGTAGTTTCTGAAGTCTAGTCAAGTTGTTGGTCTTATCCCTTTGACAGACTCGATTGAGTTTTTTGCAGCTTTGCAGGCTTCCTCCTGGATAAACTCTCCTAAGGGAAAGCCACTCTAAAGGCTGTACCTTTGAATCAGCTACCTTAGCAGGCAAGGAATCAAGGTGTTTTTATCTCCTACAACTCTTTTGTTGTTTCCCCAACGATGTTTACTGTCTGTTTCCCTCCTCCAAATGTGTGAATCAGCTATATATATATATAACTGCCAGGTAAGTACTATTCATAAAAATGGAGTTTTTATTATAAAACAAAGTTTTATGAATACTTACCTGGCAGTTATATATCTATTCTAAGGCCCACCCACCTCCCCTCAGGAGACAGGTCGGGCATAGATGAACTGAAGTCTTGGACACGGGAATGATTCCTTGGACCACCCTGTGACGGGTGTTACCACCTACCTCCCAACCACCACAAGGCGGTTGCCTCGTTTTGAAAAATTCTGCCGATTTAGAGATATCAGCTATATATATATAACTGCCAGGTAAGTATTCATAAAACTTTGTTTTATAATAAAAACTCCATTTTGCACGTCCGCACTACGGTTATAATATAATCAAGTGTAGTATGCTTATGCATGTTTGCATCTGTATGGGTAATATTGAACATTATCTGAATCAACTAGTCATATGTACATACAGTTAATTTTATGCAAAACGTATAGAAAACTTTGTATATATATCATGCTTTTTATATAGTACTGTATATACTCGCATTGCTGTTCAACCCTGTAAGGGGTTAGTGCTGTCAGTACTCTAGGCATTATTTATTCGCAGCATTCTTTCAGCCCCAGCTGCACTAGCTGTACAGTATATCCTTCTACTTTACCTCTGTTCCCTCTTCGTTTCTTCCCTTTGCTCTCCACACACTTAATGTATACTTCTTTGGAGCTGTATGGTTTCCCCAGTTGGACTTGCATGCTAAATGTCCCCAAGGCTATGCTATACAGCTTAAATTTATGAATCTATAATTCATATTACTGTACAGTGCATATTGTCCTGTATGATATTTGTAATTTAGTGTTCATTTATATTTGTTCAAGGCAGTTTCTATCAATGGGGAATTCATAATGTACATGTGTTATATGGATGATAACCTCATTACGTGGGTTTAAGTTGGAATTTAATAGTTATTTTGTCTAAGCTGTTGTCCTTTACTTTTTGTGTTTGTTTAGATGTATTGCTGTAGAAGTGTTTGCTTCTTTCTTGTAGTTGGTTTTTATTTATTTTGCTGTATTTTGTAACTCATGACTGCTTCTTGACTCAGTTTTCTATTTTGATTACTGTTTATAGATCATTTTACAAATTCCAGAGTTTTGTATATTTTCAGGTTAGAAAAGCAAATACAAATGCTTCATGGCCCAATGTAAATTAGCTAAAGTCAATGCATACAGTGTAGAATGTTGAGTATTATTAATAGTAACCTGACTTTTTACTATGAATTTGTGTTGGATTTTTCTTCACTTTTCATCACAGAAGCTATTAGTAAATCATGGCAGATAGCCTTTGACATAGGCTTGTTTATTATTCCATCAGTACAATCATTGGGCTCAAGGCAACAATCCATTTGTCCAGGCAGCTTGTATATTTCACATTATTCAACGAATATATGTAGAATTTTTTCTCGGATTACCATTTGACATTGATTGAAGGTAATTTATCATTATCTTTGTCACCTTGCTACTTCTCTATCAACTACTTGTCTAACTGAGATCAGTTGATTTTCCAGCTGCTGTAGACCACATTTCTGTAAATTCCTTGTTTGTATTGTCATTTTACTTCACTCTCCTTTTTTTAAATAAATTCCCTATTTGTACAAATTACTCTCATTTTCTCCTGTCTTCTGCTCATCACGTTTCCATTTTTTTATGTAGGGTCTTTTTTATTTGGCTTGGAAGCTTTTTACTTTTATTAGTATTTTATGTGTTTATTGGCTGTTCTGTATGTCAGGTAGACTAGAACAGTGGATTTAATATAGTTTCACTCATAATTTGTACCTTTTAAGAAGATGAACTTGCGTGGTGTTCGTACAAATATATTATCATTGTATATACTGAAAGATTTAGGTTCTATCTAGAGAAATAAAGTGATAGAATTGAAAGCATCTCCAGGTGGTCGCAGTTACCGTCTCTGCCCCCTATGCTCTATCTTTCAAGACCAAGGATCAGAAGGGGGGAGAGGACATTGAAAGATATCGTCTTTTGGTTATTCTTTGGTAACATCCCTTCTTAGAAGTGATATTGGTGTTCATTTTGTCTTTGGGAATGATTAATGAGTGAAGCTGTTGGTAAATATTGATTTACAAAACCATCTTCATCAGACTTCTAAGGGAGGTGAACTCTGTTTCCTCTTGACTTGTAGGGTTTAAACTGAGACTATGCATGATCTGCATGTGGTCTACAAATGGTAGGGATTGTTTTACATGTGATTCCGTGCTTGATTGATCTACGGATGCTTCTGTTAATCAGACGGCTTCATTGGCTTTGCTACAGATAGATATACTTATGGAAAGCTTTAGTTTTTCTGGTGTTCAAGTGTCTCCTGTATCTTTGACTCCAGGGATTAATCACCATTTCATATGCAGGAACAACAAAGAATTGTTGAGATGGAAAATTAAAGAGGATCTTTGTAACAGGGTAGTTCATAGTTACCATTCATCATAAGCTTCCTAGTCTGTCATATCAAGAATTATTATTTGAAGCCTGGTTGATATCCATGCTCTGGACAGGCAAAAATTAGATAACGCATAGACAAATCTGGTAATATCACTAATTTCTTGTTGGCAGTTGCTGTAACAAGGATCTTCTCTCTGAATAAACATCTTACAATCATTGCCAAGTAGAGTGGATCATCATTTATAATTGGTGCCATTTTTCACAAAGTGACTAACATCCAATTTTTTTGGTCAAGAATCTTGGCCTACGAAGGGTATACTGTGGATCAGTATTGACTTTCCATCATATATAATCCTTATTATTCACAGGTCCTGAATTTTACATAAGTTATGCAATTAAGATTGAGATTTAAGGCATAACTACAGATTCACAATTCTCCTTGCAATGACATCATGTACTGTACTTGAATTGAAGGGCTTAATAGGGACAGATTTCATTGCCCTTGTAATGCATCATTGTTGTTGATGGAGTTGATTTCAAGACTTCTCAAATTGTTCAGGAACCCTCATGAAGATTGTGTTGTAAATTATAGTGGAGGCTTCAGCTTCTTTACAGGAACTTAGGGTTTTGGTGGCCTATTGGAAACTCCTGCTTGGCATTCTTTTAGACTGGGGTTTGAAACCCATTCAAGCTCGATAGTTTGTTGTAGTGTCTGCAACCTCACCATCCTTGTGAGCTAAGGATCGGGTGTTTTGTGGGAGCCTATATGTCTACCTGCTGAGTCATCAGTAGCCATTGCTTGCCTCCCCCTTGGTCCTAGCTTTTGGGTTAAGAGGGCCTTGGGTGCTGATATGTACTGGTATATATAGTTAGTCTGTAGGCCAATGTCACTGTCCCTTGCCTCTGCCATTCACAAGTGAGCTTTTAAGAAACTCGAGCCCACATTGGTCTGACATGGAAATAGCAAAGACCAAGTAATTCAATTATGTAATCTAAGGCAATGGTACTTAGGTTCATTCCTTTGTGCCTATTAAATAACTTTCTCCATTCTACACATTGCAGAATTTACTTTGTGGTTGATATTAAGGATATATTCTAAATGATAAACGAGAACATTAGCTCTCATTTATTGTCAAGAATTGCAATTCAGATAAAGACAATGTGACTCATCTGTTAAAGTCTGAAATAGAAGTATTATTTTGAAACATTTTCTTTCATATGCTAGACTGTATTTCAGCTCATGATTGTATGTAAACCTCAGTTGTATAATATGTTAACAGAATTAAAAATATACACAGTAAATCCCTCCCTATATGTAAACGTGTTATTAGGAAAATTGTATTTCAGTTTAGTAAAAGTTCGTTGAAGCTTTCTCAGTATTATTTTTAGTTACTATTCAAACATTTTCTTTTTACATTTTTGTTGTTGCACTATGAAGAGAAGCTTTTGAATATCATGTCATTTCCTTATTCACTTCCTAACCTTAAAGGTTAACAAAAATAACAATAAAGAAAAGGAATCTCATTGCCGATTGGTAGGTTATAGGGCTCAAGATATTTGAATTGGCTCAGGATATAAAGTAAAGGATTTTATTTAATAGAAGGCATTTTGTCTTTTCAGCATTTGAGATCTAACTGGCCAGAGAAGAGATATGAGAGAAGTGGACAGTTCCTTTCTGGGTTATGTGAGGTAATTTTTCTAAGTATATCAAGTTGGTTGTTAGCTGATATGATTATTTCCCTTGATTCTTTAAAGATATAAGATATATTTGCATTTTATAGGATGTATATTATTGTTTTTAAGGGTAAATCAAACACATGTTTATTTAAGAAGTATTAATTCTTATAATTTACTACAGTTGCCCTTATGTTTTGACATTATTTTCCAGGTTAGTGACAAGGTCTTGTCCGAAAGAGCTCGTAGATTTGGAGTGACAGAACCACCCAAATATGCCTGTACTCCAGATGCGGTAAACAAACTACTTAAAAGGTACAGTCCATTTTTATTATAGATATTATTCTATTTGATATGTTGATGAAACTATAAACAAGAGCTAATGGCTAATTTTGTTCTTTATCTTATAATTATGAATGATATTTTGATGTTGATTCCTAATCTTTCAGCTTAGATATTACTAATGAAGACTTTGAAAGGGGTAATTACCGTCCTGATGCTCTCTACATGCGAGGTGTCGAAGGTTTAAGCAAAAGTGCCATACTAGAGTATTTTCAAGCCTATGCCCCTGCCAATATTGACAGAATTAACGACACAAGTTGTAAGTATTGTTTTTCAATATTAATCTTACCCGATGATCATGTAGCTGTCAACTCCGTTGCCCGACAGAAATCTACGGTCGGGATACGCCAGCGATCGCTTATACAGGTGGGGGTGTACTCACCAGCGCCATCTGTGGTCAGGTACTCCAGTACTTCTTGTCAACAAGACCTCAATTTTTCCTCTGTCGTGCCGCCGGCAAGACCTACATGGATACGCTGTTGTTTTGGAGTCTTTGTTCACGGTTTTGGTGAAGTATTTGCTCTAAAATTTAGCCTTCGCTGTACAGGAAGCTTTTCCCTTAGCTTAGATAGCTTTTGGAATTAATTTGGTTTATTGGTTAACGATCTTTGCATTACTTTGGAATTCCCCCTTGACTGTTCTCTAAATTCAAGATGTCCGACCACTCTCAAGCTCCTAAATTTAGGCGATGTAGTGTTAGGACTTGTAATAGGCGTCTTCCGAAGGCCTCTGTTGATCCTCACACCGTTTGTTCCGATTGTAGGGGAAAATCCTGTCAATTGGAAGATCGATGTGGGGAATGTGCTGGGCTTTCGGAATTCGATTTTAATGAATTCCTCAAATATACAACTAGGTTAGAGAGGGAGAGAGTTAGGAGTTCTTCTCGCTCTTTGGTTTATTCCTCCCCCCATGCCCCTCAACCTTTTCCTTCCCCTGTGGTGGTGACCCCCGAACCTGCTACGAGTGCTCAGCCTGATATGACGGATATGTTGCGTGCCATTCAGGCTCTTGGTGATAAGGTGGAGTCGTTAGTTAGTGACCACAATCTTCTCTTGGCAGATGTCAAGGAACTTAAAGTGAAGAGTGCAGTGGGAAGTGTTAGTGCCAGTGCTGTGCCTAGTGTCAGTGTCAGTGTTGCGCATGAGGATACTTCTGTGCGTGCCAGTCGTCCTCCCAGTCCGGGACCTCTTGCAAGCTCCCAAGCCCAGGGGAGAAGCAACGTCGAAGGGCAAAAGGGTTCGGCAGGCCTTGATCGGCGCACAGTTGTATCCTCAGTGGTTGCGGGCGTATCTGATAGAGATCGTCACTTCCACTCCCAGACGAATGAGCCCTTAAATTCCTCGTCTGCGGAAGAGGTTTCCAGGAGGAAACGCTGGACCCAGGTCTCACGACCTCTCAAACGTAATGTCCCTTCCGAGCTAGTCCAACGGCCCAGGTGTAGCCACTGGGCCAGTTCGGACTCGCCGCAGTCATCTGATGACTGCACACCTCCTAAGAGAGGTAGAGTGGTGCCTCAACAGGCCTCTGCTCCAACTTCTGTGGACCCCAAGTGGTCTATGCTGCAGACTATGCAGTCTCAGCTTGCGGCTTTGATGCAGGAGTATCAGGCAGAGAAGGTTAACACCCCTCCTCCTGCGAGCGCTCCTCCACCTCTGCGCAGTCCTCCCTGCCAGACGCATGTTCTTGAGGCTCCTCCTGCTTCCATGCGTGAGCTGCCGCATCGGGAGTTGTCAGGTTCCAGCTCTATGCAGCAACCTCCTCTACCCATGAGGCAGGAGCCTCATGCTATGCGGCAACCTCCTCAACCCTTGAGGCAGGAACCTCATGCTATGCGGCAACCTCCTCTACCCATGAGGCAGCAGCCTCATGCTATGCGGCAACCTCCTCAACCCTTGAGGCAGGAGCCTCACTCTGCGCAGCAACCTCCTCAACCCTTGAGGCAGGCGCAACCTTTGAGGCAGGAGCCTCATGCTATGAGGCATCCTCCTCAACGCATGCAGCACGAGCCTCTTACCATGCAGCAGCCGCACTCTTCGCAGCATGAGCCTCATCCCATGCAGCATGAGCCGCATACCATGCAGCATGAGCCTCATGCCTTCCAGCATTCGCTTCTGACCACTTCGCGTACTCCTCAGACCACCGCAGAACCTCCCTCACTCCAGCCCTCTGCCTTTGTCATTGCCAGCCCTCAGTCTATTCAGCAGAGGCATGATGACGGATCCGCAGGTACGCATGCACCCGTTCTGCAGGATTCAGCCATTCAGCCTGCCGCTCTGCCTTTACCTCTCGCTACTCAACTCTCAGGCGATGAGGTTTCTGAGGATGAAGCTGCTCATCTGGATGATCCTACATCTGATGTGGAAGGACACAAGTCTTCACCGCCTTCCTTAGACTTTCGCAAGGTCCTGGCTCTGTTCAGAGAGTTGTACCCTGAACACTTCGTGTCTGCAACCCCTCGTTCTCCTCCCTCCGAGTTTTCTCTAGGCATGCAGTCTACTACGCCTGCCTACACCAAGCTTGTCCTCGCCAGATCATCAAGGAGAGCTTTGAGGGTTTTAGGGGATTGGTTGCAGTCCAAGCAGCAACTGGGAAGGACCTCTTTTGTGTTTCCTCCTCCTAAGCTGGCTTCTAAGTCGGGCGTCTGATATGCCACGGGAGAGGAACCTGGCTTGGGGGTTCCTGCCTCTGCCCAGGCCGACTTCTCAAGTTTGGTTGACTCTCCCCGCAGGTCGGCTATGAGACGCTCGAAGGTATGCTGGACCTTTTCTGAAATGGACCACTTGATGAAGGGAGTCTTTCGCGCCTTCGAAATTTTTAACTTCCTCGATTGGTGCCTGGGGTCTTTAAGCAGGAAGACTGCTCCTTCTGACAAAGACTCAGCCATGCTACTCATGTCCAGTATGGATAAAGCAATTCGCGATGGTTCTGGCGAACTTGCGTCTATTTTTGTCTCAGGAGTCCACAAGAAAAGGGAACATCTATGCTCCTACTTATCGACTGGTATCACCCCTTGTCAGAGGTCAGAGTTGCTGTTTGCTCCTCTCTCCAAGTACCTGTTTCCGGAGGAGTTAATCAAGGGGATGGCTGCGGCTCTTATCCAGAAAGATACGCATGACCTCATGGCTTCTTCAGCACGTAAGGCTAAAACCTTACCTTCCGTGCCGAGATCTTACCGCACTCCTGTGGCTGATACACCTGCTACCAGATTCATTCCGCCCTTTCGTGGTAGAGCCTCCAGTAGAGGAGGTACCCGTGCAGACAGTAACCGGGGCAAGTCAAAGAAGGGTGCCAAGTCCACGAAAAGCAAGCATTGACTTCATTCCTCTCCAGACAGCTGTAGGAGCCAGACTCAAGACCTTCTGGCAAGCCTGGGAGAGCAGAGGTGCAGACGATCAGTCTGTCAAGTGGCTAAGGGAGGGTTACAGAATTCCGTTCTGCCGCAATCCCCCTCTAACCACTTCTCCCATCAACCTCTCTCCCAACTACAAGGAGAAGGACAAGAGGCTAGCGTTACAACAAGAGGTGTCGCTCCTGCTACAGAAGGAGGCAGTGGTGATAGTTCGGGACCATCATTCCCCGGGCTTTTACAACCGTCTCTTCCTGGTGGCCAAGAAGACAGGAGGTTGGAGACCGGTGCTGGACGTCAGTACGCTCAATGCTTATGTCACCAAGCAGACGTTCACAATGGAGACGACGAAGTCGGTCCTAGCAGCGGTCAGGCAGGAGGACTGGATGGTCTCGTTAGATCTGAAAGATGCCTACTTTCACGTTCCCATCCATCCAGACTCCCAACCTTTTCTGAGATTCGTCTTTGGAGAGGTTGTGTACCAGTTCCAAGCCCTGTGCTTTGGCCTGACCACGGCACCTCTTGTGTTTACGCGACTGATGAGGAATATTGCGAAATTCCTTCACTTGGCAGACATCAGAGCCTCCCTTTATTTAGACGACTGGCTTTTAAGAGCTCCCACAAGTCGTCGCTGTCTGGAGAGTCTCAGATGGACTATGGATCTGACCAAGGAACTGGGCCTCCTGGTCAATTTAGAGAAGTCCCAGCTCGTTCCTTCCCAGACCATCGTTTACCTGGGTATGGAGATTCAGAGTCGAGCTTTTCGGGCTTTTCCGTCGGCCCCAAGAATCAACCAAGCCCTGGAGTGCATCCTGAGCATGCTGAGGAGGAACCGGTGCTCGGTGAGGCAGTGGATGAGTCTAACAGGCACTCTTTCATCGCTAGCCCTGTTCATCGAGTTAGGGAGACTCCACCTCCGCCCCCTTCAGTACCATCTGGCAGCTCACTGGAACAAGGATATGACGCTCGAGACGGTCTCAATTCCTGTTTCCAAAGAGATGAGGGCTACTCTAACGTGGTGGAAGGACAGCATTCTTCTCAAGGAAGGTCTTTCGTTAGCTGTTCAGACCCCCGACCATCATCTCCTCTCGGACGCATCAGACTCGGGCTGGGGCGCGACATTGGACGGACAGGAATGCTCAGGGATATGGAATCAGGAACAGAAAACGCTTCATATCAATTGCAAGGAGTTGTTGGCGGTTCATCTGGCCTTAATGAACTTCAAGTCCCTCCAGCTAAACAAGGTGGTGGAGGTGAACTCCGACAACACCACAGCCTTGGCGTACATCTCCAAGCAGGGAGGGACTCATTCGAGGAAGCTGTTCGAGATCGCAAGGGACCTCCTCATTTGGTCAAAAAGTCAAAAGCTCACGCTGGCAACGAGGTTCATTCAGGGCGATATGAACGTCATGGCAGATCGCCTCAGCCGGAAGGGTCAAGTCATCCCCACAGAGTGGACCCTTCACAAGGACGTTTGCAACAGACTTTGGGCCCTGTGGGGTCAGCCAACTATAGATCTGTTCGCTACCTCGATGACCAAGAGGCTCCCATTGTACTGTTCCCCGATTCCAGACCCAGCAGCAGTTCACGTGGATGCCTTTCTGCTGGATTGGTCCCATCTCGACCTGTATGCATTCCCGCCGTTCAAGATCATCAACAGGGTTCTTCAGAAGTTCGTCTCTCACAAAGGGACACGGCTGACGTTGGTTGCTCCCCTCTGGCCTGCAAGAGAATGGTTCACAGAGGTACTGCAATGGCTGGTCGACGTTCCCAGGACTCTCCCTCTAAGAGTGGACCTTCTGCGTCAACCTCACGTCAAGAAGGTACACCCAAGCCTCCACGCTCTTCGTCTGACTGCCTTCAGACTATCGAAAGACTCTCAAGAGCTAGAGGCTTTTCGAAGGAGGCAGCCAGAGCGATTGCCAGAGCAAGGAGGATATCCACTCGCAGAGTCTATCAATCTAAGTGGGAAGTCTTCCGAAGCTGGTGCAGGGCCAATGCAGTTTCCTCTACCAGTACCACTGTAACCCAAATTGCTGACTTCCTGTTACATCTAAGGAACGTTAGATCCCTATCAGCTCCTACGATCAAGGGTTATAGAAGTATGTTGGCAGCGGTTTTCCGCCACAGAGGCTTGGATCTTTCCTCCAACAAAGATCTGCAGGACATCCTTAGGTCTTTTGAGACCTCTAAGGAACGTCGGTTGTCTACTCCAGGCTGGAATCTAGACGTGGTCCTAAGGTTCCTGATGTCATCTAGATTTGAACCGCTACAATCAGCCTCTTTCAAGGACCTCACATTAAAAACTCTTTTCCTAGTATGCCTAGCAACAGCTAAGAGAGTATCTGAGATCCACGCCTTCAGCAGGAACATAGGTTTCACATCGGAAACGGCTACATGTTCCTTGCAGCTCGGTTTTTTGGCTAAAAACGAGCTTCCTTCACGTCCTTGGCCTAAATCGTTCGAGATCCCTAGCCTATCTAACTTGGTGGGTAACGAGCTGGAGAGAGTACTTTGCCCAGTCAGAGCTCTTAGGTACTATCTGAAAAGGTCAAAACCTTTACGAGGACAATCAGAAGCCTTATGGTGTGCTGTTAAGAAGCCTTCGCTACCAATGTCTAAGAACGCAGTTTCTTACTACATCAGGCTTCTGATTAGAGAAGCTCATTCTCATATGAAGGAAGAAGACCTTGCTTTACTGAAGGTAAGGACACATGAAGTGAGAGCTGTGGCTACTTCAGTGGCCTTCAAACAGAACCGTTCTCTGCAGAGTGTTATGGATGCAACCTATTGGAGAAGCAAGTCAGTGTTCGCATCATTCTATCTCAAAGATGTCCAGTCTCTTTACGAGAACTGCTACACCCTGGGACCATTCGTAGTAGCGAGTGCAGTAGTAGGTGAGGGCTCAGCCACTACATTCCCATAATCCCATAACCTTTTTTTTAACCTTTCTCTTGATTGCTTTTATTGTTGTTTTTGGGTTGCTCGGTCGGCTAAGAAGCCTTCCGCATCCTGGTTGATTTGGCGGGTGGTCAATTCTTTCTTGAGAAGCGCCTAGGTTAGAGGTTATGATGAGGTCCTTTAGTATGGGTTGCAGCCCTTTATACTTTAGCCACCTAAGAGTCATTCAGCATCCTAAGAGGACCGCTACGCTCAGGAAGGAAGACGTACTTATTAAAGGCAGAGTAATGGTTCAAGTCGACTTCCTTACCAGGTACTTATTTATTTTTATTGTTATTTTGAATAACTAATAAAATGAAATACGGGATACTTAGCTTCTTGATTAACATGTATACTGGTCTCCACCCACCACCCTGGGTGTGAATCAGCTACATGATCATCGGGTAAGATTAATATTGAAAAATGTTATTTTTATTACTAAAATAAATTTTTGAATATACTTACCCGATGATCATGATTTAAATGACCCGCCCTTCCTCCCCATAGAGAACCAGTGGACCGAGGAGAAAATTGAGGTCTTGTTGACAAGAAGTACTGGAGTACCTGACCACAGATGGCGCTGGTGAGTACACCCCCACCTGTATAAGCGATCGCTGGCGTATCCCGACCGTAGATTTCTGTCGGGCAACGGAGTTGACAGCTACATGATCATCGGGTAAGTATATTCAAAAATTTATTTTAGTAATAAAAATAACATATTTCAGAAGTGGGTCTTCTGAAAGCTATTTAATTGTTATATGGACATCTTTGCTTTTATTGTGTTAAATTGAATTACCATTTATTTTTTTATTAATAACAAATGCTATCAGCATCAATGACCTTAGATGTCAGGATGCCAAAAAACTCCTAATCAATCAATCAGTCGATCCATGTCAAAATCTACTTGGACAACCTCACGCAAACATCTTCCACAAGGCAGTAGCTTCTCTGTTTAGACCTGAAGTGGCCCATGATGTCAATAAAGCTGGGCCACCTTGGTTTAGATGGTTCAGTAAGCAAATTAAAGAATCTTTGAGTACATCGCACTTCTTTGCTGAGTGTAGCGATTTTTCAGAACAAATAGTATGAGATTTGCTGAATATACGATCAGATGTGGGCAAGAAGAAAAAAAGTGGAGACTGAGTTAGGTGTAATGCTTTTTATTTATTAGACCTTAGCCAAGATTTGTTCCGTAACTGAAATACAAACCACGCTATTTAATATGGGTTATTACTTTCGGCCTAGCTGAAATGACGAGCCATTAGAATTTTAGCGAGGGTTTACTACCCCACCGCTAGTTAGCGGGAGTTAGGGAGGGTAGCTTGCAAATCCCCCCCCACACACACACACACACCTGTGATTGAGCTCACTTTGCTCTCGGCTCGGGTGGCAGACGGACGTGTCTGCTTTCACCCTCACCTCTTTTGGACAGCCATTACTAATCTTTCTTTTGCTTTTCCTTTGACAGAGTGTATGTGAAGTTAGCCTCTGCTATGCGTAAGTGTCCTGGCTTACCTGACCGCCCTTGTGGCACGTTTATGTCGGCGGTCGACACGGATCCCCACACCTTGTGTCCTTATTGTAGGGGCCAACGGTGTGATAGAGATAAGGTTTGTGGTGAGTGTAGGGAGTGGTCTACCTCCCAGTGGGAGAGGTTTTCTCGGCGCCGGAAGAAGAAGTCCAAATGGGATATTTCTCCTTCAAAGATTTCTTTGAAAAGAGAAAATCCCAAGGACTCTTCTTCCGTGGCCCAAACCTCCTCCGAAGCTCCCACTCGATCGGTTTCTCCCGAGAACCCGTCGAGTGATAGCGTAGACCGTAGTTCTGTTGACCGATCCTGGGGTGTGGGAGAGGGAGTTGCCTCCCATAGCGAGGCAGCTCCTCCTCCTCCCCCGGAGGAGGATATTATCATGCCTGTAACTAATAATGATTTATTACAGCTTTGGGCTTCCTTGGGGCTTCAGGGTTCGCCCTCCAAGGAAGCCCTGTTTGACATGATCAAGTTGGGAGCAGCTGTCAAACAGTCGCCGACTGCAGCAGAGATCGATCCTCTGTCTATCGTCGACGTTGTTGTGGCAGAGGCTTCCGATGAGTTGTCTCAAACCTCTGCTCCTGATGTTGCTGCTGTAGCTGAAGGCTTAGTTCCTCCCTCCAAACATCCTTCGAGGGAGGAGCTAAGTCCTACGGTCTCTCCTGCAGGTGATTCTCCCCCTCGGGTGAGTTCACTCACAGAGACTCCTCTTCGGAGGACTGCTGATGGTCAGCCCGCTGACCCCACGGCCCCCAGAGGGCGTATAAGGCGTAAAGCTCGCCTTCCCCTTTGCCGTAGAGGTTTTCCTTCACCTCACAAGGGTGTTAGGAGGCGCCTCTTCGGCTCGTCATCTCCGCAGTCCTCCGCAGAAGAACCTCGCCGTCGTTCACCGATCCTACCACCGACCTTCCACCCACCAGACCTGCTGACCTGCCGTCACTGTTCCTGGCTGCCGATGCGCTGTGGGCGCCTTCTCATCTCGTTGTAAAATGGGCAACAGTCCCTTTGGAGCATAAAGGGCGTGAGCACAAATTGGTGTCTTAAGTCCCTTAAGCGCCAGGTATCCCCTGCGCGCCAATGATCTCCTGCTGCAGATGTTCCTGTCTTAGCGTGCGTGCGCGCACAAGCAGTTGTTCCTGTCACTGCGCGCCAGGGTTCCCCTGCGCACCAACGACCACCTGCGCGCCAGCGCGCACCTGCAATGGTTCCTGCAATAGCGCGCCAGCGCTCACCTGCGCGCAAGTGCTCGCCAACTGTTCTTGTTATAGCGCGCCAGCGCACTTCTATGGAGGTTCCTGAGATAGCGCACAGGCGCTCACCGGACCTCCAGCGCTCTCCAGATCCTCAGCGCGCACCTGCAGAGAATCCTGATATAGCGCGCCAGCGCTCTCCTGCGCACTTCTATGGAGGTTCCTGAGATAGCGCACAGGCGCTCACCAGACCTCCAGCGCTCTCCAGATCCTCAGCGCGCACCTGCAGAGAATCCTGATATAGCGCGCCAGCGCTCTCCTGCGCACTTCTATGGAGGTTCCTGAGATAGCGCACAGGCGCTCACCAGACCTCCAGCGCTCTCCAGATCCTCAGCGCGCACCTGCAGAGAATCCTGATATAGCGCGCCAGCGCTCTCCTGCGCACTTCTATGGAGGTTCCTGAGATAGCTCACAGGCGCTCACCAGACCTCCAGCGCTCTCCAGATCCTCAGCACGCACCTGCAGAGAATCCTGAGATAGCGCACAGGCGCTCACTGGGACTCCAGCGCACTTCTGCGCGCCCTCATCCTGATGCGCGCCCACGTTCTCCTGCGCGCCAGGCACGCCCACGATCTTCGGTTCTGGGCGCAATGGGGAGAGTAACCTCTTCCCCTGCTCGCCAGCGCTCACCTGCGCTCATTCTCCAACGCGCGCCCTGCGCGCACATCACTTCAGCCAGATATGTGCACTGCGTGCCCGCGCGCTAGGGATATATCTCCTGCGCGCGTGCCCAACGTTATCGCCCTCACGGGCTCTTCGGCACGATACTACGCGCCCACGCGCGCGGGAGCGCTCATCCAGCCTTCTGCGCACTCCCTGTCATTGCCAGTCCATGCCTCTGCGCGCGCGCCATTGCTCGCCTGCGCGCCATTGCTCGCCTGCGCGCCCACGCGCACGCATTCTCCCGCGCACGACCCAGGGCAGAGCCCATCACGCGAGCACCAGCGAGACCCCACACGTGAGGCTGCAGGACATCGTGCGGCCAGCAAGCGCAGAACAGCGTGCTTGTCGGAGGAAGGGAGGTTTCCGGATAGGTCCAAGGACTCTTCTCCTTCAGTTTCTTTACAGGCGAACTCTCGTTCGGTAACTCCTCCTTGGGATCGAACGATCCCCTTCCCTCCAGAGGGAGTTTCTGACAGCGCGACTGTCAGTCAACAGCCTTGGTTTGGGACCATCGTCAGAGCTCTCGTGCAGGCTTTTAAGCCTGTTTTCTCTGAGCTTGGTCACAAATCATTGGCGGCTTCTTCTCCCCTGAAGATGAAGAGAGGAGTATCTACCGTGGTAACTTCTCCAAGGGCGAAGCTGACTCCTCGGAAGTCCTTGAGGAAGGCCTCCTCTCCCCCACAGACTTTCTCTCCCTCCCCTGCGGACGAGGATTTCCCGTCCTCTGGGGAGTCAGGTGATGTGGGTCGTTCCCCCATCGTACCAATGGGGGAAACCCCACCTCGCCCCGAGAAGTCTTCTCAGGTAGGGGTTGAGAAGAGCCTTCCACCATCACTGTTGGAGTCCTGTATCCCTTCCAGGAGGGATTCGAAGGACTCTTAAGACTCTGCCGAAGTCTTCATCAAGGATTAGACCGGAGCCAGCCAAGCCCTCAGAGAATGTTCACGAGTCCCCCCAGGAAGAGCCTCTAGGGACAGGAGACTATGCTGCCAGCCCTTCAGGAGAAGAGCTGCAGGAATCAGAACATGCATTCTGGCAGGTTCTGACCCTTATGAGGAATCTCAATGGGTTCGCGGATCCAGAGATTCCCCCTCGTGAGAGCAAGGACACGGTCTTGGACCGAGTCTACGGTACTCAAAAACCCTCGAGGGCCAGTGCGGCTTTGCCCTGGTCGCAGGGGGTTAAGAGTGCCAGAGACAAGGTCGAAGGCCAGCTCTCCGAGCTTGCCTCCTCCAGCCGATCCAGCACCGGTAACAAACTCCTCCCGCCTCCTCGTGTCCATCAGAGGAGGTACTTCGAGATCTTGGAGGAGACTTGTTTAGCTCTTCCTCTACACCACTCTCTGGAAGAGCTTACCAGGGGAGTCCCTCTAGAGAGACTCTCCAACCGGCAGGTCTCGTAATCGGCAACAGAGATCCTGAGCCAGGAGAAGGTGGCGAAGTGTGCCATGCAGGAAAGTTCGTGGCTGGACATCTGGCTAGGGTCTCCGGGCATCCTGTTACGATCTGAGGACTTGTCCAAAGAGAGTACCAGGAAGGCCTTGGAGACCTTGCTCTCAGGCACTCGTACTATCTAGCCCACCAAGTCTCGAGCTTGTGGGCTAATACTATCTTGAAACGTCAAGATGCGGTGTCTGAGAGATTCCACCAAAAGGTCCCCAGTACCGACATTATCAGGCTCAGACATTCTTCCATCTTGGGTAAGAACTTGTTTGAGCCTAAGGACGTGGAGCAGGCGGCTGAGAGGTGGAGGAAGTCCAACCAGGACTCTCTTTTACATCCCTAACATCGAGGCCCTACAAACCTCCAGCGACCCAGCAAACACGTCCTACCAAGAGTACGAAAAAGGCAGTTGCAGCAAAGACAAAGGTGTCTAAGCCCTTTCCTGTTAAGGACAAGAAAGGCAAAAAGTCCTCCAAGGGAGGAAAGAATCCTAGAGGGAGCGGCTGAGGCCGCAAGCGCTAGGATTGACAGTCCCCCTGCATGTCCACCAGTGGGGGATGCCTACAAAGTTGCGCAAGAAGGTGGCAGCAACTCGGGGCCGATTCCTGGATGATTTCCGTAATTAGTCAGGGATATCGCGACATCTCTACCTCCCCTGACAGCGGATCCAGTGTCATTGAGCTCCCTTGCCATGGGATCGGCAAGGGGGCAAGCCCTTCGGGCAGAAGTCGAGACCATGTTGAAGAAGGACGCTCTCCAAGAGGTAGTCGACGGGTCCCCAGGCTTCTTCAGTCGACTCTTTCTTGTAAAGAAGGCGTCTGGAGGCTGGAGACAAGTCATCGACCTCTCAGCTCTGAGCAGGTTTGTCAAGCAGACCCCGTTCAGCATGGAGACGGCAGACACGGTCAGACTTGCAGTGAGACCGCAAGACTTCATGTGCACACTGGACTTGAAGGACGCGTACTTCCAGAACCCAGTCCATCCGTCTTCGAGGAAGTACTGTACTTGTACTTGAGATTCTGCCTAGACAAAAAGGTTTACCAGTTCAAGGGGCTGTGTTTCGGTCTCTCCACAGCCACGCAGGTGTTCACCAGAGTGTTCACCCTAATATCGTCGTGGGCTCACAGGGTCGGCATCCGTCTCCTCCGTTACCTGGACGACTGGCTGATCATAGCAGACTCGGAGGCAGCCCTTCTTCGACACCGAGACAAACTTCTGGGACTTTGCCAAGATCTAGGGATCATGATAAATCTCGAGAAGTCTTCTCTGCTGCCCACTCAAAGTCTGGTATATCTAGGCATGATCATAGACACCAATTTCCACAAAGCTTTCCCATCAGACGACAGGATAGCAAGGCTGAGGAGGGTCACGAGTCCTTTCCTCAGACGAGAAGAGCTTCCAGCCCAATCGTGGTTACATCTCCTTGGTCACCTCTCATCCCTAGCCCGTCTAGTTCCCAATGGTCGCCTCAGAATGAGATCTCTCCAGTGGCGACTCAAGTCCCGGTGGAATCAATGTCATAATTCCCCGGACGTCATGATCCCTATGGGTTATGCGGAACAGACGGACCTTCAGTGGTGGGTGGTAGACGAGAACCTACGAAAGGGAGTGGATCTTCTTGTCCCCCCCCCCCCCCCCCATTTGATGCTGTTTTCGGACGCCTCAAAGAAAGGGTGGGGGCCCACGTTCTGAACCACAGGATCTCAGGCCTGTGGTCAGAATCAGAAAAGTGCCTCCATATAAACCTGCTAGAAATGAAGGCCGTATTCCTGGCCCTTCAACAGTTCCAACAATACCTGGCGGGCCACTCTGTGGTGGTGATGAGCGACAACACCACAGTACTGGCTTATATCAACAAGCAGGGAGGTACCTTTTCAGAACAGCTATCCCATCTCGCAGTAGAGATACTGAGATGGACTGAAGTCTACTCGATTCCACTTTCGGCTCGCTTCATTCCAGGCAAGAGAAATGTGCTTGCCGACAGTCTGAGCAGAGCAACGCAGATAGTGAGTACCGAGTGGTCTTTGGATCGTCAAGTAGCCAACAAAGTCCTGACTTTGTGGGGTTCCCCGACTGTGGATCTGTTCGCTACAGTGCTGAACTTCAAGCTCCCGCTGTACTGCTCCCCTTTCCCGGATCCCAAGGCACTCTGGCAAGATGCCTTTCAACAACGGTGGGACAACATCGACGTGTACGCCTTTCCCCTGTTCTGTCTGATGAGGAGGGTGCTCAACAAGACCAGAATATCGGTCAATCTCTTGATGACCCTGATAGCTCCGCTATGGCATCACGCAGAATGGTTTCCAGACCTTCTTGGAAATGATGTGTCCTACCATGCAAGTGGCATTTTTAGATTTCTTTCAGAAGCAGGTCTTCTGAAAAATATTTAACTTTTATGACATTCAATTTTTATGATTTTAATTGAATACTCTTCAATTTTTTATTTTATTTCATTTTTTATTTTTGTATACATGAATTAAATGTTACCGGCGTCAATAACCTTAGATGTCAGGATGCCTGAAAACTTTAAATCATTCATTCATTCCAGACCTTCTGCAACTCCTAACGGAGCTTCCGAGAGAACTCCCTCCACGACACGAGCTACTCAAACAACCACACGCCAACATCTTTCACAAAGCCGTGGCTTCGCTTCGACTTCACGCCTGGAGACTATCCAGCATCTCATCACTGAGAGAGGATTTTCGCAACAAGTTGCGATCAGGATGTCTGGACACCTACGAAGGTCATCCGCAGGGGTCTACCAGGCAAAGTGGCGAGTCTTCTGTGGTTGGTGTCGTGGAAGGGGTATCTCTTCACTCGACATCTTCTCCTAAAGATATATCATTGAGTATCAACAAAAAGACATTTCCCACCACTATCAAACCTTTGTCCCCCATTACAAAGGATAGTACTAACCTCTCCCAGGCCATATCCTTGCCTGATTTAATGGAGATTCCACCTGACACCAAGTTATCAGGTGTACCTGTAGTGGGGAAGGTACAAAAACCTGGTAACTCGCAACCTATTAATCGTAAAAGAGAGAGACCTCCATCTCTCTCACCCCCTTCCATAAGAAATACTAGAATTATGACATCAAATAAATATGATGTTTTGTCTCTTGATATTGGCGATCAACCAGAAGACAATTTAAATACATTAGAAATTCAAGTTGAGGTCCACCATCCCCCTCAACAGATATATAAAAAAGATACAAAGAAAAACACCAACGTAAAACCCAACATAACAAGACCATCTCTGAAGAAACCTACAGGTAATAATGTTAGATTAAAAACTGCTAATGGGAAGACCTCATCCAAGATGTCTTCCTGAAATAATCCATAGTTTTCTCCTCAATTTTGCAATGGAACTGTCAGGGTTTAAGGGCGAAATTTGAAGAACTTAAGCTCCTAATTCATGAACATTCCCCCATAATTGTATGTCTACAGGAAAGTATGCTTGATGCTAACACTCCTAGTCCTCGAGAGTATGTTAGCTATAGAACACCATATAATCATCAAGCAGGGAGCCATGGTGGAAGTCTCATGTACGTTCGTCGAGATGTTCCCCAAATACCTATGTCTATATGTACAACACTACAGGCAGTGGCTGTACAAATTGATATAGGAAGAAAATATACAATATGCTCTCTCTACTTGCCTCCAAATGATAATATTTTATATGATGATTTAGCAGAGGTCATTCATCAACTCCCTCAACCATTTCTCTTACTGGGAGATATGAATGGTAGACATCCTTTATGGGGTGATATTTTAGCAAACACAAGGGGCAATATTATCTCATCAATTGTGGAGAATGAGGATGTGGGACTCCTTAATACAGGAGAGCCCACACACTTCCATGTTCAGACAGGTACCTTGTCATGCATTAACCTTTCAGTTGCAAGCTCTAACTGCCTTCTTGATTTTGATTGGAGGACATTAGATGATTGGCATACTAGTGATCATGCACCAATCATTATAAACACCAACAAGGGTCCGCCTTTGCAAAGATCGCCACGTTGGAATCTAGACAAGGCAGACTGGGTTAAATTTTGTGAGCTAAGTGAAATCGAAGGGAGAGCAGAACAGTTTGAAAGTATTGATGATGCCATAGACCTACTGAATGGAACTCTTCATACAGCATGAGTCAATTCAATTCCCAAAACAACAGGGTTATTCAAACGACGACCAGTCCCGTGGTGGTCTTCAGAACTAACTGCACTCCACAGAGCCACAAGAAGATCTCTAACACGATTGCGTAGACGCAGAACTGATGAGAATTTAATTATGTACAAGAAATGTAGAGCACAGTTCCGTCGTGCCATGAAAGAAGCAAAGCGCCAGTCATGGATGTCTTTTGTTTCCTCCATTAACAGTAGAACACCACCATCATGTGTGTGGAGGAAAGTAAAAAAGATAGCTGGCAAATTCATCCCCAACCCACCACCAGTGTTGAAGGTGAATGGCCAGTATGTAACTGAAGCAAATGAAGTTAGCAATGCCTTGGCTAATCATTTTTCAAATGTATCCAGCAAGTGTGAAGGAGCCCCTGGTCACCAGTATAGGAGCACTGAAGAAAAGAAAATTTTAAATTTTGCAACAAGAAGGGAAGAGTCGTATAATTCTCCTTTCACTGAAAGAGAATTTGATTCCGCACTTGCTTATTGCAATGATACAGCCCCTGGACCCGATGGAATTCCATATGCAATGATTAAACATGTACATTTTAATACAAAGCTATTTATTTTAAGCATTATTGATAGAATATGGCAGGATCATAGTTACCCAAGTGTTTGGGAACTAGCCATTATTTTAGTCTTTTTAAAACCCGGTAAAGACAAGTTTTTAGCAGCAAACTATCGTCCTATTGCATTGACATCTTGTTTATGTAAAATCATGTAGAAGATGGTCAATGCAAGGCTGATGTGGTACCTTGAAAAGAAAGGTATTTTATCATCGATTCAATGTGGATTCCGAAAAATGCACTCAACGACTGATGTGTTGATACGACTTGAGTCTTCTATTTGTGAAGCCTTTGCTTCCAAACAGCACCATGTTATAGTATTTTTTGACCTTGAAAAGGCATAGGATACCACATGGAGATATGGTATACTTAAAACCATTCATGAAATCGGATTGAGAGGAGAGCTGCCACTATTTATTCAGGCATTTCTTTCACGTAGAGTTTTTCAAGTGAGAGTTGGGGATACTCTATCAGAGAGTAAGTGCCAGGAAGAAGGAGTTCCTCAGGGTAGTGTGCTGAGTGTAACCCTTTTTGCACTAGCAATTAGTGGGATATCCTCAGCCATTCCCCAGGATGTTCTCTCAACATTATTTGTGGATGATCTCTCAATATCATTTGCTGGCACTAGAATGGCAATGGTTGACAGAAAAATCCAACTCGCTATTGATAAAATTATCCAGTGGGCTGACATGAATGGATTTAGGTTCTCGACAAGTGAAACTACCATTGTCCATTTTTGTCGTATCCGGGGAGTACATCCAGACCCGGATATATACATTAAAGGTCAACGGATACCATGTGCAAGAGAAGCTAAATTTTTAGGTTTGATATTTGATTGTAGGCTTACATGGGTTTCTCACTTAAAAGCGTTAAAAGCTAAATGTGTTGAAGCTCTGAATATCTTGAAAGTATTGTCCCATACATCATGGGGGGCAGACCGCAATACTATTTTAAAATTATATAAGGCCTTGATTTTTTCCAAAATTAGTTATGGTTGTGAAATATATTCTTCAGCCACCCCAAGCCGGTTAAAAATATTAGACTCGATACATCATGCAGGTATTAGATTGTCTACTGGAGCTTTTAAAACCTCGCCTATCCCAAGTCTCCTTGATCTCCTTGTTGATGCTGGAGAGTTACCTCTAGACCTTTACCGAATGTCTTCCATTATTCGGTATTGGTTTAGATTGCAAAGACTCCCTAACTCTCTAGCCTTTCAGACTGCAAGCCTTGTAAGACACGCATCATACTTTGAGTTGCACCCAAAATCTCCTCAACCTTATGGCTTTCGGGTGAAACGATTATTAAATAGTCTGGATATAATTAGAAATAAGGTACTTCCATTCAAGGTATCATCAACGCCTCCATGGAAGTTACCAGAGATATCTTTTTGTAAATATTTTATTGGAGGTAAGAAGAATATGTCAGACCTAGAAGCCAGGTCTCTTTTTAATGAACATGTTAAAGAACCTAGAGGATCAACTTTTATCTATACTGATGGCTCCAAATCTGATGCTGGCATTGGATTTGGAGTACATAGTAATGGTTTTAATTGTAGAGGTGCACTTCCTCTGACCGCTTCCATATTTACTGCCGAACTGTATGGCATATTAACCGCTATTGAGAAAATAGCGTTGGAGAAGGAGGGTAATTTTACAATTTTTAGTGATGCAAGGAGTGTCCTTCAAGCTATAGAAGTTTTTAATTCTAATAACCCTTTAGTTTTAAAGATTTTAGAATGGCTTTTTATTATTGGACGGAGAGGTATAACAGTTCAATTTTGTTGGGTTTCAGCACATGTAGGTGTGTCTGGGAATGAGAAGGCAGATTCACTGGCTAAGAAGGCTGCATCCGAGTTGCTGCCAAGAAGGTATCCCATTCCCGGTAATGATTTCTTACCTGACATCAAGAAATTGGTTTGCAATAAATGGCAACAGCAATGGGATAGCCTAGATGGGAATAAAATGCGAGAGGTAACAAATGATATATCTCCTTGGACGTATAATATGATGCCCCGAAAATGGGAGACGTCTCTTTGTCGTCTCCGTATTGGTCACACTTGGTTGACACACGAGTTTTTGCTGAAGGGCCAACACCAACCGTATTGTGACGACTGTTTAGTACCTCTAACAGTAAGGCATTTGTTGACCGAATGCCCCAATTATAACAACTTAAGGAATAGATATCTGTTTGAGGCTCGAGGTGAGGGTGGCAGGTTCATCCTTGCCAAGATTCTTGGAAATGATATGTCCTACCATGCAAGTGGCATTTTTAGATTTATTTCAGAAGCAGGTCTTCTGAAAAATATTTAACTTTTATGACATTCAACTTTTATGATTTTAATTGAATACTCAATTATTTTTTATTTTTATTTTTTATTTTTGTATACATAAATTAAATGTTACCGGCGTCAATGACCTTAGATGTCAGGATGCCTGAAAGCTTTAAATCAATCGATCAATCTCTCCACTCGATGCCACTATTCCAGCAATAGGCTCAAAGGAATGGACATTTCTTCCTTGCTGGAACTTTCCCTACTCATACGGAGTTATGAACTTACCTGCCCTCAGTCGGAAGTGAGACCACCTCCATGGAACGTGGTTTGAGTTCTCAGGTCTCTTAAGAGACCTCCCTATGAACCATTATGCCAGGCTTCAGATCGCCACCTTACTTGGAAGACGGTGTTCCTGCTAGCTTTGCCCTCAGCCAAGCGAGTCAGCGAACTTCATGGTCTCTCGTATGACATCGCCCATTCAAGGGGATGGGGGGAGGTAACGTTCAGATTCGTCCCTGAGTTTGTTGCTAAGACTCAGAATCCGGGAGTGCCCAACCCTCGGTTCGACTCTTTCCGGATTTCGAGTCTTCGTTCTGTAACAGATGACCAAGACCATCTCCTACTGTGCCCAGTAAGGAGTCTGAGGCTATATCTCAAGAGAACGGCTGCAGTTCGTCCCCAAGTGCAAGCTTTGTTTGTGAGCACTGGGAGAACAAAGAGGAGGGTCACCAAGAATACCATCTCAGCATGGATTCGTAGGGTAATCCATCTGTCCCTGAATCCTGACCCTCCTCCGTCACGTTGCCCTAGAGCACATGATGTCAGGGGCGTGGCTACATCCCTGGCCTTCAAGAAGAACTATTCAGTGACGCAGGTTCTACAAGCAGGGGTGTGGAAGTGTCAGACGACCTTCACAGCCCACTACCTGCAAGGCGTGACACACAGGAGGCTCGATACGTTTCTATCGGCCCTGTGGTGACTGCACAGCAGCTGGTTTAAAACCTCAGGCTCCTTAATGGACAAGTAGCAGAAGGTTGAGGGCATTGTTACCCAGTCTTAGTCTGCATGAATGAAAAGGTTTGTCTGGCCCTTATTCTTTACTTCATCCTCCCCTCTCTTGGGAAAGCAGCATCCTGGGTTCTCTGCACAGCTGACCTCAAACCACTGCAGGTAAACCATGCTTCCTTGTGTTCCTAGTATTAAGTTAATACTGTCACGTACCCATACCCTGACAAAGTGGTATTGGGAGAGTCCTAGCCTAAAGTTTCCATCTAAAGAACTTCGGGTCAACTTCCTAGGACGTTTAAAATTTCATACCTTCACACACAGCTTATGTAGGCCGCAGCACTTGCACAGCAAGATGCTAGCGAGGTGCAGGGACTCCTTATTATTGAGTACTGACACACTCAGGTACTGAGTCCTCGGGCAAAGCCAAAAGCCAGTACTGGCCGGGACTTACCACCCTTCCTAAGGGGTGAGTCACCCATATTAAATAGTGTGGTTTGTATTTCAGTTACGGAACAAATGACAAATTCGTAGGTAATTTGTATTTGTTCCAACACAGAGACTACTACTTTCTTAGGAGGTACCTGGAATCTCCTCTCAACCGACCAGAGTTTTGTGTAGTTTACCCTACTTCCGTTTTCTGTGAGGACTACCCCAGGCGGAAGGATACGTGCCCTAAGGCTAGTCCCGAGCCAGGTCGCGTGTTAGCTTGGGTCCCGCTCCTCAGTAAGTTCTCTGGTCGCGTCGTGATACCATCCCGACCCTCTCCATTCTCTGTGCGACCCTTTGTGTCCCCGACTCGAGTGTCCCACGTGTCTCCCACGTGGAATCCCTGTGCTTTCCCTTGTGTTCTCGCGTGTTTGCTTGATTCCCTTGTGCTTTCCCAAGTGTTTTCCTTATCCTTTCCCTGCGTTCCTGTGTCTTACGGTGTTGTGTTGTGCATTATGGAACAGGCCCGCCGTTGTCCTGGGCCTAGAGCCGGGAAGTCATGTGGAGCATTTTTATCCAAGCCTGAGGTTGACCCGCATTCCCTTTGCTCTTCCTGTAGGGGTAAAGTGTGCTCGCCGGCAGACACGTGCCCGAAGTGTGTGTCTTGGAGTGAGATCCAGTGGGTTCGTTTTAGTACGAAAAAGAAGAAGTCCGCTAAGCGATCCCCCAGGAAGGCGAGCACCTCTTCGCCCTTGACGTCGCCAGGAGGGAAATCTGGCGATGTTTCTGTTCCTTCTTCCCCTACCCAGAGTAGGGGACGAGGTAAGTCCGTTGCGGGGAATAAGCCGATTGCTCTTCCCCAGGAGTCCAGTCTTCGTGATGTTGGGGTTGCTGAATCTTCGCAGGCAAGTGGGGGGCCTGAAGGTGCTTTTACTGGGGGTCTTGGAGACTCTGCCCTTGTGCATGGAGGGCACGTCTCCTCTGATGACCCCATGTGGGGTAATAATGTCCCTGTCTCTTCGTCCGCTTCATAGGCTTGTGTTTCAGGTACCTCGGCAGCTGATGGCACCCAAGATAAGATGGACTTGACGGTAGCGGAGCCCTTCGGATGGAGGCTCCCGAAAACTCCAGGTAGGTCCCCGTTGAGGATGGAAGATGGCCTTGGTTCCTGGTTCCCCAACGTGGTGCGACCGAACTCTCCCCCAGCTCCTCTTTCGGCGGTTCCTGACATGTTTCTACAACCTTCGACCTCCGGAACCCAACGGATCACGAAGACCTCCATTCCCCATGCGCCTGCCCCTCGGTCGTGTTATGCAGAGTCGTCGGAGTCTTTAGCGGCAGGTTCATCGTTCTCTTCGGAGGGAGAAGCGCGGAGGAGGCGCCGCCGGAGGAGGGATAGATCCAAGAGCAGACGTTCCCATTCGAGGTCGCGTTCGAGGTCGAGATATAGTAGAAGGCGTTCCAGGTCCCCGAGGAAGAAATACAGGAGGAGTAGGTCTCCCAAAGAAGAATGGGTCCTCGTCCCCCGCAGGAAGCTCGCGGACTTCGCTGCTATCCTGAGCTCTGCGAGTCGGCGGCCCAGAGACGGTTCTCCAAGGAAGCCCTCTGCCAGCCACAGGTTTGACCCTCGTAAGGACCAGAATGAAAGGACCTCTTCAGACAGGCGTAAGACCGCGAAACAACCGACTCAACCCGCACAGCGTAGGGAGTCGCTTTTTCGGACGGGCAGCCTCGTCGAGTCAGCAAAATTGACTCGACCAGTGGATTCGCAGGGACAACTTCCTCCGTCGGGCAAGCCCACGGAAGTCTCACCCTCTTTGTCGAAGGACATGTTAAGGACGGAGGACCTCGCTGACACGGCGGTGCCCGTCCCAAGACCCAGGCCTGGTGTGGAGGTGCCCGTCGACAGAGCCCCTTACCGCCACATGGAGGTGCCCGTCGAGTCAGAACCCCAGCGACAGACGGAGGTGCCCGTCGGACCATCGCCTCAGCTTCAGACGGAGGGCGCGGTCGGCGACAGGGAAGGTTCTCCAACCGAGGATTCAGCCTATCGGAAGGTTATAGGCCTCATACGGAGGCATCACAGGATCGAGGAGCCTGTTCCCACAGACGAAGATGCCTGGCGTTCCAGCCTCAATCGTCTAATGGAGGCCCCCGTACAGCAGAAACCCTCCTTAGCGCTGCCTGTGGCCAGGGACCTGGTTCTGGGGCGAACGCACTTGGGCAAGGTTGTGGCGGGCAATGCCGAAGCCCCCAAATCCCAGAGTGCCTCAAAATTACTCCAGGGGCTAAGGTCCCAGAGCAAATTTTATGTGCCGGAGGGGCAACGACCGGGAGCCTACAAAATGGAGGCCACCCTTGAAGTGTTAGGTCAGGGTGCCCCGGAGGACAGAGCCTCGTCAGCCCCGATTTGTTTCTTCCAGTCAGAGGCGACGATGATGGAGATGTCTAAAGACTTAGTCAACGTCGCCTCCTGGTTGGACTGGTGGGCGTCTACTCTGGTGGGTATCCAAGCCACCTACGACTTGACAGACCCAGCGAATCAGGCCCTCCTGAAGGAACTCATCATCTCCGGGGGAAGGACACTGAAGTTCTTGAAATTCCAGTCTCTTGCCCTGTCGGCCAACTGGATTCTTAGAAGAAGGGATACGGTCCTGACCAAGCTATCCCGGAAAATCCCTGACAGAGAAGCAAGGGCTTTGAGGAGCCTGTCCGTGTGGGGTGACTATTTCCTTTGAAACAAATGGAGGAAATCATGGAGAAAGTCATGAAGAGGAAGGAAGTGAGTGGGCCCAGACCTCACTCCATGAGGAGACCCGCTTACAGGAGGACAACGTCGGATGGACCCTCTACTTCTCGAGCCTCTCCTAGCCAGATGAGGAGAGACGTCCCATCTACCTCTTGGGCTCAACCACCGCAGCCCCCCGTAGAGGAGCTCCGGCAGCACCTGCCTCGTTTAGAACGTCCTACTCAGCTTCCAGGAGAGGGCGTTCAGGTCGTTCCTCCAGAAGGAGATAGGGTGGGAGGCCCCCTACTCCTGCCCAAGCCTCAGGTTGGGGGATGCCTCAGACATTTTTGGCAAGCATGGAAGGACCACGGTGTGGAACCCTGGACAGTATCGGTGTTGGAGGAGGGTTACAGACTACCTTTCCTAGCAGGAACGCCTCCCCTGATTCCAGCCAGCCGGGCGGAGTGGCTTGCACCCAAGGACCCCTTGAAGAGAGCAACCCTGCAGGAGGAAGTGTCCGCGATGTTGGAAATAGGTGCGGTGGAAACGGTCTTACATCCGGGCCCAGGCTTCTACAGTCGTCTCTTTCTGGTGGAGAAAGCGACGGGGGATTGGAGACCGGTGATAGATCTGTCAGCCCTCAACAAGTTTGTGTGCAAGACCGACTTTAAGATGGACACCCCAAAGTCGGTCCTGCAGTCCTTGAGGGAAGGGGACTTCATGATGTCCATAGACCTCAAGGACGCGTATTTTCAAATCCCTATCCACCCCTCAAGCAGGAAGTTTCTCTGGGTGAAGTGGGGTACCCAGATCCTGCAGTTCAAGACCCTCTGCTTCGGATTGTCAACAGCGCCCCAGGTATTCACGAGAGTCTTCACGACAGTCTCTGTGTGGGCTCACGAGCGGGGTATTCGCCTCATTCGATACCTGGACGACTGGTTACTCCTTTCCTCCTCAGAGGTAGTTTTGAAGGAGAAAGGCGTGAAACTAATACAATTCTGCAAAGTTCTGGGTATCACGATCAACCTGGAGAAATCGCATCTGTCTCTCTCCACCAGGATGACTGACTTGGGGATAGTGCTGGACTCCCTCCTAGTGAGAGCCTTTCCGTCGGAGGAGAGGTTGAACAACCTAGACCAGATCCTCCAGCCTTTCCTTTGGGACAGCCCAGGAGAGCCAAGGACTGGCAGAGGTTGATAGGTCACCTAGTGTCATTAGAGAAACTGGTTCCCCAAGGGAGGCTCAGACTCAGAGCATCCAATGGAACCTGAAGGGGCTCTGGAGCCAATTAGACTCACCCTACAAGTTAATTCCCGTTCTTCTGGAGGCAAAACAATCCCTGGAGTGGTGGCAATATCGGGCGAATACCCTCAAGGGGATGCCCTTTGCAACCGAGCCCCCCGAGATGCTTCTCTTCACAGATGCCTCCAAGGAGGGGTGGGGGGCACACCTCCTCAACAAGTCAGCAATAGGATCTTGGACGGAAGCAGAGAAAGCACAACACATCAATGTCCTAGAGATGAAGGCAGTCCGAGAAGCGTGCCTACAGTTCGTAGATCTTCTAAGGGGAAACACAGTGGTGTTGATGTGCGACAACGCCACTGTAGTAGCGTACATAAAGAAACACGGAGGTCTAAAATCGAAGGAGTTGTGCGATCTCGCGTTGGAGATCCTGGATTGGGCCGAGTCGGAACAAATCGTGATTTCAGCAAGGTTCATTCCAGGCAAAAGGAATGTCCTAGCCGACAGGCTCAGCAGGATGGGCCAGGTAGTGGGTACCGAGTGGTCTCTTCTCCCAGGAGTAGCCAGGCTCATCATTCGGAAATGGGACAATCTCGACGTGTACGCTTTTCCTCCCTTCGCATTGATCAGGCAAGTGCTCAACAGAGTAAGGACAGCTCACAACTTAAGGATGACTTTGGTAGCACCCTGGTGGCCGGAGAGAGAGTGGTTCGCGGATCTAAGAGATCTAGCGTGTCTCCCCCCGTGGCCTCTGCCCGACAGACCAGACCTACTGTGGCAACCACACTTCCAAAGGTTCCATGACAATCCTCGGTCTCTTCGCCTTCACGCTTGGAGACTATCGAGCGACTCCTGAGGAAGGAAGGATATTTGTCAGGAACAGCTGAAAAGATGTCGCGTTATCTGAGGCGGTCTTCAGCAGCGGTCTACTAGGCAAAATGGGCTACTTTCACAAAATGGTGTGCTTCAAAGAACATCAAGCCTCTAAAAGCCTCGGTTCCGGATATTGCGGATTTCCTCGTACACCTCAGAGACGAGGTGGGCATGTCAATACCGGCCATCAAGGGAGTCCGTGCAGCCTTGGGCCAAGTTTTCCTCCTGAAGGGCATTGATCTGGGCTCCTCTAGGCATATCTCTATGCTCATCAGGAGCTTCGAACAAGCATGCCCTCCGCAAGCCTCCAGGGTACCGCAGTGGGACGTGGCAAGAGTATTGAAAATGCTAAGTGAACCCCCGTTCGAACCCCTGAAGGACATAGTGGACAGGGATCTCACTCTCAAGACGGTCTTCTTGTTGGCCTTGGCCTCAGCTAAGAGAGTAGGGTTTTCCTACGATGTCTCTCATTCGAAGGGGTGGCGGGAGCTCTCCTTCAGGTTCGTCCCTTCTTTTGTAGTAAAAACACAGAATCCAGCAGTCTGGGACCCTAAGTTCGAGGGCTTCTCAATGCCAGCGATTCCTCGAACAGGGAATCCAGAAGATTTGAAGTTGTGCCCCGTCAGGGCCGTGAGGAAATACCTTGAGAGGACGGCTAATCTCCGCCCTGGTATCAAAAACCTTTTTGTCTCCACGGGTACAACGAAAAAGCAGGTATCTAAGAATACCATCTCCTTTTGGCTAAGACAGTTGATTGTCAGGGCCTATAGCAAAGCGGGTCTTCCCCTGACAAGTAATTCCAGGCCCCATGACATTAGGGGCCTAAGTACATCTCTGGCTTTTGAGAGGAACATGGAGGTGACCCAGATCCTTAGAGCAGGCACCTGGTCGAACCAGTCGACCTTCACAGCTCATTACCTCAAGGATTGCTCGAGGAAATCTCTAGACGGGTTCTCTATTGGGACAGTCATCTCCGCGCTCCAAGCGATTTAACAGTGAAGCCCCAGGTACAATCGTGGGTGGCAAAACCAAGAGACACAGGTTCGTTTCCTTTCACCCTTGTCCCTTTTTCCTTTCCCGACTCGGAGATAGACCCAGATACAACCTGCAAAAGACACGACTTCACAACTTCGCCACAGGACTCGGCATCATGGAATTTTTAAGGGTGAGTACTTAGACACTAACATGAGCTCTTTGTGTAGTTTTTCCCTACTTTTCGTTTTCCGGATATCTTAGAACCTAGTTTCCTACCTAGGTTCCTGGTCGCCCGGATTAGTTTGGTCTAGAGTTCAGGAAGACACTCCCACCTCCTAAAGTGTAAGTCTCCTAAGAAAGTAGTTCGAGGTAAGTCTCTGTGTTGGAACAAATGACAAATTTTTAAGTAATTTGTATTTTTCCTAACATACTTACTGAGAACTACTTTCGGGTAATGGCCCTCCCTTCCTTCCCCGAGTGCCTTACTGACCCTTAGACATTGTTTATCATCCAGGAACATACTGAGGAGCGGGACCCAAGCTAACACGCGACCTGGCTCGGGACTAGCCTCAGGGCACGTATCCTTCTGCCTGGGGTAGTCCTCACAGAAAACGGAAGTAGGGTAAACTACACAAAACTCTGGTCGGTTGAGAGGAGATTCCAGGTACCTCCTAAGAAAGTAGTTCTCGGTAAGTATGTTAGGAAAAATACAAATTACTTAAAAATTTGTGATTTTTCCTAACTATACAACCCTTAGCTATTAAATCAAACTTGCCCGCCAGCCCTATCCCCCGTGAAGTCCTACCTCTAAGCAAAGTGAGCTCAATCACAGGTGTGTGTGAAGGGGGGGGGGGCGGGTAGCAAGCTACCCTCCCTACTCCCCGCTAACTAGCGGTGGGGTAGTAAACCCTCGTTAAAATTCTAATGGCCCGTCATTTCAGCTACGCCGAAAGTAATTACCCATATTAAATAGCTAAGGTTTGCATAGTTAGGAAAAATACAAATTACCTACGAATTTGTCATATTTACCGTATTTCAATTGATGCTACTTTTGTTTCTATGAACCTCCGCTGCTGGTGCCTGCAAGTCTTGCACATCTGCATCTCTCCTGAAGCACTTGAATTGTAGGAATATAATTGCTCCAATAGCACTTCTGATTTTTACACATAGTTTCTCAGAATTTCACTGATAGTTCTTCGTTATTCATTCCTTTGAATCTCGTACTAGTCTCGCTTTTGTCATTACTAGTAATTCTGGCGACAATTGCTCCACTGTTTTGCATTTGCAGTGCATATGGGTTGCTCTTAATTACACCTATTTCATGTGATTTGTTTAGTCACGCGAGTACTGTAAGAGATCCTATTTAAAGGAGAATTGTCAGTTTATGGAAAGAAGAATATAAAGCTGACATGTACAACCTTGCCTCTCCTTCTCTCACCTACCTGGCAATTGTTAACTACCGGGTACTTGTTACTAAACCTGTATAGCTATTTCCAGCTTAGGTTAAAAGTGCAATTCCTGATAAAAGACTCCGGTTTTGTATAATTAAAAAAATACATATTACTTGAAAAAGATAAAAAAATTTTATGGGTTCTTTAGTGGAGAGTTGGCAAGTAATTCTAACATCTCATCTGCCATTGCTCAAGCTTATTAGTATTTTATGTTAATACTCTACTAAGGGTTAGTTTGTGCTGGTAAAGCTCCTCCCTTTAATAACGTATTTTATGTTAATACTGTATTAAAGGTTAGTTTGTGCTGGTAAGTCTCCTCCCTTTTATAATAACTAAAGGTCAGTGAGATTAGTCCATCTAACTTTTAAGGTTTTATGTACTCCAGATTAAATACTAAATCTTTATTTTATTTTCAAGTTAATTTGCTTTGCTCAAACATGTTTTTAATTTATAAAATTTATTTGCAGGTATTGTGGAGTGGAATGATAATGCAGGTCCAGTGAGAGCCCTTATTGGGCTATCCTGCCCTATAATACCTCGACCAGTAGATCTTAAAAAATCTAAACAGCGTTCAAAGAGCAAAAAGGTAATTTTGATATGATAATTAGGTATACAAAAAGAAGGTTTTCATAAGACTAGGTTTCCAATTGAATTTTGTTTATCGTTTCCTAGCCATTTTCATCACAGTAATTACATATACAGTGAGCCCTCGTTTATCGCGGTAAATAGGTTCGAGACCCGACCTCGATAGGTGAAAATCCGCGAAGTAGTGACACCATATTTATGTATTTATTTAACATGTATATTCAGACTTTTAAAACCTTCCCTTGTACGTAGTACTGTTAACAAACTACCCTTTAATGTACAGAACACTTAATGCATGTACTACAGTACCCTAAACTAAAACAGGCACAAATATTAAAGGCGATTTTATATCATGCGTTTCTTAAACACGCCAAAAAGCACGATAAAAAATGGCAACCAATGTTTTGTTTACGTTTATCTCTGATCATAATGAAGAAACAAACGCATTTACACATCTGTGTATAGGTTAGTTTTTGCTTCGATTATATTTATTATTCAGTACAGTATGTTGATTTTGTTATTACCAATGTTTTACTTAATTTGTCTTAGGACTTCCAAATGAAATGTTTTTCTTTATGACGCCGCCTGAAACAACGGCGTCATTAAGTACTGTACGCTCAGTAAACAAACGAAGGCATTTATTGCGCATGATGAAAGTGATAAATAATGATATTACAGTAAAAGCTTTTAGAAAATATGTTATTACAAATATTATTTATCGTATCTATATAAAATCATACATACGTAGCAAAGCAGGAAAACAATTTGAGAGAGAGAGAGAGAGAGAGTGTGTGTGTGTGTGTGTTTTACATACGTAAATGTAAATTTTAAACAAAAAAAAATAGCCCCATTTCATATAAAATAGGTTATTACAAATATTTTACTTTATCATATTACAGTAGTCTGTATAATACTGTAAAGTTCAGTACAGTATGTTGTTGTTATAGTCGTGGCGATGAAATTCTCACGAAAGAAAAACACGGCATTCATTACAACAGCTGATTCATTCTCTCTCTCTCTCTCTCTCTCTCTCTCTCTCTCTCTCTCTCTCTACTCCTCTCTCTCTCTCTCTCTCTATCTCTCTCTCCTCTCTCTCTCTCTCTCTCTCTTCGTGTTATGCAATACTTACATATAGATGAAGAAACTAAAATTAGTTTTCTTAGTGTCAATTAAATACGAAACGAAAAAAATTATGCCGAGTTTACATCCATTCCAATCGTTGCTAAAAATACGGCATCCGATTTCATCAGCAAACCACTATTGTTTGGGAAACATCATTTTATTCTAGAAAATTGCTACTCTTTAAATAGTTAATTGCACACTAAGAAAGCATGTACTTTTGTTTTTAAATTTCGGGTGTGTTTTAAAAATCGAGTATTGTTGACTTCTTTTTGTTTTACTTTTGGCTGTGATTAGATCAGCTGACGTCTAGCTGCCGCTCTTGAGAGTGTATGAATACACTAACAAAGTATCGTTTATACCATTTCTTAACTTATTCAAACCGTCTACAGTATTACAGTTGATATTACATAAGCACCAATGTGTTATAACCTATCAAATTTTTTTGTTTAAATTCTCTCTCTACTCTCTCTCTCTCTCTCTCTCTCTCTCTCTCTCTCTCTCTCTCTCTCTCTCTCTCTCTGTCTCTGTCTCTGTCTCTCTCTCTCTCTCTCTCTCTCTCTCTCTCTCTCTCTCTCTCTCTCTCTCTCTCCTCTCTCTCTCTCTCTCTCTCTCTCTCTCTCTCAAATGATATCTTTGTTGCTCCTCAAAGTTTCATTTATATTGAAAATCAATCATGATTCAATTTTCCTTACTTTCTCCAATCTCGCACTATCGGTCACATCGCGGTATTTTCGAAATTTCCGGAAAATCCGCGATATATGTATATACATGCGTTATGAAAAAAATCCGCGATGGTCGAACCGCGAAGTAGCGAGGGCTCACTGTAGGTGAAATTGTCTTTTTATTTGGGATAGCTTCCAAGTTCAAACGGGCTGTGTGCAGCTTCCAAGTTCAAACGGGCTGTGTGCAGCTTCCAAGTTCAAAGGGCTGTGTGCAGTAATTAAACTAAGATTTCAACTAATTTTTTTTTCAGTTATCAAATATTTGCTTAAGATCTTCATTCCTCATGTAGTTTTAATGGATAATTTTACTGCAGTATGTGTTGCTTTTTCTTTCATAATATACCAATTTGAATTAATGGCCATTATGGATAGTGAAGTTGTTTTTATTTGTTTGTAAGTTGTTGTTTACAATTTTTATATAATATTAATTCATTGTTACACAGTTTGTCCCAAAAGTAATTATAATCTTTACTTATGGTATATTTTCCTATTCTTTGAATTGAAATCTAATATTGAAGGACTTCTTTATCGTAACTTGCATAGTAATTTCGTGGTGATAGATTATTTGGTAGAAATATTACTCTAATCTTTGCAGTTGCTCAAGTCTTAACAGGAAGTAGTACAGTATTGTGAACCTGTTTATATTCATTATAAAATTGTTACAATATATCTAAATCATACATACATATACCAAGGCACTTCCCCCAATTTTGGGGGGTAGCCAACATCAACAAATGAAACAAACCAAAAGGGGACCTCTATTCTCTACGTTCTCCCAGCCTAACAAGGGACTCAACCGAGTTTAGCTGGTACTGCTAGGGTGCCACAGCCCACCCTCCCACATTATCCACCACAGATGAAGCTTCATAATGCTGATCCCCTACTGCTGCTACCTCCGCGGTCATCTAGGGCATCGGAGGAAGCAGCAGGGCCTACCGGACTGCGTCACAATTGCTCTCCATTCATTCCTATTTCTAGCACGCTCTCTTGCCTCTCTCACATAAATCCTCCTATCACACAGAGCTTCCTTCACTCCATCCATCCACCCAAACCTTGGCCTTCCTCTTGTACTTCTCCCATCAACTCTTGCATTCATCACCTTCTTTAGCAGACAGCCATTTTTCCATTCTCTCAACATGTCCAAACCACCTCAACTACTTCATATCCACTCTAGCTGCTACTCATTTCTTACACCCGTTCTCACTCTCACCACTTCGTTCTTAACCCTATCTACTCGAGATACACCAGCCATACTCCTTAGACACTTCATCTCAAACACATTCAATTTCTGTCTCTCCATCACTTTCATTCCCCACAACTCTGATCCATACATCACAGTTGGTACAATCGCTTTCTCATATAGAACTCTCTTTACATTCATGCCCAACCCTCTATTTTTTACTACTCCCTTAACTGCCCCCAACACTTTGCAACCTTCATTCACTCTCTGACGTACATCTGCTTCCACTCCACCATTTGCTGCAACAACAGACCCAAGTACTTAAACTGATCCACCTCCGTAAGTAACTCTCCATTCAGCATGACATTCAACCTTGCACCACCTTCCCTTCTCGTACATCTCATAACCTTACTCTTACATACATTAACTCTCAACTTCCTTCTCTCACACACACTTCCAAATTCTGTCACTAATCAGCCAAGCTTCTCTTCTGTGTCTGCAACCAGTACATTATCATCCGCAAACAACATCTGATTTACGTCCCATTCATGGTCATTCTTGTCTACCAGTTTTAATCCTCGTCCAAGCACTCGAGCATTCACCTCTCTTCCCACTCCATCAACATACAAGTTAAACAACCACGGCGACATCACACATCCCTGTCTCAGCCCCACTCACCGGAAACCAATCACTCACTTCATTTCCTATCCTAACACATGCTTTACTACCTTTGTAGAAACTTTTCACTGCTTGCAACAACCTTCCACCAACTCCATATAACCTCATCACATTCCACATTTCTTCCCTATCAACTCTATCATACGCTTTCTCCAGATCCATAAACGCAACATACACCTCCTTACCTTTTGCTAAATATTTCTCGCATATCTGCCTTACTGTAAAAATCTGATTCATACAACCCCTACCTCTTCTAAGATTGCATTCTCTGTTTTATCCTTGATCCTATTAATCATTACTCTACCATACACTTTTCCAACTACTACGCTTAACAAACTAATACCTCTTGAATTACAACACTCATGCACATCTCCTTTACCCTTATATAGTGGTACAATACATGCACAAACCCAATCTACTGGTACCATTGACAACACAAAACACATATTAAACAATCTCACCAACCATTCAAGTATAGTCACACCCCCTTCCTTCAACATCTCGGCTCTCACACCATCCATACCAGACGCTTTTCCTACTCTCGTTTCATCTAGTGCTCTCCTCACTTCATCTATTGTAATCTCTCTCTCATTCTCATCTCCCATCACTGGCACCTCAACACCTGCAACAGCAATTATATCTGCCTCCCTATTATCCTCAACATTCAGTAAAGTTTCAAAATATTCCACCCATCTTTTCCTTGCCTCCTCTCCTTTTAACAACCTTCCATTTCCATCTTTCACTGTCTCTTCAATACTTGAGCCAGCCTTCCTTACTCTCTTCACTTTTTTATGACACTTCTAATAACTTAGCGGTTTAATTAAGATTGAATAATGCTAGTTTAAAACTTCTTTTGTTCTAGAATTCACTGAAAAGATCATAGGCACGGTGGTTATTTATATAATATATTAAATCTAAATTCTTCTACCACCATTGAGAGCTAAATAATTTGATAAACTCAGGACAAAACCACAATCTTGAAAATACTGGCATTTTCTTGAAGGAATGTAAGTTATATTTCTAAGAAAACTAGAACTGACAAAATTATAATCATTGTGAAAATGCTAAGTACAGTTTACATCTAATGAGACAAACATTTTAAGTCAGTGATATGCATTATTTAATAATTATATATAAGCTTTTCTGATAAAGAGTTACCCTCGGTGCACCGTAGAAGTTGAACTCGAATACTTGATATGGTACTCGTTTCGAATGAGGATCTATTTAGGTCGACTAGTAAAATCTTGATAACAAATCTGTTATTTCTAACTGAAGTTAACAAATTAAACTTACATCTCACCACAGTGTTTATAAATATGTTATCTAATAAAGACTGAATTTAATATTGTTATATGCCTGTAGAACATGTTTTTTTTTTACTATTGTAGTTATTACTATGTACTTTTATTAAAATCTGCGTTGATGTTTTCATAGCAATTTAAAAACCCTATTTGTTCCAACACGGTTACTTACCTAGAACTACCTTCTTAGGAGTTACTGGTAACTCTACCTAACCGACCAGCTTTTTTGTATAGTTTACCCTCTTTCCGTTTTCTATGGGGTCAACCTCAGGCAGTGTGATATGTGCCCTGAGGCGACCCGGGGTCGGGAAGCGTGCTAGCTCAGGTCGTCGAATCGTCAGTAAGTTTCTGGTCGCGACGTGATCAACATCTCGCCGCGCTCTCTCTTACCTTGCGCGACCCTTTGTGTCCCCCGATCCTTTGTGCTTACCGCGTGTTACCCACGTGTTTCCCTTTCACTTTCCCTTTGCATCCTTGTGTCTCTTGGTGTGATAGCGTTGCGTTATGGAGCATCCTCGTCGTTGCCCTGGGCCTGTGGCTGGGAAGTCTTGCGGGGCTTTCCTTTCCAAACCTGAGGTTGATCCCCACTCCTTGTGCTCCACGTGTAGGGGGAAAGTGTGTTCCCCTGCCTCTACGTGCCCGGATTGTGCTAACTGGACTGAGATCCAGTGGGTGCTCTTCGGGACTAAGAAGAAGAAGGCAGCTAAGAAGTCGCCTAAGGACTCCAGTATATATTCGCCTGTGGTTTCTCCAGACGTCTCGGCAGACCGTAGCGCCCGTCCTTCTTCCCCTACCCAGCGTAGGGGACGAGGTAAGTCCTTGTGGGGAAGAGGCCCATTGCCCTTCCCCAAGAGTCTGATATTTCTGTGGGGGAAGTGTCCAGTGTGGGGCAGGCATGTGTGGGGCCTGAGTGTGGGTAGGAGGCAAGGGCCTGGTGCCCGCAGGTCCCGTCTCCTCGGAAGATCCTATGTGGGGTAGGCCGAGTGTAGACACTTCCCCGGCCTCGTGGCGTGTTTCAGGTGCGTCAACCGCCGCGGAAGACACGGAAAAAGGGAGTTCGTCGTCTTCGGACCCCACCACGTGGGTGGCCCCTAGGACTCCCTTCAGGTCTCCTGTTAGTGGAGAAGATGTTGAGCAATGGCTCTGTAAAGGACTCGCTCGGTCTCCTCCGGCTCCCTCGTCTACGCTACCCCCCGTGTTTCTGCAGCCTCCCACGCCTGAGAAACGACGAGAATTTCCCCCCGCAGTCTTGGACGTGTCGGGCGGTCCGAGGGATTCGTCCTCATCGTCGTCATCGGACTCTTCGTCTTCTTCGTCATCAGAGGACGGGGACAGGAATCTTAGCAAGAGGAAGAGGGAGAAATCCCGCAAAAAGAAGAAGTCCCGTTCCCGTTCAAGACATGGTAAGAAAAGGTCGAAGTCCTCTAAAAAGAAAGCGAAGAGGAGCAAGTCCAAGGAGTGGGTGAATTTCACAGTGCCCCGGAGCGAGCTGTTTAGGTTTACCACAGCCGCGGTCGCTTCCGGGTGGCTCCCTAGAGCCTCGCCTTCTGTATCTCATCCTCCTACCTCCTCCTTCGGACCAGTCGAACCGGGCCCCCCGTGTAGTGACTAACCCAACGGTGGCCTCCGCTCCTTCTTCCCTTAGGAAAGATGTACGGAGTATGACGGAAGGCTTAGCGTCGACCATGGGCACCTTGGAGGCCTTCCTAAAGCACCAAGGGCGCCCGTCGGTCCGCATGGATCCCCCATCCACGGAGTCCCCCGTGGAACAAGGTACTCCCATGACAGATACCTTTGTCCTCACGGGGCAGCCCATACCACTGGCAGGCTCGTCTGGCGTTGCCTTTACCACCGTCATGGAGTACAGTGAACCCTCGTTTATCGCGGTAGATAGGTTCCAGACGCGGGCGCGATAGGTGAAAATCCGCGAAGTATTGACACCATATTTACCTATTTATTTAACATGTATATTCGGACTTTTAAAACCTTCCCTTGTACGTAGTACTGTTAACAAACTACCCTTTAATGTACAGAACACTTAATGCATGTACTACAGTACCCTAAACTAAAACAGGCACAAATATTAAAGGCGATTTTATATCATGCGTTTCCTAAACACCTAAAAAGCACGATAAAAAATGGCAACCAATGTTTTGTTTACGTTTATCTCTGATCATAATGAAGAAACAAACTCATTTAGTGTACTGTACACATATATGTATACTGTAGGTTAGTTTTTGCATCGATTATATTGATGTATACAGTATGTTGATTTTGTTATTACCAATGTTTTACTTAATTTTCCTTAGGACTTCCAAATGAAATGTTTTTCTTTATGACGCCACCTGAAACGACGGCGTCATAAAGTACGCTCAGTAAACAACCACGCTCAGAACAAAGAAGGCATTTAACGCGCATGATGAAAGTGATAAATAATGATATTTACAGTAAAAGCATTTACAAAATATGTTATTACAAATATTATTTACCGTATCTATATAAAATCATACAGTACATACTGTACGTAGCAAAGCAGGAAAACAATTTACGAGAGAGAGAGAGAGAGAGAGAGAGAGAGAGAGAGAGAGATTGTTTTACGTACGTAAATGTAAATTTTAAACAAAAAAAATATGATAGGCTTTTAAAACCTTCCCTTTAACTTAATGCATACAGTACTAAACTATAAAACAGACACAAATATTAAAATGTTTAAGTAAAAAATAAAGATTGTTACTGTACTCACCACGAAAGAAGTTCAAGAAAAACTTGAATGATGATGGCGATGAATTTGCTGCACAGTAGAAATGATGATGATGAAGCTGATGATGTCTTCTACTGTGCAGCCAATAATAGTATTTTACGTCTCTTCAGACGGAGGTGTCTTTTCCTGGGACACCTCTTCAACTTCTTCCTGAGACACTTCTTCAATTTCTTCTGAGGGCATTGTGATCGGAAGTTGCTGCCGCTGCTTCTTCTTTCGCAAGAGCATCCTGTAGGGAGCCATGTGTTCATCGATCTTGGTGCAGAATTGTACAGAACGAACCATATCCTCGTCCCACTCTTGCGACATTTCTTTCACCTCATTCGCAAGCTTGCAGAGCTTGGCAAGCCGTTCTAATTTTAAGACCGTTTCTTCGACATTTTCTTGGAACTCTTCCTGTGTTTCACTGTCTTCACTGCCCGATTTCGTCAGGTCTTCGAGGTCTGCGGCCGCGTAACTTCTACTGTCTTTTAACATAGTATCGAGAAGCGTCACCTTCTCAGCAATCGTCATCATCTTTCGGTGCTGTTTAGGCTCACTACCAGCCTTAGTAGAAGCAGAAGGCTTGGGAGGCATTGTACAGTAGGGTTTAACAGAAAGTTCAACTTAAAACAGTCGCACACAGCACAGATTAAACTTCACAAAGTTAAGAACGTCTACTCAGCAATACGCGGAAAGAGAAAGTGAACGATGCAGCCCCGCGAGAACTGTGATGCTGCGGGTAGAAGATGCGGGCAAAACACCAATCACAGGCTAGATAACAAAACTTGAGTTTTGATTCGTCATCTATCAGCGCTTGAACCAATCACAACCCGTCTTACAGTACATGGTGCGTTGGTTACTCATAGAAGATGCCCCGCGCATACTGAACGTACGTAGATTAAGTACAATACCGTAATAATAATAAATAATGATAATAATACTGTACAGTAATAATAATAATAATAATGATTAATAATAATAACAATAATAATTTTATTAACAACAACAACAATAATAATAATAATAACAATAATAATAAAAATTTACGTACGTACGCTATTTTACGCCTCTCTCTCTCTCTCTCTCTCTCTTTCTCTCTCTCTCTCTCTCGTACGCTTACAGTACTTATTCGAAATGTGATTTTTGCAACAAAGAATATTATTGGATGCAGTACTGTACTACGTACGTATACATACAAAAGATTCATGGAAAAGAAGCACATCCATTACAGTACACACCATTCTAATATGGTATGACTGCATCTGATTTGCGTTTCATGTTCGATTTAATTTTACTACGTACTGAATTATCGTATGATCACATTCTCTTTTCGTGTTTTATTTCTTTCTGTGCTGAATTATATATCATATGTAATGCAATGAACAATCAGTAAGAGCAGATATTACTAATTACAGTATTAATGGAATTACAGGTAACAAAATATCGTATTTGGTTATCTTCAGATTTCGCGGTATTTTCGAATTTTCCGGAAAATCCGCGATATGTATATATATATGGGTTATGGGAAAACCCCGCGAAGTGGTGAATCCGCGATTGTCGAACCGCGAAGTAGCGAGGGTTCACTGTACCCCCGTACGGAGGAACTGGTGACGGAAGACCTGGTGGAAGGAGGGGAGTGCTCGTCTGACGACATCTCCTCCTACCGTAAGGTTCTGGCCCTAATTTAGCGGCATCACCGTTTGGATGAACCCAAGCCCTCAGCTGCAAAGGCCGTGCTCTCCGTACTGTCCAGAATGATCGACAGCCCGGTGCAACAAAAGCCCTCTTTATCTCTCCCTCTCGCTCCGGACGTGAAGTTGGGGATGGAACAGATAGACGAATACCTAGCAGGACTGGCGGAGGCCCCCAGAAGCCAGAGTTCCTCCAAGCTTCTTCCGGGCCTGAAATCCCAGAAACGTTTTTACGTCCTCGAAGTCCATCGCGGTGGACCCCGTGCGGTAGAAGCAGCGGTGACCTCGCTGAACTAGGGAGCCTCTGAAGACAGGGCCTCCACTGCCCCCGTGTGCTCTTCCCTGTCAGAAGCCTCTATGATGGAGGACATGGCACAGGACCTGGTCTACGTGTCCTCCTGGTTAGATTGGTGGTCTTGCGCTTTAGTGGGGTTTCAGGCATCCCACGACCTCTCCCTCCCGGACAATCAGGCCATGATGAGGAATCTAGTTTGTTTGGGAGGCAAGGCTTTCAAGTTTTTATCATCCCAGTCTCTGTCTGTGGCTACAAACTGGGTCCTTAGGAAGAGGGATATGGTACTGAGCAAGCTGGTGCGGAAGTTACCGGACAGAGAAGCGAGGAGACTGAGGAATTCCTCCGTGTTGGGAAATAACATTTTCCCCATCAATTTGGTGGAAGATACAATGGAGAAAGTGAGGAAAGTGAGAGACGCAGATCCTAGGCCCCCCCCCCCCATGAGGAAGTCCGCGTTTAGAAGAGCCTCAACGGACGTCCCTCACTCCTCACAGGCCACACCCTTGCTGCCTCGAAGAGAACCACCTTCAGCTCCTTGGCTTCAAGCCTCGCAGCAGCCCACCCGTAGGACCACCGCAGGCCCTCAGTCAGCCTACAGACCCTCCTGGTGTAACTCTAGGAGAGGTAGATCTGGCCGCTCCTCCAGAAGGAGGTAGGAAGAGAGGCCCCCTACTCCTTCAGGAGCCCCTAGTAGGGGGATGCCTCAGACATTTTTGGCAAGCATGGCGGGATCTCGGTGCGGATCTCTGGACGGTGACAGTCCTGAAAGAGGGCTACAGACTCCCTTTCCTAGAAGAGCCTCCCCCTCTCATCCCAGCCCACCGGGCCGAGTGGCTGGTTCCAAAGAACCCCTTGAAGAGGTCGGCACTACAGGAGGAAGCAGCGTCCATGATCGCCAAGGGAGCTTTAGAGACAGTGGAGAACCCCGGCCCGGGTTTCTTCAGCAGGCTCTTCCTTGTGGAGAAATCGACAGGAGGGTGGAGGCCGGTCATAGATCTCTCAGCTCTCAACAAGTTCGTCTCAAAGACGGCCTTCAAAATGGACACCCCCAAGACAGTGCTAGCAGCCTTGAGGGAGGGGGATTTCCTCATGTCTCTCGACCTCAAGGATGCCTATTTTCAAATCCCCGTGCACCCCTCCAGCAGGAAGTTCCTCAGAATCAAGTGGGAGTCCAGTGTCCTGCAGTTCAAAACCCTGTGCTTCGGCCTTTCGACGGCCCCGCAGGTGTTCACGAGGGTGTTCACCACGATCTCTGCATGGCCGCACGAGAAAGGCATACGACTGATCAGGTACCTGGACGACTGGTTGCTTCTTTCTGCCTCAAGGGAACAACTGAAGGAGCAAGGCGTTATGTTGCTCGACCTCTGCAGGGTATTAGGGATCATGGTCAACCATGGGAAGTCCCAACTAGTCCCCAGCACCAGAATGACTGACTTGGGGATGGTCCTGGACACCCAGTTAGTAAGAGCCTTCCCCTCAGGGGAGAGGTTAGCCAACCTGGAACATATCCTTCAACCCTTCCTGACAGGCCAACCCAGGAGGGCCAAGGACTGGCAGAAGTTACTGGGTCACCTGGTTTCGCTGGAGAAATTAGTACCGCAAGGGAGACTCAGGCTCCGCCCGGTACAGTGGACTCTGAAGGAGTCGTGGACCCAAGGCAAGGAGCCCCACAAAATTGTCCCAGTCCTCCCGAAGACGAGAGAGACCCTTCTTTGGTGGAACATCAGGTCGAACACAGAGAAGGGAATGCCCTTCGCCCCCGATCCCCCGCAGATGCTGTTGTTCACGAACGCATCGAAGGAGGGTTGGGGAGCACACCTGCTAGGGGAATCGACAAAAGGGCAGTGGTCCAGCGAGGAGGCGTCTCTCCATATAAACATCCTGGAGATGATAGCGGTTCTGAGGGCGTGTCAACAGTTCGTACACTTCCTACGAGGAAACACTGTGGCGTTAATGTGCGACAACGCCACAGTAGTGGCGTATGTAAAGAAACAGGGAGGCATGAAGTCAAGGGTTCTATGCGCCCTAGCCACGGAACTGTTGAGTGGACGACAGAAGAAGGGATAGAACTGACGGCAAGGTTCATCCCAGGAAAGAGGAACGTGATGGCCGACGGTCTCAGCAGGGCGGGTCAAGTGATAGGTTCAGAGTGGCCCCTACACCCGGAAGTAGCTCGGGCAGTCATCCTAATGTGGGGCTCCCCAGTGATAGACTTATTGTTATTATTATTATTATTGTTGTTGTTGTTAATAAAATTATTATTGTTATTATTATTAATCATTATTATTATTATTATTACTGTACAGTATTATTATCATTATTTATTATTATTACGGTATTGTACTTAATCTACGTAAGAAAATACCTTGTGAGGACCGCAAAATTCCGCCCTCAGATCAAAAATTTATTCGTCTCAGGCTGGGTGAAGAAACCGGTCTCGAAGAACTCTATCTCTTTCTGGCTGCGAGAGGTGATAAAGAGGGCCTACGAGGCTTCTGGGACTCCTCTCCCAGGAAAACCAAGGCCACATGATATTAGAGGTCTGAGCACCTCCCTGGCCTTCGAGAAAAACATGGCTGTGGGAAAGATCCTGAAGGCTGGGACCTGGTCTAGACAGTCCACCTTCACGGAACACTATCTCAAAGATTGCTCGAGAAAATCCTTGGACAGATTTTCCATTGGCCCAATTATTTCGGCCCTTCAAGAGATCTAAGGTCACGGCCCTAGGGTAACCGGGGGCGTTAATGCCAAGAGACATTAGTTCTTTCCTTAACCTTACCCCCTTTCCTTCTTTCCCCGGACCGTCCGGCACAGGAAGATGTTGAAAAGACCTTAGTCACTGGAAGGAACGCCCTTCAAGAGGACATGTATCGGAGTTGGTTTTGAAAAGGTGAGCCATTAGAGACACAGTGAGTTTTTTGGATAGTTTCCCCTACTTTTCGTGCAGTTTTCTAGTGGTCGTAGAACCAAGACCTCCTTAGAGGTTCCCTCTCTCGCGTGCCTCCCCGACGACTTCTGGTCCCTGCAGGACACTCCCACCTCCTAAAGTGTAAGTCTCCTAAGAAGGTAGTTCTAGGTAAGTAACCTTGTTGGAACAAATCACAAATTTTTAAGTAATTTGTATTTTTCCTAACACTTACCTAGAACTACCTTCGGGTTATGGCCCACCCATCCTTCCCCGAGAACCTGCAGGGTCAAGTAGTACCTGTTCCAACGAAACTTACTGACGATTCGACGACCTGAGCTAGCACGCTTCCCGACCCCGGGTCGCCTCAAGGCACATATCACACTGCCTGAGGTTGACCCCGTAGAAAACGGAAAGAGGGTAAACTATACAAAAAAGCTGGTCGGTTAGGTAGAGTTACCAGTAACTCCTAAGAAGGTAGTTCTAGGTAAGTATGTTAGGAAAAATACAAATTACTTGAAAATTTGTGATTTAATGTGCCTTTTTTTTTAAATTTTACAGCGACAGGATTCTTCAAGTGACTCAGATGAGGAAGAAAAGTCGAAAGGTAAAAAAAAGAAGAAAAAGAAGAAAGTAAAGAAACCTCAAGGAAAGCAAAATAAAGATAAGGAAGGAAGCAGTAGTTCTAATAGCAGTAGCAGCTCCTCCTCAAGCTCATCAAGCAGCAGCAGCAGTGGTAGCAGTAGCTCAAGCAGCAGTAGTAGTAGCAGTAGTTCATCAGAAAATGAAACTGAACAAGGGAAGGAAAAAACAAAATCAAAGAAAAAACCTAAAGTCAAAGTTGAGAAGATGGAAGATGATTCAAAACCAGATACTGGAAAAGAAGAGGAGGTAAGTTATAGCTTTTCTGTATTTTATATAATTAGTCTTTGTCACTACAACAATGATATTTTGTCTCTAGCCATGTGTTTTGTATCTAATACTGTATCTGCTTTTTATCTACTTATTGTTCCGTAACCGAAATACAAACCACGCTATTTAAATAAGGTTTTTAAATATAAAACTCACCCGCTGGTTATATAATGGCTAAAGTCCCTACGCCTCGGCAGGAAATTCAAAATCTCTTGCGCAGCTTAGCGCAGATATGCCAGGTGTACCCCAGCGCCCTCGCGGTACAACAGGTAGAACTATACTCAACCACTTCAGATTTTTTTCTGCCGCCATAGCTGGTTGTACTATTGGAAATTCTCTCTCGTTTTCTTACTCTGTTTGGACGTTATTTGGTGATGTATTAACGTTTTTGAGTTTTGGCTTTTGCATATTTGTTTTATTTGATCTGTGATCACGTATTTATAACTTAAAAGGTAGGGTTATAAGGTTTTCAACCTATTTTTAACCTCACGAAAGCATAGGGGCGAAATGTAAACATTTCGACCATTGATGACGTCACAGCCTCTTCCGTAGGCTAAAAGTCTGTCTTGGTTTTTACAAAGAATATAAGTGAATATGCTTTTAGAGTACAGTATTAAGTTATAAATTAAATTAAAAGAGTTTTGAGAAAATTTTATCCTTTTAATAGTTTTCTTTAGATAATCTTCGATCTGTTTACAAAGATTAACTAGCGTTCAGTTTATTTTTGTTACGCAGTAGTCAGTATCGTTACGATATTACAATATATTGTAGCGATTTTATGAATAGTACTTTCCTCTTACTTCTCAAGTTTTTAAATTGTACTTAATAAAAGGAACATTTTATTTTGCAATTAATTGGTTCTTTCAGTATTTTTTTCTTAGTCAGAGATTAAAGGAAGTTACAGTTCATTTTATTTTATACGATGCAGTATTCTTTACAATCGTCGTAGCGCACGATTCTATGTATCGTTGTTGCTTTGGTTGTTGTCGGAATACTAAAATTGTTCGTATATTATTTGTAGATGTTCCAATGATGCGAGTGATGATTCATCTTCTATTGGAACCCCTTAATTTAAGGGTTTATTTTAATTTATAAATATATCTATTAAGGTTTTGCTATTTAATATTTTGTTACATTTATATGGGATTCGGTACTTTTGCACTCCCATTCAAACAATTGTCCAGTGACAGAATTATAAGTCTCTCCCTACGGAGTTCATTTCCTTTGCGAGAGTGTATACTTTGGTTTTCAGGTAATTATGAAACTATCTTTGTGCCAAAGAGTAAAGTGCAAATTTTTTAGTGATAAATTGTGCAGTGAATTTTATTCAGTGGAGAGTGCTTCTATTCGGACCTGTCGTTATCCTAGCCTTAGACTTCTGTCGAGCTCCCGGACCCAGGGGAGAAGTTAAGTCGAACGGCGAAAGGAATCGAGAGGGTAACCAGGCGTTACAGTCTTTTAAGACCCGAACTGAAGTCCTCTCGAGCGTTTTCTGTCGATCACCAGAACGCTCACCCTCGCTATAGATAAAGCGAGGTATTAGTGTTTTCAAAGGCGCTAAGCTGAAAACAAAATTAGATTCGTTCTGCGTGTGTTACGTTTCATGCGGCGCAGACGCAGTGCCGCCACCTCCACCTGATGGGTGTCTTCTCTCGACAGTGGCAAGCGCTATGGATCGACGAAGATAATGCTGAATACGTTTCGCCTAAGGTTGATCCTTGATCTTTGTAGTTAGGCATGAAACAGCATCTATCTTTGTTGTGACATTAAAAGACTTGGCTGTTGCTACCCAAGCTCTATTCAACTTAAACTTCAGTAGATTATTCCCTGAAACAATCATGAACATAATTAGCAGACCCCATAATAAATGTAATACAAACTATGTTAGATCCTCAAAGTAAATCTAATGAAACCAAATAGATACAAATGGAATAAACAAAAGGAAATACAAAAGAAACAGAGAATTACTTGATAAGTTGCTTTGACTGTCCCTCCATCAGGTAAGTAAACAAAGTATGAAAAGATCACCAGACAAAAGGTTCAGTGTGAGGTATGAAAGAGCAAAAGGACAAAACAATATTATAACATTATTCCCCTCTAGATATAAAATTGGTTACATCACTTCATAAGTAATCAATCCCACCCATATCGGTTCGGAGCCCTTGACACCTGGGTTGATCTACGTACTGGAGGTGATGCAGCCTCTGTTCTAATTTCAGTTTCTGGGTGAAGTCCCATACCTTCTGGAAACTCTTGATCGGTTGTTGTGGGTGACACTGGGGATTGAGATGGTATGGCCTCTGGTGACAATGAAACAGAAGGTAGTTATTGATTTTCAGAAACAGAATTATCCCTAGGGCATGGGGCCAAGTCACGTAAGGAAACCATTGACTATTGTCTGCTGGGATGTCTAATGTTAGCATATGTTGGGTTAGCAGATAATAGTTCAACTTCATCCACTAGGGGTTCATTTTTGCTTGTTCTGACAAATTTCCTCAATAATACCGGTCCTGACGACATAAGCCACGAAGGCAGAGAGCTCCCCGAGGATGAGCGGCGTTGAAATCCATAAAAGCGTTCATGGGGTGTGACATTAGTTGCTGTCGACAGAAGGGATCTAAGTGAATGTACCACATCAGTGAGTACTAATTCCCAGTGCTGATCGGGAAGATTTCGAGACCTGAGTGCCAACTGGATTGCCTTCCATACAGTACCATTGAGCCGCTCCACTTGCCCATTACCGATCGGATGAAAAGGGGTAGTTCGACTTGTTGCAACTCCCTTCTGTGCGAGATAGGTTTTGAGCTCCCTAGACATGAATGAGGTTCCTTGATCCGAATGTATATACTGAGGCATCCCACACAGGCTGAATATTTGTTCTAAGCACTTGATCACTGTAGTTGTGTTCATGTTGGGACATGGAAAAGCGAAAGGAAAACAGGAATATTCATCAACCACAATAAGTAGATATGGGTTGCGCGAGGCCGTCGGAAATGGTCCTTTAAAGTCAATGCTTAATCTCTCCATTGGTTGTGTCGCCTTGATGAGTGTTCCTTCTTGGAATTTGTAGAATCTTGGTTTCACTTCTGCACATATCCTGCAAGAGGCACAGACCTTCTTAACGTCCTCAGTGGAAAAAGGAAGATTTTTCGATCTCACAAAGTGCAACAAGCGAGTCACTCCTGGATGGCACAGATTCCCATGTAGTTCAGTGAGGGTAGATGACGTAGAAACCACGGAACCGCAAAAAGCTCGGGTGAAGGCATCAGGAACCACATTCTCTTTACCGGGGCGATAATGTACTGTATAACTGAAGGCTGCGAGTTCTATCCGCCATTCCTGGATCTTATTATTCTTAACTTTATTGCGTTTCCTGTTATCAAACATGAAGGCCACAGAACGTTGGTCTGTAACGAGATCAAAGTGTTGTCTAGCAAGAAAGTGACTCCACTTACGTACAGCCTCCACGATAGCTATGGCTTCCTTCTCTACGATGTGATAGTGAATTTCACTTCCTTGTAAAGTCCTAGACATGAAGGCCACAGGTCTGCCATTCTGATTGAGTACTGCTGAGACTGCTACTTCCGAGGCATCACATTCGACCTCAAAAGGCAAATTGTCATCCACAGAGTGTAGCGTTGCTCCTTCAAGTTCTTGTTTGAGTAGTTCGAAAGCCTGCAAAGCTTCTTCATCTAAAGGAAATTTCTTTACTCTTGCCAGTGGTTGAATCTTAGCAGAAAAATTCTGTATCCATTTAGCGTAATAAGCAAACATACCCATTGCCCTCTTTAAAGATCCTTGACTAGTGGGAGGTGGTAGTTCTTGTAGAGGCCGGAGTCTTTCCATGTCAGGCTTTATTACACCATTCCCCACACAGTAGCCAAGAATATTAATGGTACGCACAGATTTAATAGTTTTAGTAGCATTGAGAGTTAGGTTCCTCTTGTTGATGACCTCAAGAAAGCGCTGCACGTTCTGATCATGTTGTTCTTGAGTGTCCAGCAATAGTGATATTGTCCAAATATGGGAAAGCACCTTGTAAGTTTTCTTCTTTCACCAACTTATCCATAGTTTGTTGGAAGGCTGCAACTCCATTGGTAACTCCGAAAGGTACTCTACAGAACTGGTACAGGCGTCCGTTGGCTTCAAAAGCTTTATACTTCTTGTCTGATTCCTTTAGTGGTACTTGGTGGTAAGCGCTTTTCAAGTCAAAAGTCGAAAATACGCAATATGTTGAGAGTTCATTAACCATGGTGTCAATCCTTGGTAATAGATAAGCATCCAGTTCTGTAAACAGATTTATAGTTTGCGAATAATCAACACACATCCTTTTCTTATGCCGATTAAAGGAATCCTTAACCACCACAACTTGAGCTCTCCATAGTGATAAGCTATCCTCAATAGCACCCTCAGCCAAGAGACGACTAGTCTCCGCTTCAGTGAATTCTTTGTCATCTTTACAGTAATGTCTTGATTTAGTGACAATTGGCTTACAATTAGGTAACAAATGCTGGAAGATAGAAGGTTCATCCACAGCAGCGGCTGCCAACGAACAGTAGGGCTTAGCACCAGATAAGTTGAGCGCTGGTTTCGGCCCACCGTATTCAATAGTCACTTTCTGATGCTGCTCTTGGAAGTCCTGACCAAGTAATACTCCTGAACATAAATCCTTCATTACTGCTAGACGCGTGGATGGATAAGTTTCTCCATTAAGATGAAGAGTCAAGTCTACATTGACATAACCTGGAGAGTTTGTATGCAAAGATTTCTGTGCTAAAGCGACGTCTTTATCAGTGGGATGTATTGGTAGCTTTAATTCCCACGCTACATCTTCATCTATATAACTGTCATCACTGCACGAGTTGACAAAGGCTGTCAACTTCCGTCCTTTAATTGTTGTCGAGGTAGCTGCCCGATAGAGGCTCTGAGGAAAAGAGGTACCAGCATTAGCTGCAAGAACAGATGACTGTGAGGGATCAAATACTGTAGCTGTTGTAGATTTACCTCCATATGTAGATTAGACAGGCACGCTTTTGCAAGGCTTTGATTACAAAGGTTCTTCCACACGGTTGGGTGACAGATCATAAGATGTTGAAAGAGTAAAGACTCATGAAGTTAGAGCTGTAGAAACTTCTGTAACTTTTAAACTAAACTGTTCTCTGCAAAGCATCTCGTATACAGCCTTGTGAAGGGGTAATCCTGTATTCGCCTTGCATTACTTTTACCGTGTCCAGTCTCTTTATGAAGACGTCTACGTTTTGGGATCACTTGCAACAACGAGTACAGTAGTAGGTGAAACATTCTCCACTACATTTCCCTAAATTCCTAGTACCCCTGTTCTTCTCTTGGAACTGTTATGTATATTTTTATGATTGTACGTGAAGATTGGTCAGCAGTCTTCCGCAATCTTTGACCTAGTCAGGTGGTCATTTTGTTCCTAGAGAGCGCCCGGAACAAGGGTATTAGTTGAGGTCCTGTCATGTTATAGGTGATTGTACCATTTGACAGCTCCTAGAGATCATCAGCCCCGAGTGGGTCACTGGATCTCCTAAGGATAGCAGACAAAATGAGGCAGAGCATTGCTGTCAGCTTCCTTATCAGGTTAGAACCGCTTAAGTTGTTTATGTAACTCTTAAGTGAATTTCCAATTATGCAGCTGTCTCTGACCTGCCACCAATGGGTGTCAATCAGCCATTATATAACCAGCGGGTAAGTTTTTTATTTAAAAATTATATTTTCATAATAAAATAAATTTTTGAATATACTTACCCGCTGGTTATATAAGTTTTAGACCCACCCTCCTCCCCTCTAGAGACCATGGGGCATGGAAAATCTGAATTGGTTGAGTATAGTTCTACCTGTTGTACCACGAGGACGCTGGGGTACACCTGGCATATCTGCGCTAAGCTGCGCAAGAAATTTTGAATTTCTTGCCGAGGCGTAGGGACTTTAGCCATGATATAACCAGCGGGTAAGTATATTCAAAAATTTATTTTATTATGAAAATATCATATTACTTTTGGCATAGCTGAAATGACGAGCCATTACATTTTTAACGAGGGTTTGCTAGCGAGGGGGTAGGGGAGGGGTAGCTAGCTACCCCTCCTCCCTCACACACCGGTGAACTAGTTCACTTTGCTTTTGGCTCGGGTGATGAACAGACGTGTCTGCTCTCACCCTCGCGTATTGACAGCCTTAATCTTTTTTGCTTTTTCTTTCAGTTGTGTGTTTGGAAGTTGGCCTCTCTCTTTATCATGCGGAAGTGCCCCGGGTTACCAGACCGCCCTTGTGGGACATATGTCGGCGGTCAAGACGGACCCTCACACCTTGTGTCCGTTCTGCAGGGGCCAACAGTGTGATAAGGATAAAGTTTGTTGTGAGTGCAGGGAGTGGTCTACCTCTCCGTGGGAGAGGTTTTCCCGGTGCCGAAAGAAGAAGTCCAAGTGGGATCTTTCTCCTTCAAGGATCTCCTTGAAGAAGGAAATCTCCAAGGACTCTTCTTTCGTTGCCCGAACCTCCTCCGAAGCTCCCACTCGATCGGTCTCTCCCGAGAGGCCGTCGAGTGGTAGCGTAGGCCGTACTTTTGTTGACCGACCTCGGGGTTCGGGAGAGGGAGTTGCCTCCCATAGCGAGGCAGCTCCTCCTCCTACTCCGGGGGAGGATTTATCTATGAATGTTGCTAATGATGATTTATTGCAGCTTTGGGCTTCCTTGGGGCTTAAGGGTTCGCCCTCCAGGGAAGCCCTGTTTGACCTTATCCAGTTGGGAGCAGCTGTCAAACAGTCGCCGGTGATAGCGGAGGTTGACCCTCTGTCTATCGTCGACGTTGTTGTGGCAGAGGCTTCCGGCGAGTTGGGTCAATCCTCTGCCTTGGGTGCTGATGTTGCTGAAGGCTTGGTTCATCCCTACGAACATCCTCCGAGGGAGGGGCCAAATCCAACGGTCTCTCCTGCAGGTGATTCTCCCCCTCGGGGGAGTTCACTAACAGCGACTCCTCTTCGGAGGACTGACGATGGTGTTCCTGATGCCCCCAGAGGACGTATCCGACGCAAGGCTCATCTTCCCCTTCGCCGTAGAGGCCTTCCTTCTCCCCACAAGGGCGTTGGGAGGCGCCTTTTCGGCTCCTCGCCTTCGCAGTCCCCTACAGAGGATCCTCCTCACCGTGCTTTGACCATTGCAGCTGCATCACTGGACCTCTCTGCAGATCGTTCGCGATCTCCTTCGCCTGCCAGACCTGCTGACCTTCCTTCTCCGTTCCTGGCAGCTGACGCGCTGTGGGCGCCCACGCACCCCGTTTTCCAACGGGCACCGGTCCGTTCGGGGCAAAAGGGGCTTGCTCACAATGTGGGCAAGTCCTTTAAGTGCCAGGTATCCCCTGCGCGCTCGCCTGTTCCTGATGTTCCTGAGACAACGACCAAGAGATATCCTATGCCAGGGACAACGCGCCAGCGAGCTCCTGCTGCAGAATCTACGCGCCAGCGCTCTCACTGATCTCCTGCTCGTCAGTGCTCACCTACGCGCCACCGATCTCCTACTCGCCAGCGCACAGCTGCACGCCCTGATCCTGTTACGCGCCACGCGTGCCCACGATCTCCTGTGCGCCCGCAATCTCCAGCTCGCCAGCGCTCTTCACCTGCGCGCCCTCGATCTCCGGATCTGAGCACAGGAAAGAAGAGTCATCCCTCGCCTTCTCGCCAACGCGCCCTTGGAACTCGCCCACCCATCAGCCCTTGCCTGCGCACCATCGCGCGCCGTCACCTTCGCGCGCACAGGTTCCAGTCCCTACCATGCGCCCTTCGAGAGGCTTCCGAGATCCAGCGCGTCCACGAGCAGTCTCCTCCTCGCCCTCTGTCTTCACAAGACCACGCACCTGCGCGCACACGCGCACCATCTCCTGCTCGCCATCACTCCCCAGCACGCACTTGCGCCCACGAGCCTGCTCGCCGTAGATCACCTACGTGCCCACGCGCACCGTCACCTGTGCGCAGTCACACACCTGCGCGCCATCGCTCTCCTGTGCGCCATCGCTCGCCTGTGCGCCGTTGCTCGCCTGCTCGCCAGCACTCGCCCGCGCGCCCACTCTCTCCCGCACGAACCTGGGATTATTCCCTTGCGCGAGCGCCATCGCGATTCCCACCGGGTTTCGCAACACGAGCTACCGAACGAGTTGTCAGGAACGAGAGTAGCTAGGTCGTCTTCACACGCACACACGCAAGCGCAAACCAGCGCGCTCGCAGGAGGAGAGGGGATCTTCAGATAGGTCCAGGCACCCATTTTCTTCCCTTTCTTTCCAGGCAGGCCATGTTGTAGTCTCTACTCCAAAGGATCGCCCAATTCCCTTTCCTCCAGAGGGAGTCTCTGACACTGCGTCTGTCAGTAAGCAGCCATGGTTTGAGTCCCTTATCAGAGCTGTCGTCCAGGCTGTTAAGCCTGCCTTCTCTGATTTGGGCCCCAAACCAAGGGCAGCTCCGACCCCACTGAAGAGGAAGAGAGGAGTAGAGGTCGTGGTGACTTCTCCTCGGGTCAAGCTGGCTCCTAAGAAGTCCGTCAGGAAGGCTCCTTCCCCCCCGCAGACGTTTTCTCCATCCCCTGTGGACGAGGATTTTCCGTCTTCAGGGGGAGTCTTCCGAGGTGAGACCTCCTCCCACCGCACCAATGGGAGCAACCCCACCTCGAGCAGGAGAATCGTCCCGTGTTGGGGCGGAGAAGAGCCCTCAGACTTCATTGCTGGAGTCCTGTATCCCTCCTAGGAGGAACCGAAGGACTTGAAGACCATCCTGAAGTCTTCCTCCAGGATTCGACCAGAGCCAACGAGACCCTCGGAGAACGTCCACGTGTCCCCCCAAGAAGAGCCTTTGGGGTCGGGAGACTTCGCTGCCAGTTCTCCAGGGGGAGAGCAGCAAGAGTCAGAGCATGCCTTCTGGCAGGTCTTGACTCTGATGAGGAATCTCAACAAGTTTCCGGACCCTGAGATTCCTCCTCGTGAGGGCAAGGACACAGTCCTGGACTGAGTCTTTGGCACTCAGAAACCCACTAAGGCCAGTGTGGCTCTGCCCTGGTCCCAAGGGGTTAAGAGTGCCAGGGATAAGGTTGAGGGCTAGCTCTCCGAGCTCGCCTCCTCCAGCCGTTCCACTGCTGGCAACAAGCTCCTCCCGCCTCCTCGTGTCCACCAGCGGAGGTATTTTGAGATCATGGAGGAGTCTTGTTTAGCTCTTCCGTTGCACCACTCTGTGGAAGAGCTTACCAAGGGAGTTCCTCTTGATAGACTCTCTAGCCGGCAAGTGACTTTCTCGGCGACAGAGATCCTAAACCAGGAGAAGGTCGCGAAGTGTGCCAAGCAGGCTACTTCGTGGCTGGATGTCTGGTTGGGGTCTCTGGGCATCCTTTTGCGATCCGAGGATCTGTCCAAGGAAAGCACTAGGAAGGCCCTGGAGACCTTCCTCCTCTCGGAAACCCGCACCATTGAGTTTCTGGCCCACCAAGTCTCGAACTTGTGGGCCAATTCGATCTTGAAACAACGTGATGTGGTGGTAGAGAGGTTCCATTCAAAGGTCTCAACCGTCGAAGTCAGCAAGCTCAGATACTCTTCTCTTATGGGAAAGAGCCTGTTTGAGCCCAAGGATGTGGAACAGGCAGCTGAGAGGTGGAGGAAATCCAATCAGGATTCTCTCCTCCAAAGGGCTCTCACATCGAAGCCCTACAAACCTCCAGCACCTCAACAACAACCTCGCCAGTCCAAGACGACGAAACCGGCAGCAGCAGCGAAGACAATGGTGTCCAAACAGCAGCCCTTTCCTGTCAAAGACAAGAGAGGCAAGAATCCTAGGGGGAGCGGCCGAGGCCGCAAACGCTAGGATTGGCAATCCCCCTACATGTCCACCAGTGGGGGGATGCCTACAAAGTTGCGCAATTAGGTGGCAGCAACTCAGGGACGATTCCTGGACGGTTTCTGTAATCAGTCAAGGATATCGCCTCCCGTTCATAACATCTCTTCCTCCCCTGACAGCGAATCCAGTGTCGTTGAGCTCCTATGCCATGGGATCGGCAAAGGGGCTAGCCCGACGGGAAGAAGTCGAGACCATGCTAAAGAAGGATGCTCTCCAAGAGGTCGCCGACGGGTCCCCAGGCTTCTTCAGTCGACTCTTTCTTGTAAAGAAGGCGTCTGGAGGCTGGAGACCAGTCATCGACCTCTCGGCTCTGAACAGGTTTGTCAAACAAACTCCGTTCAGCATAGAGACAGCAGACACGGTCAGACTTGCAGTGAGACCACAAGACTTCATGTGTACACTGGATCTGAAGGACCCGTACTTCCAGATCCCAATCCATCCGTCTTCAGGGAAGTACTTAAAATTCAGCCTAGACGACAAGATCCACCAGTTCAAGGTGCTGTGTTTCGGTCTCTCCACAGCACCTCAGGTTTTCACCAGAGTGTTCACCCTGATCTCTTCGTGGGCACACAGGATCGGCATTCGTCTACTCCGTTATCTGGATGACTGGCTGATCCTGGCAGACTCGGAGTCGACCCTTCTTCGACACCGAGACAAGCTTCTGGGACTTTGCCAAGATCTAGGGATCATGGTAAATCTCGAGAAGTCTTCTCTGCTTCCATCTCAACGACTGGTATGTCTAGGCATGATCTTGGACACCAATCTCCACAAAGCCTTTCCATCAGACGACAGGATAGCAAGGCTGAGGAGGGTCGCAGATCCTTTCCTCAGACAAGAAGAACTCTGAGCCCAATTTTGGTTACGTCTCCTCGGTCACCTTTCCTCTCTGGCCCGTCTAGTTCCAAATGGGCGCCTCAGGATGAGATCCGTGCAATGGCGGCTCAAGTCTCGGTGGAATCAAGGTCACGATTCCCCGGACATTTTGGTTTCTATGGATCCTGCGGAACGGACGGACCTTCAATGGTGGGTGACAGACAAAAACCTCCGAAAGGGAGTGGCTCTTCTCGACCTCCCCCCGGATTTGATGCTGTTCTCAGACGCCTCAAAAGAAGGGTGGGGGTCCCCACGTTCTGAACCACAGGACCTCAGGACTGTGGTCAGAATCAGAAAAGTGCCTCCACATAAACCTGCTAGAGATGAAGGCCGTCTATCTGGCTCTTCAACAGTTCCGACAGTACCTGGCGGGTCACTCCGTGGTGGTGATGAGCGACAACACCACGGTAGTGGATTACATCAACAAGCAGGGAGGTACCTTTTCACAACAACTATCCCATCTTGCAGTAGAGATACTGAGATGGACCGAAGTCCACTTGATTCCATTATTGGCTCGCTTCATTCCGGGCAAAAGGAATGTGCTCGCCGACAGTCTAAGCAGACCATCCCAGATAGTGAGTACCGAGTGGTCTTTGGATCCTCTAGTAGCCAACAAAGTCCTGACTTTGTGGGGTTCCCCGACGGTGGATCTGTTCGCGACAGCCTTGAATTTCAAGCTTCCGCTATACTGCTCCCCAGTCCCGGACCCCAACGCTCTCTGGCAAGATGGCTTCCAGCAACGGTGGGACAACATCGATGTTTATGCCTTTCCCCCGTTCTGTCTGATAAGGGTGCTCAACAAGACCAGAATATCGGTCAACCTGTCAATGACCTTAATAGCTCCGCTATGGCATCACGCAGTGGTTCCCGGACCTTCTGCAGCTCCTGACGGAACTCCCTAGAGAACTCCCTCCTCGACACGAGCTACTCAAGCAACCACACGCCAACATATTCCACAAAGCCGTAGCATCGCTACGGCTTCACGCCAGGAGACTATCCAGCATCTCCTCACAGAGAGAGGCTTTTCGCAACAAGTTGAGGAAAGGATGTCTTGACACCTGCGAAAGTCATCCGCAGGAGTCTACCAGGTGAAGTGGAGAGCCTTCTGTGGTTGGTGTCGTGGAAGGGGTATCTCTCCTCTCGATCCCACTATTCCAGCAATAGCGGAGTTTCTTGTGTACTGTACTTTAATATTCTAACATTTTAATATTTGTGCCTGTTTTAGTTTAGGGTACTGTAGTACATGCATTAAGTGTTCTGTACATTAAATAGTATATCGGCTTGTGTATAAAAGCCATATTTTCATATAGAATCTTGGCAACAAGTTTTATTATCATCTAAATACATCATCAAACAGGGAAAATTATGTTGCCAGTTTTTCTGTGTGGTCCCAGACTGATTTTCAGCATCAACAAATAATAAAGTAAAAATTCCGCAAAAATAACATATTTTCAAATTATTTACAGTGTGTAACAATTTTAAATGGCCATAATTATCCAGTTTTGGAAAATATGTGATAAAGACTAATAGTGTGTGACTATTTTGTACTTATGGTATAAATATTCACCAAAAGATTCTGCTTCTAGCAACTTAACAAGTAATTCTTATTGCAAAAGAATAACACAAATGTTAATGATCCGCTGTTTCAAGTTACAGCCACAAATGTCCACGACGTCAGTCCTCTTCAATATCCTGGCCATCTGTGATAGGATTAGTGTTCTGGCATGTGTCATCTCCTGTACAGTTGCACAATTCAGTGCACACAAGATTATTTTGTCTGCAAGAGCATCTGCGCGAACACTTGTTGGCTGAATCGATGTTAGTGGATCCGCAGTTGCATCGAATGAGTTGAAGAACTGCTTCTGGAGCTGGTGCTTCCTTTGATAGCAGTGGCATCAGTTTGTCATGTTGCATTTGCCATCCGAACATGAGAGGATTTGGTATGACTGGATTTAAGACCAGGTCTTGTGACCAAACACTTGCTTGAATATGTGCGCGTCGGATGTGCTCGAGCCAAGCTCCATGTGTAGGTGGTAACATGTCTACTCCTTGGTCAGATCTCAGCCTTTTGAAGAGGTACCACCTGAGATTCTTTGCCTTGGGGATATGGAGTTGCTTAGGACAGAAGAGTGAGCATAAGAATTCTTCACACCCTTCGACCACACTATCTGATGGTTCGGCTCCTTCTCCAAGCCCATTCAGTGCAGCAAGTACGGTTGAACTGGCATTAAGGAAAGCTTTGAAGCATCCTTTTTTTCCTTTGCCTTGTATATGCCCAGTTGTATCGCATCCAGTCAGTGCATGCCATTTGATCAAAGCTGATGCTTTGTCGGAACCAAGCTTGTCATAGATGGGTTTCAGCTGGATGATGCGACGGCGTTCTCCGGTGCCCATGATCATTGCTGGTCGCGTACCAAGCATTGGCACCCTACGAAGAGCCAAGAGCAGAACATCAGTGTCCTGTGAGTATATGTGGACTTCAAATTCTGTTCCTGCTACTTCTACAGCGTGTAATATCATCAGAGTGTCAGCTTCTTCGTGGGTGCTTACACCTGTAGATACATGACATTCAGAGTTTGTCATAATGCTGCTGCGTGTCACGGTTACTAGGTTCTTGGTAGTACTCTGGTTGATGAGTTGTTGTGCCAGGTACAAGGTGAGTGAATCCTTTGTCTCATTGCTTGCAAGAAATGTACCTTTGTCTTTGATACAAGTTGCATCTTCTACAATGTAGGAATTGATTCCCTTGGACTTGCCTCTGCGGCTCTCCCGTGTGCCCTCCTTGAGTGAAGATACTATGGTGTAATTATCAAAGATGATCCTCACTTGGCCATAACCTCGAGCTTTTGAGTCAATCAACTTGACATATGATGTGCCTAAATCCTTGCAGTTTTTGACGTTCTTGACAGCCATCAACTCATGCAATACAGCCATGCCATCAACTACAAGACAGAAACCCTCGTTTACATCGTTGGTGCCCTGAGCATTGGTTCCTGGGGTTGTATTGTCATCTGGCTCCAGAAGGTTCTCCAGCAGGTGGATTACCATGCTCTTGTCAGTGGTCGGGTGGATTGCTCCATCTGGTTGCATCAGTAACCTGTTTATGTACACAAACTCGTGGGTGCCAATCACTCCCTCTAAGTTGATGTCATCCCTTGAGGATCGTGCTATCACCAGCATCCTAGCAAACAGTGATGATGTTGCTTTCAGTGTGATCACTTGGGAACCGGCTTTCAGTTTAATTTCCTTGGCAGTTGCTGACCAAGACAGCAGTTTAACATTTGTCATCTTGGCCCACAGGTTTCCATTGCCAATCAGACGATCTTCAATGAAACTTCTGTATGCATCCATGCCAATCTGCTCTGTGGACAGAATGCTTTCTTTGATGTTGTCGGGAATGATCTCTTTCGACAGAAGCTTGAACATCCGACCTGTCGTTGCATCACTGGCGGGCCCAGTCTCAGTTCCTTTTGATCCACTAAAGATGTTGCATGGCGACAATACCTTCTTCAGTTGTGTGATTGCCTGTTCCTGGCGACGAACTTTGGCCTGAGAGAGGCAGTGGTGCTGTTGTTGTATTGTAGCACTGTTGGACAATGCTGCCAGTTGTTCACTTTCGGAAGCAATGCGTGCCAACTCAGGACCAGTGAGACAGAACTTCAGCAAAGTCTTTGGGTTTGATGTTATTCCAGAGATTCCTCCTTGACCTTTGGTAGATTTATTTTGATGCTCCATTGCCTGGTCTACTGCAATACGAGTGAACAGGATAGTGTTGCTTGTATTCACTGTGAAGTCACCATTTACAAACTATTGCCAAATCATTGGATCTGTGGTTTGTATCTCTTGCATTCGAGCTATGTAATCGGGTATGTTCTGCGCATAATCCAATCTATTGTACGCGAAGAAGTAGACACAGAGCTTTTCTAGTGCTGACAAGTAGAGAAACCAGTTACCCTCACGTGTATCGCGTTGGAACTGCAGCAGAACCATCACCTGTTTCATGTTCATTGGATCTTGGTCATGAGCGTCATCATAGTCACAAAGCTTCTTTTCAAGGTTCATGGACTCCAGCTTCATTGCAAATGTTTGGTGTGCCGTACGGACTTCAAAATTGGCCTTGCATGCGTCGGTCAATTCTTGTGCAGCTGAACGTAGTGAATCACACACTGTCGGGTGGTCATCCAAGAATGCACTAAACCATAGGTCAAAGAGAGCTTGGAGTGTTATTTGGTGAGCTTGAAGAGCCCTATTATGGTGGTTGCCACTGATGATCTGGGCAACAGATCCAGGTATGGGAGTTTTAGAGCTCGTTTATACAGGTCCATATCCATGGTTACCACCAGTTTGTTGTCTAGGCCAGTCACAAGCTCATTCAACCTATACAAGTTCTCCAGAAATGTAACTAAAGTGGACCATTCATGAGCAGGAGCTTTGATGATTGGAAGACCAAAGGCTTGATCAATTACTGCGGGAGCATCTGTAGCTAGTGGCACGTGGGTGAGAGAGTTGTAAGCAGACCAAACAGGCACAAACTGTATCTTGTTTAACCTGCCAGTTGTTGGTTGATCTTCGCGTTCATCATTGTCTCCTGGGGATACTTCTGAGCCAAGCTCCTGGACGCCAGGTCTATTAAAGAAGCGTGCCACCATCCACTGTATGTCACTGCTTTGTGATCTCATGTAATACTCGTCATACACCCCAATCTTGTAGCTGCTATAGTGTGGGCTGATCCTGGGCTTTGGACTGCCTTCTATGTCACATGTAGCCAAGTTGAGTATGGTGGTGGCACATCATGTAGAGACTCAGACGTTGGACTCTTACTGAACTGCACAGGTTTGACCACTGTTTCCTTGACCTGATCGCTGATATACTGCCATTGCCGTTCCATGGAAACTTCCTTTTCCGTCTGGGGTGTCCACTTTTTTGTCGACATTGTCCAGTGAAGCCCGTATCCTCTTATTGCGCAGAAGACCTGGTGGTACATATACACCATACTCTTTGATATTCTTGGCAACAGCATGGGCGATGGTGTCACATATTGTTGTGACTCTATCATATGAAATCCCAGCGCCACACATGTTCAGCAGAGACACCGCCTTCTGACTTCGAAAGTTGTGGTACATGTATAACGAGAGTCCTGTAGCATAAGGGCTTTCAAACGTATTATGAAATCTGGAGTCAGATGAAAGTGGGATGAGTGCCACTTGTCGGTCTGTCTTGCAAGCCTGTACGATGGATTGAGACAGAACGAGACATGATTTATTATTATTATTATTATTACTTGCTAAGCTACAACCCTAGTTGGAAAAGCAGGATGCTATAAGCCCAAGGGCTCCAACAGGGAAAATAACCCAGTGAGGAATGGAAACAAGGAAAAATAAAATATATTAAGAAGAGTAACATTAAAATACATATCTTCTATTTAAACTTCAACAAAACTGAGGAAGCGAAATAAGATAGAATAGTATGCCCGAGTGTACCCTCAAGCAAGAGAACTCTAACCCAAGACAGTGGAAGACCATGGTACAGAGGCTATGGCACTACCCAAGACTAGAGAACAATGGTTTGATTTTGGAGTGTCTTTTTCCTAGAAGAGCTGCTTACCATAGCCAAAGAGTCTCTTCTACCCTTAGAAAGGGGAAAGTAGGCACTGAACAATTACAGTGCAGTAACCCCTTGAATGAAAAAGAATTGTATAGTAATCTCAGTGTTGTCAAGCGTATGAGGACAGAGGAGAATATGTAAAGAATATGCCAGACTATTCAGTGTATGTGTAGGCAATGGGAAAATGAACCGTAACCAGAGAGAAGGATCCAATGTAGTACTGTCTAGCCAGTCAAAGGACGCCGTAACTTTCTAGTGGTAGTATCTCAACGGGTGGCTGGTGCCCTGGCCAACCTACTACATACAACAGTTCAGTACGTGTCTCTGTTGTTGCAGCTTTTGCCCCTTGCAAGATCCATCGCATTAATGTCATTAGTTCAGCTGGAACACCAGCTTCGCCACATCCAACTAAAGAACCATCAAAGGACCACGGATGTTCTTTTCTGGTCTGTAGCACTGCTTGTCTGATGACCTTTGAGCAGCGGTAGATTGCTGTTATTTCTGCTTTCAGGTCTCTCTCCTCCATTGCCTGGTCTATGGCAGACCGACCAGATTCCCTGGAATGTATCACTGCGGGCTTCCTTCCTCTGGCATCAGTGATTGTGAAATTGGTAATATTTTGTTCGATTTTTGCTAAGAGGGCATGTCGTGAGATTTGCTTGTCGGGAATTCGATGGTCGTACATCATGTCAGAGTACAATGCAGCAACATCGGTCAGTGTTATAATGTCTCCATTATCCAAACGCTCTCGTAGTTCGGCGAAAAATTCTATCTCAGCTGATATGAATACCACTGTGTCTTCATTCGAATGGTCCTTCTTTGTACTGGGTCTTTGGGGATGTTGCAAATAGCGTTGCCAGTGCATCGTATGGCAGCTTTTGTGGTATCTGATGTCCCTGGAAAGAAAGTCTCCATCTGCAAGGATGTCGGCCATGTTTAGCTTCCACAAGTCTTTGTCACTGGCATCAACAATTTTTTTGATTGATTGTCCATGTCTGCACTTCTACATATATGAAGCTCCTCTGGTGTGGATCCTGCCCTGGCGTGTTTTTTGGTGTGTTTGATTTCTTGGCAGTAGAAGCATAGTTCTCTATTAAATGCACTCACGTGAGATCGTGTGAGCTTTCTATTGGTCGAATCAACACCTGCATCTCTGTCAGACGCAAGAGTGGCAGTTGATGACGTGGGTCGGCCCCCACCTTTCCTGTAAGACAACATACCAGGGTCGCTTGTTGTAAGTGCCTTTTCATAGCGCTTCTGGTCTCTCTCAGTGTGTCCCTTGTGTGTGACTTCACTATAGCATGTTCTGTGCCAAACAGCATGGTTGTCGTTCAGGATTTCTGCTGATAAACCGCGCATCCGTTGATTTAATTGAACGAAGTCTTGATTCCCATATTCAGCTCGGAGCTCGATAGTGTCAAGGAAGTTCTAATAACTTTCGCTTTTAGGACATGTCAGTGCTTCCAGCTCTTTTCCTTTGCTTTTAGTGTTCGTCCATTTTTCCCCTTAGCATTTTAGACATCGATTGAAGTCAATTGACGGTCTTTTTGTTGGTGGTTCTCCAGAAGTTACAGAGATGGACATCTTTGTTTATATTGTTCACAGTGATGGCGCAGAACTTTTATTCACTCCTGTAAAGAAACAAATATTTGAAGATTAATTCAACATTTCCAAACAGGAATAACATTAAATCACAATTTATTCACTATATACCTACCTTTATAGTGCCACAATACCCCAAAAACTACAAAAATGTCATGCAGAAACATATCTAAACCTATATGTATGTAGGCGCTATTTTCCAATCTTGATCGAACTGCTCGATTTTAGTGACTTTAGTGTCTGTAGTAGAAAGTCATGTGGGACCAAATGAAAAAACTGGCAACATATTTTTCTATGTTCACAATACTACCTGGAACATTTTCAACACAGTTGCCAAGATTCTATATAAGAAAATAACAACATTAAATTTTCCAACACAACCGGATATACTTTAAAGGGTAGTTTGTTAACAGTACTACATAAAGGGAAGGTTTTAAAAGTCTGAATATACATGTTAAATAAATATGTAAATATGGTGTCCCTACTTCGCGGATTTTCAGCTATCGCGGCCGGGTTTGGAACCTATCTACCGCGATAAACGAGGGTTCACTGTATTTGTGGGAAGAAATGCGCCTTTCAGTCTCGGCAGTGAAAGGCTATCGCTCAGCCTTAAGTCTTGCCTTCAGGCTAAAAGGAATGGACATTTCCTCCTCGCTGGAACTTTCTCTACTCATACGAAGTTATGAACTTAGCTGCCCTCAGTCGGAAGTGAGACCTCCTCTATGGAACGTGGTTCGAGTCCTCAGGGCTCTTAAGAGACCTCCGTTCGAACCATTACGCCAGGCTTCTGATCGCCACCTTACTTGGAAATCGGTGTTCCTACTTGCTTTGGCCTTGGCCAAGCGAGTCAGCGAACTTCATGGTCTCTTGTATGACATCGCCCATTCAAGGGGAAGGGGGAAGGTAACGTTCAGGTTCGTCCCTGAGTTTGTAGCTAAGACTCAAATTCCAGGAGTGCCGGACCCCCGGTTCGACTCCTTCCGGATTTCGAGTCTCTGTTCTGTAACAGATGACCCAGACCATCTCCTGTGCCCAGTAAGGAGTCTGAGGCTCTATCTTAAAAGAACATCTGCAGTTCGTCCTCGAGTGCAAGCATTGTTTGTGAGCACAGGAAGGACGAAGAGGAATACTATCTCAGCGTGGATTTGCAGGGTCATCCACCATTCCCTGAATCTAGACCCTCCTCCGTCACGTCGCCCTAGGGCACATGATGTCAGGGGCATCGCTACGTCCCGGGCGTTTAAGAGAAACTACTCAGTGACGCAGGTTCTACAAGCAGGGGTTTGGAAGCGTCAAACGACCTTCACAGCCCACTACCGGCAAGACGTGACCCACAGGAGGCTCGATACATTCTCTATTGGCCATGTGGTGGATGCACAACAGCTGGTCTAAACCTCAGGCTCCTTAATGGACAAGTAGCAGAAGGTTGAGGGCATTGTTACCCAGTTTTAGTCTGCATGAATGAAAAGGTATGCCTGGCCCTTATTCTTTTCTTCATCCTCCCCTCTCTTGGGGAAAGCAGCATCCTGGGTTCTCTGCACAGCTGACCTCAAACCACTGCAGGTAAACCATGCTTCCTTGTGTTCCTAGTATCAAGATAATACTGTCGCGTACCCCATACCCTTATGAGGTGGTATTAGGAACGTCCTAACCTAGAATTCCATCTAAAGGACTCCAGGTCAACTTCCTAGGACGAGTCACACTTCATTCCTCCACACACAAGCTTACGTAGGCCGCGATCCTTGCAGAGCAAGGTACTTGCGAGGTGCAGGGACTCCTTATCTTGAGTTCTACTTACTCAGATACTGAGTCCCCGGGCAAAAAGCCAAAGCCAGTACGGCTGGGACTTACCACCCTTCCTAAGAGTTAAGTCACCCTATTTAAATAGCGTAGTTTGTATTTCGGTTACGGAACAAATGACAAATTCGTAGATAATTTGTATTTTTCCTAACCATACAAACCTTAGCTATTTAATCAAACTTGCCCGCCAGCCGTGTCCCCCGGGATAAGTCCTACCTCTAAGCAAAGTAAACTAGTTCACCGGTGTGTGAGGGGGGAGGGGTAGCTAGCCCTCCCTTACCCCTTCGCTAACTAGCGAGAGGGTAGTAAACCCTCGTTAAAAATCTAATGGCTCGTCATTTCAGCTATGCCGAAAGTAATACCCTATTTAAATAGCTAAGGTTTGTATGGTTAGGAAAAATACAAATTATCTACGAATGTCATTTTTTTCATTGTTTCAAATACTAATGTATTACTTTTGTGTGCTGATATTTAATATTTGACCTTCAAATCGAAAATGCTTGGCAATTCTAAATAAAGATAACGATAGAAATGTTCTCAATCCAGTCAACTCTTCATGACCAATGGATCCAGAGATAGATGATTCAAGAGTCTGATCCACATATACCTACTCCCACTGAAGTTAACGCACACGAGCAACCTCTTTTGTGCCATCGTTAATAATGTGCCTTTCTGTATTGTACCTATGGTGGCAGGCTAGGCATACAATTTTTCTGTAACTCTTTATGGCATCTGCTTAGTTAGCTGTACTGTATTGTTATTGTTAAAGTTTTTTACTCGTGCTGAGTATTGATTTGCAGAGATGTTTACCTTAGTATATTTTGCTATCACACATGGCTGTAATACTTGTATCTATCATTCTGTTTGTATTTGTTAAATTTACTGTAACAAGGTTTTTTTTTTAGGGGAGTGTTCACACCAATGATGTTCCTATCCCAGTTCCTCCAGGACGATGGAGATTAGGTGTCCCTTGTCCAAGAACAAAGGCTGTTTTACTGCGATTTGCTAGTTATAAAGACAGAAAAGACCAAAAAGAATTTAATCTTGGTCCTAGAATTTATGGACTCATTGGAGGTAAGCTAACCTTTTTGCTTTATATTTCTGCCACCTGACATATAAATCATTTATCCCATAGCTGATTGTGCTTATTCTCATTCAGATTGCTTAGTTATCAACCAAATTATATGATTTTTCTGCTGAATGGATGGAATTTCAGAATTTCAAGCTTGGTGCAAAAGGCATGTTGATATAAGTCTCATTTCATAGTTCATTGTTTATCTATTCCTTTCAACATACCTAATTATAATATTTTTTTATTTCCCTTTTGTAGTTTATTCTTTAGATATCCCTTTCTTTTCTACACTGGGTTGCTTTCCATATTGATATCTTGCCTTGAATAATTTTACTTTATCAACAATGGTTGCTGCTCGTCTTGTAGTTATAATATTGATGATGATAGTAATAAGCACTGTCACTTTCATGATAGCCATAGTTAATCAATTTTATGAGGGTAATAATTACTTTCAATTAATTTTATTGTTAGACCTATAACTTTGGTTTGCTTTCAGGGTCACGGCCACGTGTCAGCGAAGTCGGCAGAAGAAAAATGCTAGATGCTCAAAGGAGACGGGCACGTGAAGACGGTAGATGGAATAATCGAATGGATGAGAGAGCCAAGAATCCTTGGGGGGAACTTGCTCAAAATTGGGGACGCAAAGAAAGTCAGGAAGATGACAGATTTGACTACCAAGAGCTCTTGAGGATGCACCAGAAGAAAGGTAAGATAATCTTTTTGCTTTTGTAAAACTAATTGCATAAAGAATACAATGTTTTTATGATTTAAAAAAAAAAAAAATCTGATGCCTTATAAAATGGCTCTAAATTTGCACCAACTAGATGTATGGTATAGTTAAGAGAAAATGATGTTATGGCAGCCATTGACACATGAGAAAGGTGATAGTTCTGAAATTAGCAAAGCCGCTTTTATTTGTAATCTGAAATTCATGCACGCTTGATTTGCTAGAAAACTGGTGGTCATTGATTTGTGTGTTATTTCATGAAAAACTATCTCATATACTAGTGTAAACAAGGGTTTATATTATGAAAATATAAAAATCAGAGGGTCCCTGCATCTCTTTTACTACAATACTGTAGATTGCAGGAAAAATCTTGCCTACTAATTTAGCCAAAACTTATTAGGATTTTGTTGTTTGAGACATCTTCTGTGACCTAAGAATGAGTTATGTTGGGAACATCATATTATGAATAAAGTTAGTAGATGGATGTCATATCCAAAGGTTGGAAAAAAGGTTGAGAACTTAAATATATAGTATAGTTCAGGCATGTCGAAAGAAAGGATGAGAAACGGTAAATCAGGAAAACTATAAGTGGGAGTAGCAAGACAAAGACCAGTAGTAATGCCAAGGTAATTTGGAAAAGAGTAATGAATGAGAATTAAGCAGAAGAAGGAAGGGCTAACCAGAAAACATTTTATGTTGAATGTATATTAATTGGGTTCATTTTTTGTCATCATTTTTAAATATTTAACTTAGCCGGTGAATATATAATAGCTGCAACTCTGTTGCTCGACAGACAAAAAACAGTAAAAACTCGCTAGCGATCGCTATACAGGTTGCGGGTGTGCCCACCAGCGCCAACTGTCGGCCAGATACCAAACTCGATGTAAACAAAGACTCAATTTCTTCTCTGTCGACGTGTCGACAAGACGTACTTTACTCGCTGTTGAAACCTGGAGTTTTTCCCATCATATTTGGTGAAGTACTTTAATTTGGTTTGAGCTTTCGCAGTACAGGTGTTTTTCTTCAAATAAATCCTTGAACTCTTTTTTTTTGGATCGGATTAATTGTTGATGACTTAGATCGTTTTTTGGAATTTTCCCTTGACCAATTCAAAATGGCTGACCTTTCACAAGTTCCCAAGTTCAGAAAATGTAATGCTAGGGACTGTCATATGCGTCTTCCAAAGGCTTCTCTCGACCCTCACACTGTTTATTCCAATTGTCGGGGTAAAACCTGTCAATTGGAAGATCGGTGTGAGGAATGCGTGGGCCTTTCGGAATTCGATTTTATCGAATTTGAGAAGTATACACGCAGACTAGAGAGAGATAGGGTAAGGAGAAGCTCTTCTAGGTCGGTAGATTTTTCCTCTCCACATGCCCCTGAACCTAATCCTTCCCCTGTAGTGGTTGTTCCTAACCCCACTCCTAGCACTCAGGAACCATCGATGGCAGACATGATGCGTGCTATCCATGCCTTGGGGGAGAGAGTTGAGGCCCTTGCAAGTGACCGCAATCAACTCATGGCGGACGTAAAGGAACTAAAGTGCCAAAGTGCCGCGGAAAGTGTTAAAGTGCCTAGTGTTTCTCAAAGTGTTGTGAACAGTGTTGCGCTTGAGGGTTCGTCTGTTCGTGCCTGTCGTCCTCCTAGTCCGGGACCTCTTGCAAGCTCCCAAGCCCAGGGGAGAAGCAATGTCGTACGACTCATGGGTTCGAGAGGCCTTGATCAGCGAACAGACGTTCCCTCTATGGTATCAGGCGTATCTCCCCAAGATCGCCCCTACCAACGTTAGACGAGAGAGCCCGTTTTTACCTCGTCGTCCGAAGGTGTTTCTCGTAAGAAACCTTGGACCAAGGTCTCACGACCTTTGAAGCGTAAGTCGGTCCCTTCAGGACAAGTCCAACGTCCCAGTTGTAGCCACTGGGTCAGTTCGGACTCGTTGCCGTCATCTGATGACTGCTCGCCGCCTAAGAGAGGCAAAGCAGTGCCGCCTCAGTCGCTCACCCCGTCTGTTGCCGCACCTGCTGCCGTAGACCCTAAATGGATGTTGCTGCAGGAAATGCAGTCCAAGCTTGCGTCCTTGATGGAGGACTTCAATGCGGAGAAGGTTGCTGCTGAACCTTCTGGCCAACAACCATCCAAGCGGTCTGTTGTGCGTCCTGTTGACGCTGAGGTAACTTTCTCGCGTCTACCAGTTGGGGTTGTACCTCCACCGATGCGACCCAGTGTGGGTTGCCAGCCGCACGTTGACGTTAGGCGACGCACGGAGGTGGTTGTTGACGTTCAGGACGTTTAGCAACCATCAGAGGTGACTTGTTTTGACGCGGTGCGTCAACCTCCGCAACCCGGTATGGTGTTAACTGCACAACCCAGACGGTCTAAACAGTCTCGGGTGGACGCTGTGCGTCCTCGCGCACCCATGGTTGTTGACAGTTCACAGACTGTGCAGCAGTTCCATGACGCTGCGTCCGGCTCCGTCACGCATGCACCAGTGCGACCGGACTCAGCGAGCCAAACGTTGCCCACTCCTTTGCCGTTTCCTCATCAGTTTTCGGATGAGGAACTATCAGATGAGGACGTTGCTGAACCACAAGAGGATCAACCTTCAGGACTTGACGAGCCTAAGGCAACTCAACCATCATTGGACTTTAGAAAAGTCATGGCTGTATTTAAGGAGTTGTTCCCTGACCACTTTGTTTCTGTGGCTCCTCGTTCGCCGCCGGCAGAGTTTGTATTAGGCGTGCCTGCTACCGCACCTGCCTTTACTAAACTCGTTCTCTCTCGCTCATCCAAGAGAGCTTTACAGCTGTTGGGAGATTGGTTAGAGACTAAGAAGAGTTTAGGAAAGACAGCATTTGCCTTTCCCCCATCTAAACTCTCGTCTAGATCGAGCGTCTGGTATGCCACGGGAGAAGTTCTCGGCTTGGGAGTTCCTGCCTCTGCCCAGGGCGACTTCTCAAGTCTTGTAGACTCTCCCCGCCGCCTTGCCATGAGACGCTCGAAGATTTGTTGGTCACCATCGGACCTAGACCACCTTCTTAAAGGTATATTTAGGGCTTTCGAAGTCTTTAACTTCCTAGACTGGTGCTTAGGTGCCCTGAGCAGGAAAATCTCTTCTGCAGATAAGGATGTTTCCTTGCTCATTATGTCCTGCATGGACAAGGCCGTCCGTGATGGGTCCAACGAGCTAGCCGCCTCATTCACGTCCGGAGTCCTGAAGAAGCGAGAGTCTCTATGTTCTTTCCTGTCTGCTGGAGTTACGCCATGCCAAAGATCTGAGCTTCTCTTTGCTCCCCTTTCCAAGTGCCTGTTTCCTGAAGTCTTGGTAAAGGAAATTGCCTTATCTTTAGTTCAGAAGGACACCCACGATCTAGTTGCGTCCTCTGCTCGCAAAGCTCCCCCTTTGCCTACATTGTCTGCTAGACCGAGGATAGACACTCCAGCGTCTCGCTTTATTCCGCCCTTTCGTGGCAGAGCCTCCAGCAGAGGAGGCGCTCGTGCCGAAGGGAAGCGAGGGAAGAGGAAAGGATCCAAGTCCTCTAAGGGCAAAGTCTGACAGCCCGCAACTTCAGACAGCAGTAGGAGCCAGACTCAAGAACTTCTGGCAAGCCTGGGAGAAGAGAGGCGCAGATCAACAATCTGTGAAGTTACTCAGAGAGGGGTACAAAATCCCTTTTGTACGCAAACCCCCTCTAGCGACGTCCCCCATCGATCTCTCTCCCAGGTACAGAGAGGAAGAAAAGAGACAAGCCCTGAAACTGGAAGTGTCTCTTTTGCTAGAGAAGGGAGCGGTGGTCAAAGTCTCGGACCTTCAATCACCGGGGTTTTACAACCGTCTCTTCCTAGTATCAAAGAAGACAGGAGGTTGGAGACCGGTGCTAGACGTCAGTGCTCTGAATGTCTTTGTCACAAAGACGAAGTTTTCCATGGAGACCACAAAGTCAGTCTTAGCAGCGGTAAGAAAGGAAGACTGGATGGTCTCACTAGACCTAAGGGACGCCTACTTCCACATCCCCATTCACTCAGACTCCCAACCTTTTCTGAGATTCGTCTTCGAAGATGTGGTTTACCAGTTTCGGGCCCTGTGCTTTGGCCTAAGCACAGCTCCTCTCGTATTTACGAGGCTGATGAGGAATGTGGCCAAATTCCTCCACTTATCGGACATCCGAGCCTCCCTTTATTTGGACGACTGGCTTCTCAGAGCCTCTTCCAGTCGTCGCTGTCTGAAGGATCTCAAGTGGACTCTAGATCTGACCAAGGAATTGGGACTCCTAGTCAATTTGGAAAAGTCGCAGCTGGTCCCATCCCAAACTATTCTGTATTTAGGGATGGAGATTCACAGTCAAGCTTTTCGGGCTTTTCCGTCGGCCCCCAGAATAGATCAAGCCCTGCTCTCCATCCAGAAGATGCTGAAGAAAGAACGCTGCTCAGTCAGGCTGTGGATGAGTCTGGTAGGGACGCTGTCATCCCTGGAGCAATTTGTATCACTAGGAAGACTACACCTCCGTCCTCTTCAATTCCATCTGGCTTTTCACTGGAAAAAGGACAAGACGCTAGAGGCGGTCTCGATCCCGATTTCCGGAAAGATAAAGTCTTGTCTGACTTGGTGGAAGGACAATATCAACCTAAGAGAGGGTCTTCCCCTGGCTGTTCAGATTCCCAACCACGTTCTCTTCTCGGACGCATCGGACTTGGGCTGGGGCGCGACGCTGGACGGTCGGGAATGCTCAGGTCTGTGGAACTCGAGTCAGAGGAGCATGCATATCAACTGCAAGGAGCTGTTGGCAGTTCAGCTGGCCTTGAAAAGCTTCGAGTATCTCCTTCGAGGCAAAGTGGTGGAAGTAAACTCGGACAACACCACGGCCTTGGCGTACATCTCCAAACAAGGAGGTACCCACTCACTGACGTTGTACGAGATCGCAAGGGACCTGCTCATCTGGTCAAAAGGTCGAGACATCTCCCTAGTAACGAGGTTCATCCAGGGCGACTTGAACGTCATAGCAGATTGTCTCAGTCGGAAAGGGCAAGTAATTCCAACCGAATGGACCCTCCACAAGGATGTGTGCAAGAGACTTTGGGCCACTTGGGGTCAACCAACCATAGATCTCTTTGCAACCTCGCTGACCAAGAGGCTTCCAATCTATTGCTCTCCAGTCCCGGACCCAGCAGCAATACATATAGATGCCTTCCTCCTAGATTGGTCACATCTGGATCTCTACGCATTCCCACCGTTCAAGATTGTCAACAAGGTACTGCAGAAGTTCGCCTCTCACGAAGGGACAAGGTTGACGTTAGTTGCTCCCCTCTGGCCCGCGAGAGAATGGTTCACCGAGGTACTTCGATGGTTAGTAGACGTTCCCAGAAGTCTTCCTCTAAGAGTAGACCTTCTACGTCAGCCACACGTAAAGAAGGTACACCAAAGCCTCCACGCTCTTCGTCTGACTGCCTTCAGACTATCGAAAGACTCTCGAGAGCTAGAGGCTTTTCGAAGGAGGCAGCCAGTGCGATTGCTAGAGCAAGGAGAGCGTCTACCATTAGAGTCTACCAATCGAAGTGGGAAGTCTTCCGAGACTGGTGCAAGTCAGTTTCTGTATCCTCGACCAGTACCTCTGTAGCCCAAATAGCTGATTTTCTCTTATACCTGAGAAAAGGAAGATCCCTTTCAGCTCCCACTATCAAGGGCTACAGAAGCATGTTGGCATCGGTCTTCCGGCATAGAGGCTTAGATCTTTCCAACAATAAAGATCTGCAAGACCTCCTTAAGTCTTTTGAGACCACTAAGGAGCGTCGTTTGGCTACTCCTGGGTGGAATTTAGACGTGGTACTAAGATTCCTCATGTCAGACAGGTTTGAGCCTTTACAGTCAGCCTCCCTGAAAGATCTCACTCTTAAGACTCTTTTCCTGGTATGCTTAGCCTCGGCTAAAAGAGTCAGTGAGATTCATGCCTTCAGCAAGAACATCGGATTTTCGTCGGAAAAAGCTACTTGTTCGCTGCAACTTGGTTTTCTAGCCAAAAATGAGCTACCTTCTCGGCCTTGGCCTAAATCTTTCGATATTCCCAGCTTATCGGAGATCGTAGGCAATGAACTAGAAAGAGTCTTATGCCCTGTTAGAGCTCTTAAGTTCTATTTAAATCGTACTAAACCTTTACGAGGCCAATCTGAAGCTTTATGGTGTTCAGTTAAGAAACCATCCTTGCCTATGTCAAAGAATGCTTTGTCATACTTTATCAGATTGTTAATACGAGAAGCTCATTCACATCTGAGTGAGGAAGACCGATCTTTGCTTAAGGTTAAGACGCACGAAGTTAGAGCTGTAGCAACTTCCGTGGCCTTTAAGCAAAATAGATCTCTGCAAAGTATAATGGACGCAACCTATTGGAGAAGCAAGTCAGTGTTCGCGTCATTTTACTTGAAAGATGTCCAGTCTCTTTACGAGAACTGCTACACACTGGGACCATTCGTAGCAGCGAGTGCAGTAGTGGGTGAGGGCTCAACCACTACAATTCCCTAATTCCATATCCTTTTAATCTGTCTCTTGAAATGTTTTTAATGTTGTTTTTATGGGTTGTCCGGAAGGCTAAGAAGCCTTTCGCATCCTGGTTGATTTGGCGGGCGGTCAAAGTCATTTCTTGAGAGCGCCCAGATTAGGGGTTTGATGAGGTCCTGTTGTATGGGTTGCAGCCCTTGATACTTCAGCTCTTAGGGGTCTGTCAGCATCCTAAGAGGATCGCGAGGCTCCGTAAGGAAGACGTACTTACAAGGCAGAGTAATCGTCTAGTCGACTTCCTTACCAGGTACCTATTTATTTTGTTTTTGTTATATTGATAACTTCCAAAATGAAATAAAAACTCTTAGCTTGTACGATGTAAACATATTTAACTGGTCTCTACCCACCTCCTTGGGTGTGAATCAGCTATTATATATTCACCGGCTAAGTTAAATATTTAAAAATGATATTTTAATTATAAAATAAATTTTTGAATATACTTACCCGGTGAATATATAAATTAAACGACCCTCCCTTCCTCCCCAATAGAGACGCAGTGGGATGAGAAGAAATTGAGTCTTTGTTTACATCGAGTTTGGTATCTGGCCGACAGTTGGCGCTGGTGGGCACACCCGCAACCTGTATAGCGATCGCTGGCGAGTTTTTACTGTTTTTTGTCTGTCGAGCAACAGAGTTGCAGCTATTATATATTCACCGGGTAAGTATATTCAAAAATTTATTTTATAATTAAAATATCATTTTATTGCTGTATTTTCATCATGTGATGACTGATGTTCATAAGAAATTTTTTACCTTTTCATTGTAACCAAAGATATATTTTACTGTTGAGAGCTCAAACTTGTAAACTGTTTTGGATTATTCATGAGGTTTTCATAAAAAAATTTAAAATTTTAGTACTCTGCTGTATGTGCTCATGTTACTTAAGTGTTAGTCAAAGATGCATGTTCTCAAATGGAATATGAAAAAAGGCCATTATTGTTAAAAATTAGAGAAAATGGAGTTAGGTAATTATAGAAAAAAATATAAGAATTAACTGCTAAAAGATTAGAGAGTAGAGATTAAAGTTATCATTAAAAGTTGTTGTATAGCCAGTTTAGCAGATCTGATTATCTTGCTACTAAATATGGGGCTTCCATTTAAACGGGGACTGAATAATTCATTGCATCTACTGTACTAGTTTCTATAGGTGGTTAGTTCACATTTTAAGGTCCACTGTATGTATTACTTGATGGTTTTTGCTATGTTCTTTCAGTCCCTAGCTAGCCTTGCTATATATCCTTCTTGACTTCCAGTTTTGCTCCAGTCTTATTTCTAAATTTATCTCGTAGTTTGACTAGGGTTATACCTAATAAGCACTTCGGTACTGACTGACCTCATATTTCCAACCAAGGGTTATACAGCCCAAATCTAATGACTTCATAGACATTTGCATAAAATAGGTTTTGTACAAAATATTTGGGAAGGATTTTTAATAGTTTTATCTTCCTGTGTTTCTTTCAAAGCTGAGACTGTGAAAAGAAAGAGGAATTACAGTGATGAAGAAGAAGTAGAAGTTGACTATGGAAGTTACGATGATTATGAGAGCAGTGGTCAAAGTGAAGATAGTGATGTTGTACCATGGAAAAGTAAAATAAAGGTAAGTAATTGTTTTACATTGCCCATGTTTCCTTTCTTAAAGCACATTATACAGGCTAGTAAATTTATTATATAGATACTCGTTGATTTGCAACCGATGAATTTCACTGTCGCAACCACGACTACAGTGAACCCTCGCCACTTTGCGGTTCGACCATCGCGGATTTTTTCCATAACCCATATATATACAGTAATATATATTATATATATATATATATATATATATATATATATATATATATATATATATATATATATATGCATGCATGTATTTATGTATATATGTATGTATGTATATATGTAGGTATGTATGTGTATACATATAAATATATATATATATATATATATATATATATATATATATATATATATATATATCTAAAGTAGGAAGATGTGATGTAGTTCTAAGGGAAAAGTATGGGAAATATGTCTGGGTAATAAGCAAAGCTCTACCTCCAGTTTGTTTCTTCATTATGATCAGAGATAAATGTAAACAAAACATTGGTTGCCATTTTTTATCGTGCTTTTTAGCGTGTTTAGGAAACGCATGATATAAAATCACCTTTAATATTTGTGCCTGTTTTAGTTTAGGGTACTGTAGTACATGCATTAAGTGTTCTGTACATTAAAGGGTAGTTTGTTAACAGTACTACGTACAAGGGAAGGTTTTAAAAGTCTGAATATACATGTTGAATAAATAGGTAAATATGGTGTCACTACTTCGCGGATTTTCACCTATCGCGGCCGCGTCTGGAACCTATCTACCGCGATAAACGAGGGTTCACTGTATTGTCTGTTAACGATGTGTGGTTACAATATTCATCTGGTGGAGAGTGAATGAAAGAATCGAGTGCATTTCTCACCACACTTGCATATACTTACAGTAGTAACCTATGACAGCACAGTTTAGTTATCAGCAAATGATACAGCAAAAGTTAGTAAATTATATCAACGATGGGCTTAACTTATTCTCGATACTGTCTCCTCTATATCAACTGAAGACAAAACAAAAAAAACAATCAGTAATTGCTATTGTTAAAACTCACCTTATATTGATAATACAAAAGTACAAAAATAAAATTATTTTAGGAGGTTTATTTATGTATTTAATGGACATTTTCTAAAGAAAGAATTTTGCCGTATTGGGGTTGTCTACAATTTCTATGTTATTAGTGAAAGTATATAAAATATTTATTAAAAATGCGAATAAAATAAAAGTTGCCATAGTAACAAAAAACTAATACTCTTTTCAGACCATTTTGTTTAGGTTTAGTTACTAACTTTTAATGAGTGTTTTTTTCAGATCCCACGTATGAGAATGTATGCCGATGCAGAACAAAAGAAAAAGAAGCGACGTAACAGCAGTCGGGATCTCAAACACCGTCTCTCTGGTAAAAATGTTAGGAAAGGTGGAGGAGGAGGAGGAGGAGTTGGCCCCAGTATTCAGGAAAGGTTATCCCATATACGCTGGTCCGGAACTAGTGGTAATGGACAAGTGAATAAACAGGTGGATTTACGTTCAAGGTTGTCAGCCAGGAGACGGATAAATAAAACACCAATTGAATTAGACAGTGATCGTTATTATAGTTTGATTGCAAGTGACGATGATTGAATTATATGAACGTACCTATAAACCCAATTAGAAAATTTTAGTTTCAATTGTGCATTAAGTGGAGTGTAAGATCTCAGATACGTCAGATAACACCAGAGTTTTAACTGGTGAATTTTAATTCAGTGTGAAGTAAGTGAAGTCAGTCTGACATGAGTGAATTCTTTCCATATTAACACAGGACTTGCTGGGATATTTGATGTTATTTTAGTTATGGAAACATTATTCAAGAATATTTGAGTTTATGAAGACTGCATCCAGATAAGTAAAGTTAATGTGGTGAATGTTTTTATGAAAGACCTAGTGAAGACTAATTCGTTACCATTCAGAATGGAATGTGATTATGTAGGCTAGGCGACATTTTGGTTTTTCCAACCTTTATTAAGTTTACGGTATTTATTCAATGTCTTATTTACTTATTTAGTATTGGAACTAGGATGCTCAATACTAATTGTCATTTTGAATTTTCTTAGTAAAAATACTTATAGTTATAAAACGAATTTGAACCGTTGATTCAAACTGAAAAGATTAAGTGTTATTCTTCGGGGAATGAATTATCTATTTTTTTTTTTAGCTCTAAAAATGGTCTCATTTTTTCAAGATACAAAAGTAATGGTACTTATAGAGTAGGGTTACTTATTTGAAATATATTTGCTTATCAGTCATGGTTATATTACAGTGATGTAGATCTGTAAATAGTTATATTTTTAAGATGGCAGTGGATACAGAGTAAAAATTTCCCAGATTATATACATGTATGTTATTGGATGCATAATCACCTGTTATTTGAGCTTTAGCCTTTTTGAAGATATTCAAAAGAAATATTTTTATGTCTTCTATATAAAAATATGAGCTCTGCTATTCTTGTTTTTTTTTTTTTTTTTTTTTTTTTTTTTTTTTTTTTTTTTTTTTTTTTTTTGAGGTAAGCCACTTCGTGAAAAATGGTTTCTCACTTTGGCATGATATACTCTTATTTTATTTTGGAGTAAAACGAATTGATACTTTTGTAAAAAAAAATGGTTTTGGTTTAAGTAAAAGTTACTTTGGAGTAAGTGTGGTGTGGTTTCCAAGGACTCTCCTGTGCGTATTTGTGTGTGCAAAGCAGGGAAGATTGAGCCCATCACAGTACTTCCAATGCTGAAATCATCTGGCCGCTGATAGCACGCTTTCACCGAGAACCAATAGTTAGTAATCTGGAGGTAATACTACTTGCACCAATCTGCCACTTTTCATACTCGGAGAGAATCTAATGTCCCCCTTCCCTACTTGAAATTAGGGTCAAGGAAATATCTTGGAGACCACAGAGCAGCCCCCCCCCCCCCCCCATTGGTAACCACTTTTTTTTTAGGTCGGTGTACATTTTGGTCTCCAAAGACTAATACCAGATCTCAAAAGAATAGACTTCTGTACCATAAAGGACAACCAAGCAAGCAACTCCATCATGGGTGTATAGACGAGAAGAAAAATTAACGAGCCTGACACTCGCTGCAATAAGGAAAAACTCAAGAGAAGCAGCTAATTGCCTGTCGATATGCTTCTGCCAAGGGGACCTGGTTGGTGTTACCCCTTCTATCCGAGATCCCTCGTAAGTTCCAAATACAAGTCAATGACCACGCATGCATGTTGTACAGCTTAGAGTTGTTTCGTTTCAGGTAGCATTTTATGCCTATACCAATCCGTAAGGCTTTGGATGTCTTCAAATTGCATATTAGAAAAAAATGGTCAGGGAGTAATTACTCTAACATTGCAGTTTTTTAGGGATGGAGAAAGGATAGAATACAGGTGCACACTGTTGAAAGTTACTTGTTTGTCTGTTTATTTTGAAACCAAATACTGTACTTTGTTTGGATGTGGACCTCTGCAGGTATAATTGCAGGGTAGATCCATTCAGAGGTTACTATTCCCATCTTACGACTGTCCTATAAAGACCCAGTCTGAATTTGGGACAGTAAGGAATGATGGTGATAAACTCCTGATCTCACCTTAATGCTGGAAGCTCTCTTAACTCTTGAACCCAGTGCTCTAAAAAGCAGCTGACTTTCTCCCTCTGGGAAGGCGACCACTCCCGAAACACAGCACAAGGAGAATCAAACGTGCAGCAGTGTTACCTACACATCGGACACAAAGGATGAAGATTGATATCTAAATAGCTCAAGTACGTTCCACAATGATGATCATCCTCACCCAGACAAGCGTGCATCACACAAATGCTTCACATTCATCTACTGAAATGATAGAAAAACCAGTCAACACAAAGAAAAAAACAATTCAATGGCCAGACGAGCAACACGTCTAAACAGCAGAGCAGCTGAAGTTACAATGGTGTTACCAAGGGCAAGCCAGAGCCTGTCATCCTGGTACTCAGGTGGAGAGTAATTATGTCTTTTGCCAAATCCTCGATTATTATTCATTGTCCGTCTCCATCTCGCGCTAGAGTTACCCACTTTTAAAAGACTCGGATTTGTGTGGCTGGGAAAAATACAAGTTATTTTTAAAATTTGTTATTTCTGGAGTGACTGTAAGGGAAATGGAGGAATTATATTTTTGCCAAAATCTCTAGTGCTATCAAAAGACCAGAAGACTGAAGGGGGTGGAGATGGTTGTTGCAAAGCAAGACTGAATAATCTTGTGAAACATGCCTTGGTCTAAATCCATGTCAAAAGTACACGAGGGGTTTCTGTCTATGTAGATTAGTATGATAAGCTGTTGATGGTCTAAGCTTCTTATCCCAAATAGGTGGACCAGAAAGGAAGCCAAAAATGCTGGGGTTATCTGGCATGGATGCCTACCCTTCCAGATCATCAATGTCTTCTTGTGGAAGAACTCTTACAGCCCATCAAAGATGTGTTGTGAGCTGAAAAATTCCTATCGTAAATGCAGAGATTTTTCTGTGACGTTATCTGACTGAAGAGGTGTAACATTGGGAGCAGATGCTGGAGAAGTAGATACCATTTACTGTTCAGCAAATGTGGAGATATCAGCACAGCTGTCCCTGAAAAGCCTTTGAAATTAAACACAAAGGAAACACAAATCGAGGACCATCTGTTCCGGTCCAGGTTCACCACATTTCCAACAACTGCCAGAGAATCCTTATTGGGAGCTAGTATAGTGAAAGCTTGTGGTTCTCTTTTGTTGCAACCAGCTCTACTGGAAGATCTGGGACAATCTCTAGTAAGAGCTCTGATCCAGGTTTCAGCCATGAAGTGACATCAATACAGTAGGGCAAACATTTGTATATTAGACTAGCACATGCAAAAAGTATTAGGCTATGCTAGTCTAAACATCATTTAATAGGGTTAGTAACATAAGCTAGGCTTAAAACAAATTCATTACAGTTACTGTATGTAAACTCTCCTAAGCTGATGTAAACGCCAAAGCTGAAAGGTGGGATACACTCGCAACTGTGAAATATACAAGGCTATGTTGGCCGAAAAATATTACGTAAAATATTACAAAAAAATATTAATTTAAATGAAGAGGGGTTAAAAAAAAAAAACCCTCCATGTTGTCAAGAAGCAAGGTGTGAATGGCTTCATATGTATGAAACCACTCTACGTACACAATACAAAATACTGAATAGTGGATAACTAAATCCTAACTTAATTCATATTACTTAACAGTATATGAAGACTTCTCACTTGCAAATGAGTAGGCTACAGTTTGAAGACTATAGCCACATGATGGAAGATGACAGTCTGGAGGCAAGTTAGTGCGCAGTCTCCAGGATTAGTACTGGTTGTCAGTGATGACGTGTCATTGACTGCCAGATGATTTCAGCATTGGAGGTGCTTTGACAGGTTCAATAGAACTCGTGAGTCCATGTTTTGCACGTTGAAACAGGAGCCCTAAAGCAGGTTTTTTTTTTTTCTTCCTTCTAGCATTTTACAGGAAAGTCCTTGGATACCACACTGCTCATTAACTGCATAAAATTAGGAGTAACAATATGAAGTGTCTCCTCATTTCTATGGTTATCATATCTCTTCTCCTGTAACAGGTTTTATACTTGCGTGGATTTTTATGTTATCTTTACATTTTGAAACAATTTTTCCTAATAGGCTCAAAAGATTTTCTAGGGATCATTTGTTTTCTTTCTTTTTAGCATCATGTGGTTATGTCATTCTAAGAATGGTTAATATTGCCCTAATTTGGTAACTGAACAAATACCCCACATCTGCATTTATATGAATTAGTTTATTTTAGCCATGATATAAAAATTTTGAAAAATTTATCTTATTTTGATTAATGATCATTTAATTTATTCATGGTATAGCAATTGCAGGAAACAAAAAAATAGCAAAATGTGAAAAATAGACGATTGTGAAATAAAATTGTAAAGAACTTATGTTAATACAGCATTTCTTGATAACTAGTTTATTTCTACAACCTCAAAGAAAGATCACAGTTGACCCTGCATATACTGTCCTATCGTTTGATGTATAATCAAATATGCTATTTTCCAGTAGTATAGGAGATCGGAAGATTATGAGCAGTCAGTTATGGAGACAATGGAAAGGTACAGAAAGCACTCACCAAGTTGATGGTCCCAATTTGAAGGTATAAATGACGACCGCTATCGACCAATAATATGTGATTAGTTATATTATCGAGCTCCTGAATGCTATAGTAAACAGAATAACTTTCTGAGCAGATTCCTTCTCATTGTAGATAAATGGTCCAAGTCCTCACAAGGTATAGACGACTGGTGCTCCAACGATGAAGGTTTTTGCTGCCCGACACCACACCACATCCAGTTTAGACCAATAGATATGGTTAATTTGTGTGTTAAAGGCTGTCTGGAGGAAGATGTGTTCTCGATTTCACTGGTTTTCCCTCTGTTGAGAGCACCTGTAAGGATATGAATAGTAATCAAGGTTTGACTAACAAGGATGAGCTGGTATGCTACCTGAGTTAAAGAAAGCTGCTCACCAATGAGACAGGATGTAAGAATTTCTACAAGAAAAAAGAAACCAGCTCCCAGTTTGCTGTGTAGGAAATCTGGAGCATTCTTCCTCAGTTTCTGAATTCCATTGAGATATGGAAGTTTTGGTAGAGTAAACATATTGGGAGAAAGAAATCAATTGGAAGAAGCAACTACCTCTTCTCGTCCCTCGATGCTTCTGCAAGGTGTCAATTCTGATGATGCTAATCCAAGCTCAGCTGGCATTGTAAAAGAACTCTGACATGTCTGGAACTCTTGTACCCTGTCAATTCATCACCCCAGACTGGCGGTTGTAAGATTGGATCTAAACTGACTTGGGATTCAACCTCAGTCTTGCAAAGGGGATGAACATTTTCAAGTAATCCACTAATCCCAGAAGATGCATACACATATGGGGAGAGTGCTCCTTGCCCCTGTCGATTTCTTACAGCAAACTTTACAAGAATTATATACTCTTGCTAGAGGGGGGAAGCCCACAACGGAACTGAGGCTATTGACATCTTGAAATAAAGCACTGACTGAACTGGAAACAGATGACTGAAGTTGATAAGAAACCACCAAATTCCTTAAAAGATGTTCAGCAGCACCAGCCATTGGAGATCCAATAAATCTTTTGCCAAGCCTAAGACTAGGCAGTTGCCCAGATAAGAGGACCCCAATGCTTGCCTAACAGGTACACTCACCTAGCTATTGGCTTCATAGGTCTTAAAAAGACCTGTGCTTTAACCAAACCTGTGGCATATGGCCACACACAGGTGCCTTAAAAATTTCTTCAAATCTCGATAGAGAAATACACCACCTTTAAAAACTTGTTGAACCTTGAAACACCTAACATCAAACTCTGGACAGTCTTAGCACCAAGCCTTTCATCTCTTCTACTGCCATCTTAACAAACTTTCAGCCTAATTGCAGCAAAGATAAGGATTTGTTAGTATTACCCCTGTAAAATTTTAGGATTGGGTAATGGGACAAGGGAGGCTGGGAGCTAAATGGTAGTTGTTAGCCCTCTCACAACCACCCCCCCATAAAACTAAAAGATCTGGTAGCAGACAGGACCAATTGCAGTGAAATGCGAGTCTGACTCCTACCGGCAGTCATCACTTGCTGAATATCTTCTCTCCAGCCTGATTTTGGCCAAAAAGATTACTGGGATCCTCCTGAAAATCGCAGGAAGCTTGCAGAGTAAAACACACACTATGGAAGACCCAATTATGTTGGATACATGTTACCTGCGGGAGTATAGAACCAGATTAAAAAACTTTGTTTTTATTTTACATTAGGTGGTAAAATCTTTTTATTCTGGAGGAATAGCAATGAACTTTGGGAAAATTAATTGGAATAAGCTAAATATAACAAATTTAGAGATAATTTGTATTTTTCCTAGCATACAAACCTGAAGCTATTTGAACAAGGTTATTACTTTTCGGAAAAGCGCCTATAAAAAGCGAAGTGTTTGTATTTGTGCCGGAACAATTCAAAATATACCAATTTAAAAAAACAAACCTGAATTAGCAACATAACTTTCAGTACTATACAATAGGGTAATCCATACACAGCAATGTACAGTATCTTCTAAGACAGGGGCTGACATTGGGAGCTAATTTCTCTGCAGCATGCATTTATGGAGGAGTTTCACTTCTGCATGAAGATTACCGTTTATGGTAGTAGATGAAGACGCCCTTCTAAAAAGTCAGTGAATGTTAGAAGCTGTAAAGATATATTTAAATGTCACTAATTGCTAAGAGTGTAATGTGAAAAAATGTAACTATGAGAACTTACTTTGGTGCAGACATGAAAATTTCACGCTTTCAAAGGGAGAAGCAACTTTTACTATAAGAAAAATAAATTTTCAAAATAAAAAATCAAAGGTGAGAAAATTAATTCAAGGATAAAAGTTAAACTTTGCAGTCTAATAGGGAAAAATTAAGACGTTCTCAATATAGAGAAAAAAGTATTACGGATCCAACTTCAGACTTTAATGAGGTAGCATTACGAAAATTGCAAGCTTTCAGAATTTCAGGATAGGCTGCCGCAAATCTTGAAGAGATCTTACCTGACGAGAAAGAAACCTGAAGTTTAGAAAAATTTATACAAGCAGTTGCAGATTGTGATACATAAGTGAAATAATTTTGGGAAAACAGTCTTTTGTAAAGTATTTAGCAACTGAAATCGCCAGAAAATAATCCAGTCTCAAGCTTGTCAACTGACATTAAAACTACTAAAATCATAAAAATATATGCTAAGATTTTTAGAATTATGAGGTAGTGGAATTATAACATGGAAATTCAGAACTCTGCTTACATTAATGAACCATTTAATATAATTAGTTATTTCTATACACGGTGTTGAAACTAATACGTAATGCAACAGACTGATAAAATAAATCCCACATATGGAAAAAGTGTTAACTGCCAACATAAACTATTTAGATTAAAAGAGCCATTATAAATTAAGTAAAGTTTTGATACAAAAACTATCATAAATGGAGTATACACAGATATTTAGTTTCTTTTGGGAGAATAACTTTACTTGCAATAAGTAACTATTTAGAAGTTTGCATTTGGCATCAACAGGTAATGTTAAAGAAATCTATAGTACCCCTAACAAACTGTAACACTGATTTTTTACATTTACATGGCTAAAAAAGTTTAATTACTCTTACAATGACATTATAAACATTGAATATGAGAAATGGAGACGAGATGTAATAACTCATTTATGTGTGTTGAAGAAGTCTATTGAATGCATTGTACGCTGACTCAAGGTCGAAGATCATCTGCCGTACTTGAGTTTCGGACAATGTTTCATCTGCCGTCATGCCTTCTAGTGTTCCAATCCATTCTCTAACTTTAGCCCGCCCTTCAAAGTCCTTCGAAAGAATAAGATACAAATAATATTATAATAATTTCTTTTAAGCAAAACTGGTACATAACTGCATCATTTTGCTTTATACTTGAAACAACAAATTTGTATAACAACTTGCCTGAACACCATACTGATAATAGACCAGGAAATGAAAAAAAAAAAAAAATATGAATTATGTACATTTCATTCCGCTAACTTTCTACCTCCGATTTCTGGTGATGCATAAATTATGTATTTTTATAATCGAAGTTTAATCATTGGCACTTCTTAGATGAGCAAGACACACCTAAATTTTCTTTCGCTTGGCTTATATCAAAGAATTAATCTTTACTACTGTAGCCTAATAAAAGCAAGCAGTATAAAGTGCTTTCTAACTTCCAGACTTGAGTGTCTGACAAAAACATAACTTACCTGCTATTCATTCTAAGAATGAAAAGCTTGAATCTAAATAAAAAAAAATATTCTCTGCCATGAAAGAGGCACTGGTGAAACCAACATGCAAGTAAACAGCATTTTCTTGAAGTTACTGCCATTTTTTTCTCCATTATCTCTCAGGTATGAATGGAAAGGTGGGAGGGAACTTGCATGAATCCAAATAAGTATTGCAATAATTAGTTTTAGTTTAAAGATTGTTTATTTCAATGAAACCACCTGGGAATCAATTCCTGAATACTGCATTGCTGTTGATGCAAAATAAACCAGCCTTAAACTTGGTCAACTAAATACAGCTAAACTTTTGAAAATTAATCTTGCCTATAACTCAAATTTAGTACCAACTAAATTATGACTCAAACAACTACCCTCCACATAGACTGAGTGGAGAGCGATTGTTCAAGATATTCTAAAGCAACTCCCATATCTCTAAAATTTAAATTTATACAGAACTTAGGAAATATTAATTTGTGAAATATCTATAATTTACTTAGCAATACAAACCTTTACACTAAAGTTAACAATTTCAACAGAAAAGTAACTACAGTACTTTAGAATTACCTCCGCTGCCCGAGTTGATACAGTTAATAAGTAAAAATACATTACAATATTTCACTGCATAACTCATAAATTAAAACATAATTTAAATTATGTAATGCACAGTAGGTAAATATGACAAATTCGGAGATAATATGTATTTTTCCTAACCATACAAACCTTAGTTATTTACATAGGGTATTACTTAAGGCGTAGCTGAAATGGCGAGCCATTAGATTTTTAACGAGGGTTAACTACCCCCCCGCTAGTTAGCAGGGGTAGGGGGGGGGGTAGCTAGCTACCCCTCCCCCCCTCACACACTGGTGAACTGACTCACTTCGCTTAGAGGTAGGACTTGACTTGGGAGACAGGGCTGGCGGGCAAATATGTGTAAATAGCTAAGGTTTGTATGGTTAGGAAAAATACAAATTATCTCCGAATTTGTCATTTGTTCCGTAACCGAAATACAAACCACGCTATTTACATAGGGTGACTTACCCCTTAGGAAGGGTGGAAAGTCTCCAGCCATACTGGCTTTGGCTTTACCCGGGGACTCGGAATCCGAGTGAGCAGCACTTCGAGAAAGAGTCCCTGCACCTCGCAAGTTCCTTGCTCCGCAAGGAGTGTGCAGCCTACATAAGCTTGTGTGTGGAGGGAAGAAGCGTGACTTGTCCTAGGCAGTCGACCTGAAGACCTTTAGATGGAATTCTGGACTAGGACTTTCCCAATACCACCTCGTCAGGGTATGGGGGACGCAACAGTATCATTTTAATACTAGGAACACAAGGAAGCATGGTTTACCTGCAGAGGTTTGAGGTCAGCTATGCAGAGAACCTAGGATGCTGCTTTCCCCAAGAGAGGGGAGGATGAAGAAAGAAGTAAGGGCCAGACATACCTCTTTCAATCATGCAGTCTGACACCGGGTAACAATGCCCCCAACCTTCTGCTACCTGTCCATTAAGGAGCCTGAGGTTAGACCAGCTGTTATGTAGCTACCACAGGCCGATAGAAAAACGTATCGAGGCTCCTGTGGGTCACGTCCTGCAGGTAGTGGGCTGTGAAGGTCGTCCGACGCTTCCAGACTCCAGTTTGTAGCACCTGCGTCACAGAGTAGTCTTCTTGAAGACCAGAGACGTTGCGATGCCTCTGACATCGTGTGCTCTAAGGCTACATGACGGAGGAAGGTCTGGATTCAGGGCGAGATGGATGGTCCTAAAATCCAGGCTGCAAAGGTATTCTTGGTGACCCTCCTCTTCGTCCTTCCTGTGCTCCCAAACAGGGTCATCTGTTACAGAATGGAGACTCGAAATCCTGAAGGAGTCGAACCAAAGGTTTGGGACTCCAAGATCTTGAGTCTAGTAACCGACTCAGGGACGAATCCGAACGTTACCTCTCCCTATCTTCTTGAATGGGCGAAGTCGTACGAGAGACCATGAAGTACGCTGATACGCTTGGCCGAAGCCAGAGCGAGCCAGAGCACCGTCTTCTAAGTCAGGTGCCTGTCCGATGACTAGCGTATCGGTTCACAGGGAGAAGCCTTAAGATCCCTAAGAACCCGGGCCATGTTCCATGGAGAAGGTCTCACTTCCGACTGGGTGCAGGTAAGTTCGTAGCTTCGTATGAGCGAAGAAAGATCCAGCGAGGAGGAATTGTCTAACCTTAGAGCCTGAAGGCCAGGCTTGAGGCTGAGTGATAGGCTTTACCGCCGAGAGCAAAAGGCGTAATTCCTCCCGCAGATGGACAATAACTCCGCTAACGCTTGAATAGTGGCATCGAGGGGAGAGATACCTCTCCCACGACACCAACCACAGAAGACTCTCCACCTCACCTGGTGGACCCCTGCGGGTGACTTCGCAGGTGTCAAGACATCCGCTCCGCGACCTGTCGCGGAACGCCTCTCTCTGTGAGGAGATGCTGAATGGACTCCAAGCATGGAGCCGAAGCGGAGCTACGGCTTGTGGTAGATGTAGTGGTGTGGTTGCTTAAGCTCTTGTCGTGGGGGAAGCTCTCTCGGGAGTTCCATCAAGGGATGCAGAAGGTTCGGAAACCACTCTGCATGATGCCGTAGCGGAGCTATCAGAGTCATCGACAGGTTGACCGATAGTCTGGTCTTGTTGAGCCCCCCTTCCCCTCAGACCCAATGGTGGCAAGGAGTAGACGTCGATGTTGTCCCACCGATGTGGGAAGACATCTTGGCAGGGTGCCTTGGGGTCCGGGGCTGGGGAGAAGTACAGCGACAGCTTCAATTCAAGGTCATAGCGAACAGGACCACAAGGTCCGAGCTTGCTGGCTACTGGGGGTTCCAAAGACCACTCGGTACTCTCTATCTGTGATGCTCTGTTCCGACTGTCGGAGAGCACATTCCTTGTCCGGAATGCAGCGAGCCGATAGTGGTATTGAGTGGACTTCGGCTCATCTCAGTATCTCTACTGTAGGATGGGAAGACTGTTATGAAAAAGTACCTCCCCGCTTGATGAAATAAGCAACTACCGTGGTGTTGTCGCTCACGGAGTGACTCGCCGGGGCCTGTTGGAACTGTTGACGGCCAGAATATGGCCTTCATCCCTAGCCAATTGATGTGGAGGTACCCTTCTAGTTCTGGCCATAGGCTTGAGATCCTTTGGTTCAGAACGTGCCCCCCCCCCCACCCCCCTTCTTTGACGCGTCCGAGGACAGCATCAAATGCGGAGGAGGGACGAGAAGATCCACTCTCTAGCAAAGGCTTCGTAGGTCAACCACCACTGCAGGATCCCTCGTTTGGCAGGTCCCATAGGGCCAGAATGTCTGGGGAATCGTAGTCTTGATTCCACCGGGATTTGAGTCGCCAAAGCAGGAGACTCATCCTCAGGCGAGTGTGTTTGGGACTAGAGAGGTCAAGGAGGAAGGTGACCTAGGAGGCGTAACCAGAAAAGGGCTGGAGATTCTCCTCGCCTGAGGAAAGGTTCTCCTACTCTCCTCCGCCTTGCTATCCTGTCATCTGATGGGAAGGCTTAACAGAGCTTGGAGACTAAAATTAAGCCTAGATATCCCAGTTGTTGCGATGGAAACAAGAGAAAACTTCTCGAGATTTCCCATGATCCTTAGATCTTGGCAAAGTCCCAGAGGCTTGTCTCTGCGTTGAAGAAGGGTCGATACCGAAACTGCCGGGGTAGCCAGTCATCCAGAAAGCGGAGGAGGCAGATGCCGCTCCTGTGTGGACATGAAGGTTCAGGATGAACTTCCTGGTGAATGCCTGCGGAGCTTGTGGAAAGATCGAAGCACCGCACCTTGAACTGGTATATCTGTTGCCTAGGCTGAATTCCAAGTACTTCCTGTAAAGACGGATGGATTGGGATCTGGAAGTACCTGTCTCTCAGATCCAGTATGCACGTGAAGTCTTGTGGTTTCCCTACAAGTCTGATCGAATCTGTTGTATCATACTGACCGAAGTTTGTACGACAAACTTGTTCAGGGCTAAGAGGACGATGGCGGGTCTCCAGCCTTCAGGCGCTTCTTACAAGAAAGAGTCGTTTGAAGAACCTTGGGGGGAGCCGCCGACAACCTTGGAAAGCATCCTTCTAGAGCATGGTCTCGCCCTCTGCCCGAGGGGCTAGCCCCTTTGCCGATCCCATGGCATAGGGGCTCAGCGACACTGGATTCGCTGACAGGGGAGGTAGAGATGCTACGAAACGGGACACGAAATCCCTGGCTGATCATGGGATCGTTCAGGAATCGGCCCCGAGTTGCTGCCACTTGAAGGCGCAAATCCAGGCATCCCCCCCACTGGGGGATGCAGGTAGGGGTTGCAAATCCTAGCGTTTGCGGCCTAGGCCGCCCCCTCTAGGATTATTGCCTTCCCAGGAGGGCTCCTCGCCCTTCGTCCCCGACAGGAGGGGGGAAGCTGCATAGACACCTTGTCTAGCTGCCCGTGCCGGTTCTGATGTCCTAGGCTGAACGAGGCTGTTGAAGTTGAGGCGCTGGAGGCTTGTAGGGACTGGATATAAGGCGCCTTGGTGGAGCGAATCATGATACAATTCTCTCAGTCGCTCGTTCCTTGTCCTTGGGCTGAAACAAGCCCTTTCAAAGGATGGAAGAGAGTCTGGGTTTGCCGATATCCACGGTAGGGACCTACGGGAGAAAACCTCTCGGTCACTGCATCTCAATGTTTCAACATCGAGTTTGTCCCCAAGTTCGACACTTGGTGTCGGGAAACGAAGGTGCACGTGTCCGAGAGGAGGAAAATTCCATAACCTTCCCGGAGCTTCCTTGTATAAAACCTCGGGTCGTGACCGGATGGCCAGAGACTCAAGCTCGATGATCAGCCACGAGGTGGCCTGCCTGGCACCCTTTGCGGCTTCCTCCTGGTTCAAGATTCCCGAAGTCGAAAATGTCACCTGCCCGGCGGAGAGTTTCTCGAGGGAAAAACCCCCGGAAGGTCTGTGGCACGGAATGGTGGAGAGGAAGAGCTAAATCAGGCTACCCCATGATCTCGAAGTATTCCCTCTGTTGACGACTGACAGAGGCAGTGTCAGCAGCCACCGTTGGAGGGAAGGGGATCGGGCGATCCTGAGGAGAGGGATGATGGGGCCTGCCTGAAGAGGGAGAAGAATGTTACCCAGACTCTTCTGAAGATTCTTCTTGCTCTTGTACATGTCATGCTCTACGCTTACGAGGTGAAGATCGTGACTATGATGATCTGAAAGTATGCGCTCTAGAAAAAAACTCGCCAGGTTGCCCGTGTTGCGAAAACCCGACGGGAATCGCGGTCGAAATCGCCCTTGGCGCTCCTGCGATGGTACAATCGTTGGTTCGCGCGCGGGCGAACATGTGTGCGCATGCGCGTGAGGACACGTGGGCGTGAGGACACGTGGGCGCGGTCGGAAGACTGAAAACGCGTAAGTGAGCGATGGCACGATTGGCGAGCGATGGTTCTTTGCGGGAGATGGCGCGTTGGCGAGCGATGGTGCGTAGCGACCGATCGCGTACAGGAGAGCCAACGCGTAGCCGCGTACGGCGATCTGAAGCGTGGGCTCGTTGGCGCGTTGAAAACGCTAGCGGGCAGGCGAAGAATCGCGCGCGATCGCTAGGAGATCGCTGGCGCGTAGGAGATCGATGGAGCGCGGTTGCGCAGCCAGAAGATATCAGCGAGGGGCAGAACCAGATGGTGAGGTTGCGCATAATAGCGAACGTTCGTGGGCGAGTACAGAAGACTTCTCGTGGGCGCGCGGGCGCTCAGAGACTCGTTCAAATCTAGAGCACACTAGATCGTCGGCGAGGAGGTGAAGGAATCATCTCTTTCACCTCCACACACATCTGGAAGCTCGTGGAGTACGCTGGTGCGCCTTGCGCACATCAGGAAAGGGCGCGCAGATAGATGACAGAGTACCAGAAGGGCAATATTAACTTGAAAAACTACCGAATCGAACAAAACCAAAATGGCTGCTGATACCGAGGACGGCCAAGCCTCTTCCAAAATTAAAATCCACATTACTGGAACGAGAGCAAATGCCCGGTACTGAAAAAACTGTCAAAACAAACTATGGTACTTAACATTGGTAAAGGTGAAGTAGCAACGTCAGTCATGTTAATTAACGACAATCACTTGCGAAACACACCTAACAAAATAAATAACGACTTAGCGGGCAAGTACAAAACAGAAGGATGACCTGGAGAGCGCGAGTAGTAGGTGTCGGTGGGGTAGTCCAACTGTATTCTCTAGGGCCTGTCACGGCCCTCCCCTTTGATGAAGGGATTATCTAAATGGAAGACAGCCTGGGAATAGTGGTTTACACACGCCCTTGTTAAATACACGACACCAACAAGGTGTTCGCGCGAGGGTTGTAACCTCTGCATTCCATGCTTTAATCTTTCTCTAGTATATTTGGAAGGTTTATATTAGAAAAGTGTAAAGAAGGACCCTTTTCACCAGCCGTCACAGATCAACCCAGAAAAGATCGTGGGCGCGAGGGCGAAGGTTGGCGCGCATTGCGCACATTAGAAAAGGGAGCGCAGATGTGTGCTGGCGTGCAGGTGATCGTGGGCGTACAGGAGACCGTTGGCGCACAAGGCGCGTAGCAGGAAAGGGCGTCCAGAAGTGCGCTGGCGAGCTGAAGATGTCTGGCGCACAGAATGGTCTCCGAGGCGCAGATGAGCGCTGGTGATCAGGAGATCTACGGCGAGACTCAGCAACAGGAGATCGCAGGAGAGAAGTCTGGAACGCAGCAGGAGAGCGTAAGAGCGCTCGCGCAGGTAAAACCTGGCACTTAAGGGACTTACCCACATTGTGGAGTAAGCCCTTAGCCCCGAAGGGACCGGTGCTCGTAGGAAACGAGGTACGTTGGCGCCCACAGCGCATCTGCGTCCAGTAGAAGGTCTGGCAGGAGGATCCTCTGCGGGGAGGGTGAAGATGAAGACGACCACAGGCAGGAGCACCATCATCAGACCTCCGAAGAGGAGTCTCTGGAGTGAACTCCCCCAAGGGGGAGAAGCACTTGCAGGAGAGACCGTGGCATCAGCTGCCCCCGAAGGGAACTGAGCCCTAAGCAACAACAGCAGAAGGAGACCTCCGAAGAGGATTCTCTGTGGTGAACTTCCCCCCCCCCCCCCCCCCCCCCGAAGGGACCGGTGCTCGTAGGAAACGAGGTACGTTGGCGCCCACAGCGCATCTGCGTCCAGTAGAAGGTCTGGCAGGAGGATCCTCTGCGGGGAGGGTGAAGATGAAGACGACCACAGGCAGGAGCACCATCATCAGACCTCCGAAGAGGAGTCTCTGGAGTGAACTCCCCCAAGAGGGAGAAGCACTTGCAGGAGAGACCGTGGCATCAGCTGCCCCCGAAGGGAACTGAGCCCTAAGCAACAACAGCAACAACAGCAGAAGGAGACCTCCGAAGAGGATTCTCTGTGGTGAACTCCCCCCCCCCCCCCCCCGGGGAAGAGACACTCGCAGGAGAGACTGTAGGGCTCAGCTGTCCCCCAAAGGAAACTGAGCCTTCAGCAACAACAGCAGAAGGAGTCCTCCGAAGAGGAGTCTCTATGAGTGTCCTCTCTCGCGAACGAGAGAGGAAAACTTCGTAGAAGAGACTGAAGATGGAGCCCAAGGGCCAAAGGGTCAGCCAGTGACCTAGGAGCCAGCCCCTTGAGCGTAGCTGCAGGTGAGACCGCTCAGCACCAAGAGCAAAGTCGCACAAAAAACTATGGTCCGAGAAGTAACCGCTCAGCCCCTTGAGCAAGTTTACAAAAGCGGTCGCTCAGACCAAGAGCAAAACGCCGGAGGACCAGGAACATATCATAATTATTAAAGGTAAGAGAAGTTTCCCCCGAAAGGGAAAGAAACTCAAACCTGGGCAGGGAACCTCCCTCGGAAGGGAAGTTACCCACCCAAGGAGGCGAACCTCCTGAGTGTTCTAAGATGAACTGAAGAGCTGTCGGGTGTCTCGGGAGAACTTCCAGGAGAAGGAGACACGCCCCTGACGAAGTCCTATAGAGGAGGCAGCAACAGCCGACTCCCCGAGTCCCAACAAGACAGCTCTGCTTCGTTATCACATTAGGCAAACGGAAAACAGATCGTTAACTGTGAAAATAAAAAGTAATTAGTTAACATTCATTCCCCCGGGAAGACTCCGAAGAGGAAACCCGAGGGAAAAGAACACAAGAATTACATAACAGGCAAGAGCCCCAACCCCACCTACACTCACGGGAAGGGGGAAGGGCGAGAACTGTAACAAAAACTGAATTATAACAGTTATAATTATGCAATTCATTAAAGAATGTTCACTAAAAGTAAGAACGAAAAACCCCCGAAGGGAAACGTTCTAAAGCTGAAAAGTTAACAAATACAATTAGATTTAATAAAAAAATAATTGAGATAAAAAGTACTGCGTAGCAACTCTACCCGAACGGGGGAGCTATCGTAGTATGTAGAAAACCTAGTAAAAGGTGAACGACCTCCAGAGAGAGAGAGAGAGAGAGAGAGAGACCGTAGTCAAACTACACTCTCACGTTCCTACGCTGAACCCCACCTTCCCCGTAGGAAAAGAGGAGTAGCGGAGAACAAAATAATAAGTCCAGCGATGACGACTCCCCACGGCGCCCGTGGAAGGAGGCGACCGAAGGACCAAGGAAGAGATCGCGGTCCATGAAATTACATCGTAGTGGCCTGACTGCCGGCGGCCACACGGTGATATCGTACACACACACACACACACACACCGCACGAACACTGAACAGGAAACTTACTGATTTCTATACTCAAATATATACATAAACATAAAAATATGTTTACATATATATATGAGTAAAGAAAAGTAAGTAATTAAGTAAAGACAAAACAATAAATGGCTGCCATGCGAGGACGGGAACAGAGACATCCGTTCATCGTCCGAGCCAAAAGCGAAGTGAGTCAGTTCACCAGTGTGTGAGGGGGGGAGGGGTAGCTAGCTACCCCTCCCCTACCCCTGCTAACTAGCGCGGGGGTAGTTAACCCTCGTTAAAAATCTAATGGCTCGCCATTTCAGCTACGCCGAAAGTAATACCCTATGTAAATAGCGTGGTTTGTATTTCGGTTACGGAACAAACTGTAAACAAAAAATGACACAATTGTATGAGCACCTGTACAGTATACCGGTACGTATACTAAACTAGGGGGTGGGAATGTTCCCCACGCTCATCATTTCACCTAGTGAACGAAGCGAGACTGTACCGCGATTCCTCCCCTGAGTGGAATGTACTCGGTACCACACTGTCTTTCCCATGGGGAAAGAAATTATAGAAGTGGCGCATGCATGACTCTTATCGATCGGTCTCCCTGGACATTTTAGAAGATGGTTTTTACTTGTTCTTTTTGAAGTAGCAGTGAAGACTCTAACAGAGATGAGATGGGGGAGAAGGAAGAACTTGAAGTTCATCTTCTCCTTTGTTGTGCAGACCAATGACGACACAGTCACTGGAAAAAGAGACCACAACAGTCCAACAAAGTGATATGTCCTTAGTGCCTTCTGGTATTGGCAGTGACTGAAAGGAATAAGAAAAGCAGCACCCCTCCCCTTCACACTTGGCACTGGCAGAACTCTTCCATCGATGGAGTGCCCGCGGATGTGCAAGTAAAACCAACTTCATTAGATTCACATTGTTGTAGTTCTAAGGCCATACATACAAGGGATAGGACAGCAGCAGACATGCTGAGCAAAAGGAACAAGGAAGTTGGATAACGGCAGGTGGCACAGAAAACTGTTACACCAGTACAGTTATCAGGAAACTAGATATCCTTGACTTCTTCCATTAATATCCCTCAAACATATTTGTCTGCAAAAGCATTTATTCAATCCCTTGTCTGCAAAAGCATTTATTCAATCTAAAAGATAAAGCAAAAGGTTAAAACAGGCAAATGAGGACGTCAAAAATTACATCTGTACTGTCTGGCAGCTAAAGTCAAAGTGTGGGTTGCTCCACCTGTCGGGCAACTATGTTTATCTTAAAATTTTAAACAGACATTCCAGCTTTGCTGAAATCATAATCCTATTCAAGGACAATGGTTTGTATTTATGTAGGATGAAATTAGCTCATTCACTTTTCACACTGCAGAAAATTACAGCTTTGCATATTTGGAAGACATATCTCTTATTATCCCTAAAAGAATTGAACACTAAATCACCTATAAATAACTAATAAAGAGCAAACATAATTTTTTGAGGCTGAGGTTTTGACTTTGGAAATAATAATGAATTAAGCAGTAGTGGATTGGAAGTTAATCAATGTAAACACTCATTCATTTCACCAGTGCTTCTTTCCAGTAAGAATATGGGATGAAAATTTCTTTTTGTTTTCTATTTTGGCAGAAGCTATTGATCCTTAGATTGAACAGCACATAAATCCAAAGTAGTTTCATTGAAATAACAAAACTGTATTTCTATAAAAAGATGAATTACAGCATGAAGGTCAACAGGATAGCCAACCATAGAAGAAAATATGGAGAGGGAAGAAAATTTAGGCTATGAAAATACTAATCAAGACAATCTGCTATGTAATGTACTGTACAACAAAATTATGCATTTCTCCATGGGGGTTTAGAATAAGTTTCATAGCATTACTTCAACAAAATGAATCTGCCTTGCCATTGGAAAACATTATTTTTCATGGTCAAATACAACAAAAACAGTACACACAAAATTTACAAAATTCTTGTTTCATAAATAAAAACCACTTGATATTACTTCAGCTTAAGACTGTAGGTTTGAGAACTGTTCGCTCATACATTACTAGTACAGTACCAATACCCATATAATGTACAATACACTACAGTACTAGGAAAGCCTCCCCTCACCTTTTCTAGTCTCCCTATATACCTTTTCAAAAATTTTCAAAACTTTCTCAAGTAGCCAAGTAGAAAATTCCTTATGAAGGAGGTTTCAAAAAAAAAATATGAAGACTTCTCAAGAAAAATGCAGGAAGTTTTGGTATTTCAAAATACATGGTGGTATAACAAATGCATACTTCATAACAGCAAAAATTAAGATAGATGTAACTTGGGATGGAAGGGGTGAAAATGTGGCATTGTATGTGACCAACACGAGCAAGTTTAATGAGAAAGAATGTAGAAATTGGTTATCACATGGTGGCTCCTGCAGCTTGCATGTTATCAGGCCACTATAGTAGTAATAAATAGCAAGAGTATAAAAGTAATGAATAATAAGGGAGGGTTCGTAATTACCGAAAGGTGTTATAAGAGGATATTTTTTCAGGCCCGTTCACTTGGAGGCACTTGCCAATAACCTTTGGCCAAATTAACTAATCTTTTTACCTCCCATGACCTCTAAATTTCTTTTTATTTTCTATAAGATACTGTAGGATATTTTTTCAAGTGACAATGGCGCATAAGGAGACAATGAATGAACTATAGGCTAGAATGAGTAGAATTGGAGTTTGTCATCATAAATTTTTTGCTATTGGGTTATTTAAAAGCTGAGCAGAGAATGAAACAGTAGATATCATGAGACTGGGATCCTCACAGTAGCATACAAATACTGACTCAAGAGTTCCTTTTTCATAGATACTATGCTGTACGTAGTCATATTTTATTCAAGCCATTAATTCATTCACCCTTGGAAATTAACACAAAAAGACTTTACTCATTCAATAGCTGAACATTTTTACTCCAATAAATTCATAAATTTCAATTGTAAAGCATGATAACAAAAATTTGTTTTTCTTATCATTTATTTCTTTAAAAAATGACGAAGAGTTAAAAGCCACCTAACATGAGGTTTGACTGTATATGAGAAAGAGGCACTGCAAGACTATCTCAACACATGGGCTTAGCCAACATAGGTAAATTAAAACAATGAAAATTGAAATAAAGCATCATCATATAATATGGTGCACAGATAGTTTAACAAAATGAAAATAATCACAAACCCTACACTCACAAAATCTCTATTAATAAAGTATAAAAAGATCCAGGCCAGAATATGTCTCTAATGTTAGTCCAAATGTACTAATATAATTTCTATCATTACTGTATTAAAATTTAGTTTAACAAGAACAGTAAATTGTATATCTAGTTTTTCATAAAAAAGGTTGCCAAAAGGATTGATGATGGAATTGGATCTGAAAATTGGGTCACGGTAAAATTAAAAGATGTTAGCTAGCTATGTGGGAAGATACGGTACTAAAATAATTTTTAGCTCACAAAAAGTAAAGTTTCAGTGGTATCCATCTACTGAGTATTCAGTACTAAAGATTCTTTACAGGATAATTTAGTCCCTATCTACATTAATTCATGCCATTAATATTTATCCATTTTATTGCCTTTAGTGGGAGGGTGGGCTGTGACACCCTAGCAGTACCAGCTGAACTCGGTTGAGTCCCTTGTTAGGCTGGGAGGAACGTAGAGAGTAGAGGTCCCCTTTTTTTTTTTTTTTTTTCTTTGTTGATGTCGGCTACCCCCCAAAATTGGGGGAGGTGCCTTGGTATATGTATGTATGTATGTATTGCCTTTAGGTATCTTTCCATTATTCTAGCTGTCATCTTCCCCTTTTCCATTTCATTTATGAAACAAAACCTATGGAAAGTGCTGTGAAACTAGAAACACTAATAGGCCTGTTTAAATTATTTGGAAATGTAGCTCAATGTAGAGATTGCTAGTTTCATGTGAACTTGTGACTTTCCATAGTGTGGGAGATGGTTTTTATAACGGGTATAATCTTGTCTCACTCACCTGAGGTATGACCGAGAGGCGAGTCATGTTCTCTTGGAGATCCTTCAGGTCAGGCTGCAACTCATCATTAGCATTTATTCCTAAGCGTAGTTTATCCATCACCGTGATGAACAACTGTTTTATGGAAATAGAGTTTTGAGTCATGGAAGAAATATGGTAATGATTAAATACAGTACATATACTAATACCATTTTTCAATCAATAACCTTTTAGGTAATGCATATAATTTCTACTTAAAGAACTAAGAAATTAAGATTAATTACTTACAGATACAATGTCTGCAATACATTTGCTAGTGTTCCCTTTGTCATCCTTGATAGTGATGGGCCGATCCTCACGAATGCGATCTATTGCTGCGGGACAATCAAGCTGTAATGTTCAAAGAGTGATTTATTATATATGAATATTTATACAACCAAATATAAAAATGTTGCTAACAACATTGCTTTACTTTTGACCTTTCTACAATCTTATCACAAACCTTACTCACGTCACCTTTTACTCATCTGAGTCCTAGTATGATGTGGTTAATATATTCATGACATGAATGTATACAAATCTTGACCCTTTTACCCGAGGCTATTTTGAAATTTCCAACCCTTAACCCCCAGGGGTTATTTTTTGTCAAGCACATTTTGCAGTATATTTTTTAAATTGCTCTAACAGCCTTAATTTTCACCATAGAGAGGTCAGGTTGGTCTCATTCTCTTGGAAAATGCCTGATGTTTCTCAAAAAATTATCAAAAATATGCAAAAAACAAAATTTAAATAGCATTTTTTTGCAAGGACGTACCGGTACGTCCATGTGGGTAAAAGGATGAATTTTGTGAAACGTACCAGTACATCCTTTGGGGGTAAAAGGGTTAAAAGTAATTTGTATTTTCCATAGCTATATAAACCTGAGCTCTTTAAAACTGGAATGGCCATTATATAATCAACAAAAAGTAGTTAGAACTATGACTGAGAGGGAGGTTGAGGTGGGAAATTAAGTTAAAGGACTAAGGTTTGTATAATAAGGAAAAATACAAATTACTTCTAAAATGTTATTTGTTCCTAGATTTATACAAACCTTTTATGAGACTCACTGTTGGAAGTCACCTAGAACCAAACTGAAAGTCACTTTTCCTTCACGGACATTCATCCTACCTACTTCCGTATGGCATTGAGGAATGTGACTCCAACGAACTCCAAACATCTAATTATAAGGATGTAGACGTTACGACCTTGGCCAAGTTGGAAGAGCCAGTCATTCAACGTCTACTTGAGACTTAAGCCAAATGCATTACCATACACAGGATGTATACTTGAATCCAGCGAGAAAGTCGGGAGTGTTACAACACAACAACTGAGCAGCCATTTCAGGACCAGGCAAAAGGTCCAAGGTACAAAGAGGCCATGATGGTCCGACACCTTCAGCACCAAGTACACTGACAGGTAAACAGGAAGGCTCCTGACAGGGCTAGGATTGCAAGTTCTTCCTTTAGATGGCAGGGTTACAAACTACCAGAGTTGCATCTGCAAACAAGCAGCCCCATTAAGCCCAAAAGGAACAGCATCTGGACACTTAGATTTTGCTCCTGTTGGGGTTAATGAGGATTGCAGTGCTCTTACATAACACTAGACAACTTTCTGTCAACTTATACAGACAGGATTGAGAAGGTCCAGAACTTATGTTTGAGACAGACTGGTACTGGGTCTTCCTCAGTCTGTGAGATGATGAAGGCAACAGAACCTTGACATGATGAAGGGCCTTAACTTTTCCTTCTCTTTCGCTAATGCAAATAAGACAGTCTTGAGGGAAAGATTCCTATGATGCCCTCCTAAGGTTAGTAGTAGATGCGTGACCCAGTACCCTGAGGACGAAAGTTAACAATGGTAACTATTACCCTAAGATAATGGTTGCTAACCAACTTCACAGGAACCGGTCAGTGTGAGAGCTCTGTCGGCTAAACTCCAAAACTGCATGAATAGTACCGTAAATGATACCCATACCAGCTTACTGTACAGTCCTTGAGATCGATCTGAGATAGGACTGTTCACCTGCAACTGATGAAACAGCAGTTATTCTGGGCTCACAATTGTCAACAGTCTCCAAGGTTATCTTTAAGCAAGCAAGGTCTGTAAAGCACAGAGTGCATACCAGGGTAAGGAACAATCCTATTATATCATGATAAGTATGAGAAAGGTGGGCGCATGTGCTTCAAACTGCCCATGGCCAACGGTGCTGTTCGGTAAAGTAGGTCCACCTACCAAGTGCAACAGCGGTAATAATTGTAACAACGGCTCACACTCGCTTGACTGACCCTATATATATAAATGAGGGGGGCGAGTATCATCACTTCCTCCCAAAGAACATACAGTATAGTGAAAAGCCTTCCCCCATGAGTATGTTCTATATCCTTTTCTTCTGAAGAAATAAATGTTCTACGAAAGAAATGCAGGAGGGAAAAGAAGAAGAGAGAAGGTGAACTCTCCTTCCCTGCTGTCACAAAGGAGTCATGGTCTGGGCAACAAATAATGACTGTGCTCCCTCTGAAGGGTTAAAAGAGCTCCCTTAGCTGTAACACAAACCACTACAATGAAGCTTTTTGTCATAAGAGGAGCATTAGGAAAGCTCACTGACACTGCAACATTGGGATCACCATCTGGGGAACACTTTTGACGCCAGGTGAACCTGACAGACAAATAATTTTCACTAACGAGCAAGCAGGTACGGGAACTACTAAATCAGAGTTGGTAACTCCTTCCCGAGGTAGAGAAACTACCACAAAGTGAGACAAGTTATAAAGAGTTCATTGTCTTTTAGAGTGAGAACAATCCAAGGGGGGAGGCTTTGCAGTCACCTATCCACAAAGATAAAGAAAACATAGGGTTTCAAAGGTTTGTATCCTCATGCAAACCACGTTCACCTCACCACATGCTTGCCTTTTGGTGCGCTTCCTCTTGCAAGTGAGAGCGCTCTTAGAAATAAAAAACCCAAACTTATCACAAATGAATGTAAAGTAGGCTTCACACAGTCAAACAGTTTATCAAGCTCAGTTTGACAAACATTTTTGAAGTGGCATGAACGTGGGAACTGGGTACTTAACTGTCAAACACTTTGAAAAAAGTCTGATTCAGCCTGACTTTTGTGGGCGGGGCTTCCTTAATCCACAAACCGTTTGCATGTGAGAACAAGCGTCAAACATCAAACACGCCTCAGTAGATCTATGTGTGTTTCTTTGTCCATCCTCAAATAATTACACCAGTCATCTAGATCTAAGTTCAAATCAACAAGCAAGTTGGTATGTGAAAGTTGATCTCTTTTTAACGACCAGTTCTTCATCCACTTTGATCTTATTTTTTTTCCTTAGTGCCAACGTTAAGCCAATGACAATCAAATCGTCCTGGGCAAGAGGCATATCTTTGCTTAACAAACAGCATGAGTCACACCGAGTCGAGGACTTTGGTTTGATTGTTGGACACCACTTCAAATTGTTTGACAAGCAGGTTGGACAACCGGATTTGACGAACCAATTAACAGTGTAAAAGCCCGTTAAGTAAAGACCTAACAATCGAGAGAGTAATGCGACACTGCCTCTGTACCCTTTGCAGCCAAAGAATAGTGGCTATTCTGTGACAGATAGGTAGGGCTTGACCCTCGCACCACCTGTCGTTAACCAACTACTGTACTTTGTTAACATTTCAATGGTCGTTCCAGTACTAATGAAAACATCCCTATTTTAAAAGATGAATGGTTTGTATAAACATTGGAACAATGCACCTTAACACAGATACCTCTGTATAACATATAGGTGCTAAAGTTTCAGGGAGACACTAAACAAAGTTCAATAACCTACCAACCCTTTATGGTTTACTGATGCCATTCTTGATCCCACAATACTTGAACTATGTTCCAATGTTATTCTTTTACAATTTTCATTAATGTAGCTTAGGAATTAGTGAAAGTCCCAAAAATGCCTGAGTGTAACAACTGGAATTTTTTTTTTCTTTTTTTTTTTTTGCCATTTCGCTTAGCAAATAGGGAGATACTTATGATGAGGAGATAAAAGCATTCAGCCATAGTTGTGGCTATGGAAATATCCACACTAACACCAATAATGGTAGAATAAAAGAGCACAAAATAAAACCTGGACTCGGCCAGAATTCAGTTTAAAATTGCATAAGAGCTTTCTTGTGACACTTTAAAAATGGAAAACTTGCAGTAAAACCTTTAAGGATGATGTATGTATAGAAATGACTGTATCCGCGTCTTTCCAATTAAAAAAAATTCTCACAACCACAATACAGTATCTATATAAGATCAATAAGGTTCTAAGCCTAAACCAATTAACTTCAAGAATTAACTAAATAAGATATACTGTAATACGAACTAGTCTGTCTGAGCATATACTGTACAAAAAATCTCACTTGAAAAGAATGACACCAACCTTGTATTTCTTCACAAATGCTTCGACTGTAGGATACTCATCACATTGAACCAGTTTGAATGCTGCTTTATACTGTACCAAAAGTTTACTGCACCAGGCAGTGTATTCCTTAGGGGGGACAACATCCTGAAAATTATAAAGGTTCTTAAATATCACGATTATCATTATCTCCTCCTATGCCTATTGACACAAAGGGCTTCAATTAGATTTTATCAGTAGTCTCTATCTTAAGTTTTTAAATCAATACTTCTCCCATCGTCATCTACTACTTCATTCACACTTCATAGTTCTCAGCCATGTAGGCCTGCATCTTCCAACTCTTCTAGTGCTTTGTGGAGCCCTGTTGAAGGTTTGGTGACCTAATCTCTCTTGGGGAGTGCAAATAGCATGCCAAAACCATCTCCATCTATATAATTATCTAATTTCATAAAAACAACCACTGTTCTGTTAAGATAATATTTTACGGCAGAGCATCAACTTATGAAAGTACAGTGTTGAAAAAACTATAACAGTACAGTATTGAGAAAAATCAAAATAAAAAAAATTGAACTGCAACCTTACTAACATAATATTGCAGACACAACATTACAGAAATAAATTTTTATATCAAACTGTATATAAACCTCATTTACAGTATTCTTTCACATTTCTAATATCACAAGATATTTACCTTTATGTACATTTTCTCAAGGCACTGTAAGGTGTTGATTACTGCATATAATTCACCAAGATTATCATACCTGTGAAGAAAGAAAAATTATTATAGCCAAGAAAATTTGCAAATGACACTAAAAATTAAATGTCTGTAAGAAACATTACGAATAATGTGGTTTTAACTTTCTTTAGGAAGAGTTAATATCATTTACACTAGAATATCCTTCGAAATCTAACACTAATCTCAATAAATCATGTTCCTTTGCTCTACTGATATTTATCGTTCTATTAAAAGGTGATAATTCTAGCACATAGTAAAATTATTCTCAGGGTATTCAAGAAAAGAAAGTTTCCGATTAAGGCGGGCATCACTATAGAGTTGTTCACTTAGTTGTAATTGATTTGAAACTACAAAATTAATACAATTTGTATTTTTCCTAGCTATATAAACTTGAATCATTTATATGAGTTACTCCTAGTCTCGCTTTCTCTATGACCAGACAATCAAAAGAAAATTGATTTGATTGCATCATGCTTCGTTACTAGGCAACTGCTGCGCATGAGCATGATGCTTGTTCAAAGCTCTTCCTCACAACACTCACCTGGTCAAAAACTTGCAAGGCAGTTGATGCAGAACATTTGATAAATGACTTGGGTTTGTATAGCTAGGAAAAATACAAATTGTAATAAATTTGAAGTTCATTCCTTCGCGGATACAAACTTCTGAGTCCTTTTTGTGGGAGTCTTCCTTAGGTGGGAGGAAGTCTCTGTGAAGTTGAGAGGTATGTCCTTCCTCTCTCATAGATACACTTACTATAAGTAATACCAAGAGATGAAAGTGAATTATTTGAAAATAGTGTAGCCAGGTTGTAAAGAGGCAAGGCCTTATCTTCAATTCTAGAATATAAAATACTTTGCCGAGGGTGAATGAATTTTCTGGCCTCCTGATATCTAAGGTCATTGATGCCAATATCATTTATGAAAGGATAAAATTAAATTCAATTTAAAACCATAAAAATCCTTATCAAAGCTAAACAGCTTTCAAAAGACCTGGTTCTGAAATAAATCTAACAATACCGCTAGCATAGTACAACATATCATGTCCAAGAATTTTGGCAAGGATGAACCTGCCATCCTAACCTCGTGTCTTAAACAGATATCTATTTCTTTCAGTGCTATAAGAAGGGCATTCATTCAACAAATGCCTCACTGTCAAGGGTACCAAACAGTCATTACAATATGGCTGGTGTTGGCCTGTTAGCAGAAACTCATGTATCAACCGAGTGTGACCAATACGGTGACGACAAAGTAGTCTTCCACTTTCGGGGCATCATGTTATACCTCCAGGGGGATATAACATTTGTTATTTTTCTCATCTTATTTTCAAATCAATGCTGTTGCCAATTATCATAAAACAAATTCTAAATTCTAGGTAAAAAATCATTACAGAGAATGGGATACCTCTTGGTAGCAACTCAGCTGCAGCATTCTTTGCCAGTAAATCTGCCCTCTCATTTCGACACACTTTCATCTGCCGAAACCCAGCAAAATCAAACCATTATACCTCTAAGTCAAATAATAAAAAGCCACTCTAAAATCTTTAAAACTAAAGGTTATTGGGATAGAAAACTTTTAAAGCTTGTAGGACACTTCTTGCATCACTAAAAATGGTAAAATTACCCTCATCTTTTAATGCTATTTTTTCAATAGCGGTTAGTATGCCATATAGTTCAGAAATCGAGTCAAAGATTTTTATGTCACTCTGTGCAAGGCATATAATTCTGAAGACCAACTTCTGGTCATTGTTTGAATAACCCTGTGGTTTTGGGAATCAAATCAACTCCTGCGGTAAGGAGAGTTCCGTTCAGTAAGTCTCAAACTGTTCTGCATTCCCTTTAATTTTGCTTAGATCACGAAATCTATCCCAGTATGCCTTGTCGAGGCTCCATCAAGACAATTTCCGTAAAGGTGGATTATTGTTGGCGCATGATCACTAGTATGCTAATCTAATGATCTCCAATTGAATTCGAGAAGGCAGTTAGAGATTACAATTGAATGGTCAATGCATAACAAGGTATCTCTCTGGACATGAAAGTGCATGGGCTCTCCTGTATTAAGGAGTCCTACATCTTCATTCTCCATAACTGATGATATCATATTACCCCTTTCGTTTGCTAAGACATCACCCGATAAAGGATGTCTACCATTCAAATCTCTCTCCATTTTTGCCCCATAATGTTTTAGGGAGTCATTTTAGTGGCATTTATTGTCCCTGTGCATGTTTACTTTTATCCGTTATACAGTAATTATAAAGGCCATATGAGAAATTTGAGTTTCCTCATATTTTCAAAGAAAAGTCCCGCAGGTACGGACAGAAGACGAGGAGGGGGAATGATCTCTTGTAGATTGTCTTTTGCGGTGAGAACGACATCTCTCCCAGTGGGAGGACAGCCACTCCCAACAGTACTCACATGATGATTTAACACAACATCTTTTACCTCGGCAAGAAGGGCCAATCGGATGTCAATCTATTTCTACCCGGCTCATAAATGTACCAAAGGGGCATCTATTATTTATATTATTACTAGCCAAGCTACAACCCTAGTTAGAAAAGCAAGATGCTATAAGCCCAAGGGCTCCAACAGGGAAAAATATCCCAGTGAGGAAAGGAAATAAGGAAATAAATAAATGATGAGAATAAATTAACAATATATAATTCTAAAAACAGTAACAGCGTCAAAACAGATATGTCCTATAAAAACTATTAACAATGTCAAAAACAGATATGTCATATATAAACAATAAAAAGACTCATGTCAGCCTGGTCAACATGAAAACATTTGCTCCTACTTTGAACTTTTTAAGTTCTACTGATTCAACTACCCGATTAGGAAGATCATTCCACAACTTGGTAACAGCTGTAATAAAACTTCTAGAATACTGTGTAGTATTGAGCCTCATGATGGAGAAAGCCTGGCTATTAGAATAACTGTCTGCCTAGTATTGCGAAAAGGATAGAATTGTCCAGGGAGATCTGAATGTAAAGGATGGTCAGAGTTATGAAAAATGTTATTTTGATAATAAAATAAATTTTTGAATATACTTACCCGGTGATTATAATAGCTGCAACTCTGTTGCTCGACAGAAAAACTCTACGGAAAAATTCGCCAGCGATCGCTACACAGGTAGGGGGTGTACTCAACAGCGCCATCTGTCGTTCAGATACCCATTACTCATTGTAAACAAAGAACTCAATTTTCTCCTCGGTCCACTGTGTCTCTATTGGGGAGGAAGGGAGGGTCCTTTAATTTATAATCACCGGGTAAGTATATTCAAAAATTTATTTTATTATCAAAATAACATTTTTCAATATTTAACTTAGCCGGTGATTATAATAGCTGATTCACACCCAGGGGGGTGGGTAGAGACCAGCAAAATATGTTTACATCATATGAGCTAAGAATTTTTATTTCATTTTGGAAGTTATCAAAATAACTAAACAAAATAAATAGGTACCTGGTAAGGAAGTCGACTTGAACAATTACTCTGCCTTTTTAAGTACGTCTTCCTTACGGAGCCTCGCGATCCTCTTAGGATGCTGAGCGACCCCTAGGAGCTGAAGTATCAAGGGTTGCAACCCATACAACAGGACCTCATCAAAACCTCTAATCTAGGCGCTTCTCAAGAAATGACTTTGACCACCCGCCAAATCAACTAGGATGCGAAAGGCTTCTTAGCCTTCCGGACAACCCAAAAAACAACAATAAAAACATTTCAAGAGAAAGATTAAAAAGGTTATGGAATTAGGGAATTGTAGTGGTTGAGCCCTCACCCACTACTGCACTCGCTGCTACGAATGGTCCCAGAGTGTAGCAGTTCTCGTAAAGAGACTGGACATCCTTAAGATAAAAAGACGCTAACACTGACTTGCTTTTCCAATAGGTTGCGTCGATTATACTTCGCAGAGATCTATTTTGTTTAAAGGCCACGGAAGTTGCGACAGCTCTAACTTCGTGTGTCCTTACCTTCAGCAAAGCTTGGTCTTCCTCATTCAGATGGGAATGAGCTTCTCGTATTAACAGTCTGATAAAATAGGATAAAGCATTCTTTGACATAGGCAAAGATGGTTTCTTAACTGAACTCCATAAAGCTTCAGACGGGCCTCGTAAAGGTTTAGTTCGTTTTAAATAGAACTTAAGAGCTCTTACATGGCATAAGACTCTTTCTAGTTCATTTCCAACCATACGATAAGCTTGGAATATCGAACGATTTTGGCCAAGGTCGAGAAGGCAGCTCGTTTTTGGCTAGAAAACCAAGTTGTAGAGAACATGTAGCCGTTTCAGATGAGAATCCGATGTTCTTGCTGAAGGCATGAATCTCACTGACTCTTTTAGCTGTGGCTAAGCATACCAGGAAAAGAGTCTTTAAGGTGAGATCTTTCAGGGAGGCTGATTGTAGCGGCTCGAACCTGTCTGACATAAGGAATCTTAGTACCACGTCTAAATTCCAACCAGGTGTAACCAAACGACGCTCCTTCGTGGTCTCAAAAGACTTAAGGAGGTCCTGTAGATCTTTATTGTTGGAAAGATCTAAGCCTCTGTGACGGAAGACTGATGCCAACATGCTTCTGTAACCCTTGATAGTGGGAGCTGAAAGAGATCGTTCTTTCCTCAGATATAAGAGGAAGTCAGCTATTTGAGTTACAGAGGTACTGGTCGAGGATACGGATACTGACTTGCACCAGTTTCGGAAGATTTCCCACTTCGATTGGTAGACTCTAAGGGTGGATGTTCTCCTTGCTCTAGCAATCGCTCTGGCTGCCTCCTTCGAAAAGCCTCTAGCTCTCGAGAGTCTTTCGATAGTCTGAAGGCAGTCAGACGAAGAGCGTGGAGGCCTTGATGTACCTTCTTTACGTGTGGCTGACGTAGAAGGTCCACCCTTAGGGGAAGTGTTCTGGGAACGTCTACTAGCCATCGAAGTACCTCGGTGAACCATTCTCTCGCGGGCCAGAGGGGAGCAACTAGCGTCAACGTTGTCCCTTCGTGAGAGGCGAACTTCTGCAGTACCTTGTTGACAATCTTGAACGGAGGGAATGCATATAGATCTAGATGTGACCAATCTAGGAGAAAGGCATCTATATGAACTGCTGCTGGGTCCGGGATTGGTGAGCAAAATATTGGGAGCCTCTTGGTCATCGAGGTTGCGAAGAGATCTATGGTTGGCTGGCCCCAAGTGGCCCAAAGTCTCTTGCATACATCCTTGTGGGGGGTCCATTCTGTTGGAATTATTTGTCCCTTCCGACTGAGACAATCTGCCATGACATTCAAGTTGCCTTGGATGAACCTCGTTACTAGTGATATGTTTAGACCTTTTGACCAGGTGAGGAGGTCCCTTGCGATCTCGTACAACGTCAGAGAGTAGGTCCCTCCTTGCTTGGAGATGTACGCCAAAGCCGTGGTGTTGTCCGAGTTCACCTCCACCACTTTGCCTTGAAGGAGAGACCTGAAGCTTTTCCAGGCCAGACGTACTGCCAGTAGCTCCTTGCAGTTGAAATGCATTGTCCTTTGACTCGAGTTCCATATCCCCGAGCATTCCCGACCGTCTAATGTCGCACCCCAGCCTACGTCCGATGCGTCCGAGAAGAGAACGTGGTTGGGAGTCTGAACAGCCAGGGGAAGACCCTCTCTGAGGTTGATATTGTCCTTTCACCAAGTCAGACAAGACTTTATCTTTTCGGAAACCGGGATCGAGACCGCTTCTAGCGTCTTGTCCTTTTTCCAGTGAAAAGCTAGATGGTATTGAAGAGGACGGAGGTGTAGTCTTCCTAGTGACACAAATTGATCCACGGATGACAGTGTCCCTACCAGACTCATCCACAGCCTGACTGAGCAGCGTTCCTTCTTCAGCATCTTCTGGATGGATAGCAGGGCTGGGGGCTGATCGTCTTGTTGTTCAGCAACGTCTTCATCAGAGGGTTCCTCATCCGAAACTGATGAGGAAACGCAACGGAGTGGGCAACGTCTGGCTCGCTGAATCCGGTCGCACTGGTGGATGCGTGACGGAGCCGGACGCAATATCATGGAACTGCTGCACAGTCTGTGAACTGTCAACAACCATGGGTGCGCGAGGAAGCACAGCGTCAACCCGAGACTGTCTAGACCGTCTGGGTTGTGCAGTCAACACCCTACCAGGTTGCTGAGGTTGACGCACTGCGTCAAAACAAGTCACCTCTGCTGGTTGTTGAACGTCCTGAACGTCAACAACCACCTCCGAGCGTCGCTTAATGTCAACGTGCGGCTGGCAACCCACACTGGGTCGCATCGGTGGAGGAACCACCTCAACTGGCAGACGCGAGTAGGTTACCTCAGCGTCAACAGGGCGCACAACCGACCGGTTGGAAGGTTGATGGCCAGAAGGTTCTTCTCCGCATTTAAGTCCTCTATCAAGGCCGCAAGCTTGGACTGCATGTCTTGCAGCAAAGCCCATTTAGGGTCTACGGGAGCAGGTGTGGCAACAGACGGGGTTAGCGACTGAGGCGGAACCGTTTACCATCCCTGAAAGCCTTGTTATGCGTGACATAATAGTACAGCAAAACTTCAAAGGCTCGACAACAGCTGTGAAGTTGACCTGTAAACAACTTGGAGCGTCTCCTGGCTAGGCGCCAGGGAGAGTCTACCAGAATTGAGAAGTCTATCTGGGCAGAGGCATGAACTCCCAAGCCGAGAACTTCTCTCGTGTCATATCAGACTCTCGCTCTATAAACCAGTTTAAAAGAAGGGAAAGCAAAGGCTGTATCCCCCAAACTCCTCCTGGTGAAAAACCAGTCGCCTAGCCAACGTAACGCTCTCTAGGAGAGCGAGAGAGCACTAGCTTAAAAACAACGGCTTCGAAGTAGCTAGGCCTAGTGTAAGCTCTGACGTTTAGACGAACGAGGAGCAGCAGTTACAAAAAGATCCGGACGAAGATCCTTAAAAAAAATCATCATGATTTAATTAAAGTCCATAGGAGGCTAAGCAGCTTTAGGCTCCTCTCCATCTGACAGAGTCCTCAAGGGAATATCAGTAGGAGGGAGAACAGCAACTTCCTCATCTACAGGAACCTTGTCCGATAAAAGCTGAGTCTCTCACTGGTGCATTAGTAGCGGACCAGAACGCAACGTCATGTAACTGCTTGACAGTCTGTGAACTGTCAACAACTGAACTGTCAACCACAACAGGTGCGTGAGAACGCACAGCGTCCACTCGAGACTGCTTTGACTGCCTAGACTGAGCAGTCAAAACAACTCTAGAATGCGGAGGTTGACGCACAGCGTCAAAACAAGTCAACTCCGATTGTTAGTGAACGTCTTGAACGTCAACAGGAGCATCAGCCAGTGGCCTAACGTCCAAATGCGGCTGAAAAACCACACGAGACCGCATCGAGTGTGGTTCTAAACAACCTGACTGACGTGACTAAGCTACGCCAACGTCAACAGTAAGCACAAAGGAACGTTAGGTTGGCTGAAAGCCAGGATATCGATGAGATAAACGGCTAGACTCAACGGACTAATCGGTAGAATAGTCTTCCATAAGGGAGGCAAGCATATACTGCATGTTTTGCCATACAACCCCTTAAGGATCAACGGAAATGGTTGTGGTAATAGACGAGGGTAACGTCTGTGACCGCAACACTTTGCCTACAAAAAAAGACTCTCGGAGTCTGTGTTACGCTTTTGTTAGGCGGCGAGCAGTTATCCGATGACTGCATAGGGTCAGAGCTGTCCTAATGGCTGTAACCAGGACGCTGGACCTGTCCTGAAAGGACTGACTTTCGCTTAAGGGCTTCGAAACCTTGTGACAGGTTTCTTATGCGAAAAGCCTACGGATGGCGAGGAGAAACAACGTCTCTCTCGTCTTATGGTAGGGGAGATCTTGGTAAGATACACCCGATACCATAGAGGGAAAAACGTCTGTTCGTTGGTCAAGGCCTCTCGAACCCATAAGTTGTTTGACATTACTTCTCCCCTGGGCTTGGGAGCTTGTAAGAGGTCCCGGACTAGGTGAACGACAGGCACGAACAGACGAACCCTCGGACGCAACACTGTAACACTTTGCGCCTCGGACGCAACACTGTAACACTTTGCGCATATCACTTTATCACTTCGATTTTCTGTTTTGCACTTATTTCTACCTGAAACACGCAATTCTACCCTTCATTAAAAGGTAGTAATTGCGAAATTAGTCGTATAATGCAAGCTCATAATACCAGCAAAAAACAGAAAACATATTTTAAGATAAAAAGAAAAATCAGTGGCTGGGAAAGAGACTAAACACTAGTTCATATAACTACGTTTTCAATCTCTCACCGCACATAGCCTGGGGACGAGAATAAAAACCTAAAAACGTTTTATCCTTCCTCCCCGTACAGCGACTAGGGACGTGAGTAACACGAGAACAACGTTACCCGCTTGAACGGAACGTTTTCTCTCCTCTCTCTCCCTCCGTCTCTATCTCTCTCTCTCTTTCTCTCTTGATTTCGCACCTAAGAGAAGAGCCCAATTATATATCGTCAAAAAAACATGTTCTTTGACTAAAGGAAAAAACTGAAAGGTTTTTCAAATAAAAAGTTCCTTTAAATTAGAATTTAAAACATTTAAGCTAAGAAAGAATGAACAAAACGTCAGAATCGATTTACTCTTACTGCAAAGTGAAACCGTGATACACTCTCTCTCTATCGTAACGATAGAGCGCATGTTGAACGTCCTGAACGTCAACAACTGCGTAGCATAAAAAACTAACGTTAGTTCATCTTTGAAAACAGTACGAAGACTATCAAAGAAATTCTTTCATAAAATATTACATTTAAAAAGTTTTAAATCCTTAGCTCTTTAAAAGCTAAAGACGATATAAAGGGCTCAACGTTGATTAACTTCGGTTTCCAAGTTAGGACCGCCTACTCTCAGGAAAGGTCTATATAAACAAAGCATTAAAATTTATTTTTATATGTTTATAAAAAATGGAAAGTTAATCGAAGAGGCCTAATAAAGGCGGAGAGATATAAAATATATATAGGAAAATCTATAACGTGATAAGATAATTACTAAAAGCCTAAACACACTTCCGCCTAAGGGAAGGGTCGGCCATTTAAAAGTGAAAGAAAGTACATACTCTCTTTGCACCATAATTAAATCTATCCAAAACGAGTTCAAGTTTTAAGATGAAGATAAAACACCTGCATAGCGAAAGCTCAAAACTAGAATAGTGTACTTCACCAAATAGTTGTGAAAACAAATCCAGTTAGCAACAGCGAATTAGTAGGTCTTGCCGGTAGCCCGACAGAGAGAAAATTGAGTTCTTTGTTTACAATGAGTAATGGGTATCTGAACGACAGATGGCGCTGTTGAGTACACCCCCTACCTGTGTAGCGATCGCTGGCGAATTTTTCCGTAGAGTTTTTCTGTCGAGCAACAGAGTTGCAGCTATTATAATCACCGGCTAAGTTAAATATTGAAAAATCTTATGCAACATGCATAATGAACTAATTGAACAACGGTGCCAAAGATTAATATCTAGATCAGGAATAAGAAATTTAATAGACCATAAGTTTCTGTCCAACAAATTAAGATGAGAATCAGCAGCTGAACACCAGACAGGAGAACAATACTCAAAACAAGGTAGAATGAAAGAATTAAAACACTTCTTCAGAATAGATTGATCACCAAAAATCTTGTAAGACTCTCTCAATTAGCCAATTTTTTGTGCAATTGAAGAAGACACAGACCTAATGTGTTTCTCAAAAGTAAATTTGCTATCAAGAATCACACCTAAAATTTTAAAAGTCACACAAATTTAAAGAAACATTATCAATACTGAGATCCGGATGTTAAGGAGCCACCGTCCTTGACCTACTTACTATCATACTTTGAGTTTTGTTAGGAGTCAACTTCATACCTCATAATTTGCACTATGCACTAATTTTAGCTAAATCTCTATTAAGGGATTCACCAACTCCAGATCTACATTCAGTGGATGGAATTGAGGCAAAGAGAGTAGCATCATCTGCATCATCACAGCCAGGAAAGGAACGTATCGAATTCGACATAATAGTCATAAGGTACACACTCGTAATCTCACAAATAATACGCAAGTAACAATGAATATTAAAGACACAAGTACTGTACTATGCATTATAACGGTACAGTGAGGGCGATGCAGATGTCTGATAGTAGAGAGAGGAAGTGAGCCATCTCACCCACTTCATGACCAGGAGGGTTATGTGAAAGCACTTTGAACAACCGTTATGCGTCACACGCAGCAGTTGCCTAGTAACAGAGCATGATGCAATCAAACTAATTTTCTTTTGATTGTCTCATCATCGAGAAAACGCAACTAGGATTAACCCGTATAAATGACTTAAAAGTTTGTATCCGTGTATGAATAAATAACCATTAGGAGTCCTTGTGAAGCTGTGCTGCATACAGGAAAAAATGTCATGCATCTCTATATAATTTTTGTTAATAATGAGTTTTGTTTTTAGTTCAAATAGAATTGGAAATCAGCTCTGATGTTAATTTGTCAATTAAAACTAGGTTTACTTGAATTTTGTTTAATCCATTGGCTCTGACATGTTACTTTAAGATAGATAAAAAGATTCTGCAAGCCATGTGTATTTCACATCAAGTACAGGTCTACGTTATATGCTTAGGATTAGATTAGATAATCCACTGGACTGATGCAAAATGTTATTTTCATTAGTAAAATAAATTTTTGAATATACTTACCCGGTGATCATATAGCTGTCAGCTCTGCTGCCCGACAGAAAAACCTAAGGACAAAATACGCCAGCGATCGCTATACAGGTGGGGGTGTACATCAACAGCGCCATCTGTCGAGCAGGTACTCAAGTACTCCATGTCAACACAGAACCAATTTTCTCCTCGGCCCACTGGGTCTCTATTGGGGAGGAAGGGAGGGTCCTTTAATCTATGATCACCGGGTAAGTATATTCAAAAATTTATTTTACTAATGAAAATAACATTTTTCAATACAGTATTAAACTTAGCCGGTGATCATATAGCTGATTCACACCCAGGGGGGTGGGTAGAGACCAGCATATATGTTAACATTAAGAGCTAAGTATTTTGTATTTCATTTTAGCAGTTATTCAAAATAACAAACATAAAATTAATAAGTACCTGGTAAGGAAGTCGACTTGAACAATTACTCTGCCTTTTTAAGTACGTCTTCCTTACTGAGCCTCGCGATCCTCATAGGATGCTGAGCGACTCCTAGGAGCTGAAGTATGAAGGGTTGCAACCCATACTAAAGGACCTCATCAAATCCTCTAATCTAGGCGCTTCTCAAGAAAAGAATTTGACCACCCGCCAAATCAACCAGGATGCGAAAGGCTTCTTAGCCTTCCGGACAACCCAAAAAACAACAATAAAAAACATTTCAAGAGAAAGATTAAAAAGGTTATGGGATTAGGGGAATGTAGTGGTTGAGCCCTCACCCACTACTGCACTCGCTGCTACGAATGGTCCCAGGGTGTAGCAGTTCTCGTAAAGAGACTGGACATCTTTAAGGTAAAATGATGCGAACACTGACTTGCTTCTCCAATAGGTTGCATCCATTACACTCTGCAGAGATCTGTTTTGTTTGAAGGCTACTGAAGTTGCGACAGCTCTAACTTCATGTGTCCTTACCTTCAGCAAAGCATGGTCCTCCTCATTCAGATGGGAATGAGCTTCTCGAATCAAAAGTCTGATATAATAAGAAACTGCATTCTTCGACATAGGTAAAGAGGGTTTCTTAATAGCGCACCATAAAGCTTTTGACTGTCCTCGTAATGGTTTAGTACGTCTCAAATAGTACTTAAGAGCTCTTACAGGGCATAGTACTCTTTCTTGTTCATTTCAAACCAAATTAGAAAGGCTTGGAATATCGAACGATTTGGGCCAAGGACGAGAAGGAAGTTCGTTTTTGGCTAAAAAACCAAGCTGTAAGGAACATGTAGCCGTTTCAGATGTAAATCCAATGTTCCTGCTGAAGGCGTGTATCTCACTGACTCTTTTAGCTGTTGCTAAGCAGACGAGGAAAAGGGTCTTCAAAGTGAGATCTTTAAAAGAGGCTGATTGAAGTGGTTCGAACCTTTCTGACATAAGGAATCTTAGTACCACGTCTAAGTTCCAACCTGGTGTGGCCAACTGACGCTCCTTCGAGGTCTCAAAAGACTTAAGGAGGTCCTGTAGATCTTTGTTGTTGGAAAGATCTAAGCCTCTGTGACGGAAGACTGCTGCCAACATGCTTCTGTAACCCTTGATCGTGGGAGCTGAAAGAGATCTTTCCTTCCTTAGGTATAAAAGGAAGTCAGCTATCTGAGTTACAGAGGTACTGGTTGAGGATACTGATTTCGACTTGCACCAGCTTCGGAAGACTTCCCACTTCGACTGGTAGACTTTAAGAGTGGATGTCCTCCTTGCTCTAGCAATCGCTCTGGCTGCCGCCTTCGAAAAGCCTCTAGCTCTCGAGAGTCTTTCGATAGTCTGAAGGCAGTCAGACGAAGAGCGAGGAGGCTTGGGTGTACCTTCTTTACATGCGGCTGACGCAGAAGGTCCACTCTTAGAGGAAGTGTTCTGGGAACGTCTACTAGCCATTGCAGTACCTCGGTGAACCATTCTCTCGCGGGCCAGAGGGGAGCAACCAACGTCAACCTTGTCCCTTCGTGAGAGGCGAACTTCTGCAGTACTCTGTTGACAATCTTGAACGTGGGGAATGCATAAAGGTCTAGATGGGACCAATCCAGAAGAAAGGCATCTATGTGAACTGCTGCTGGGTCCGGAATCGGTGAGCAATAAATTGGGAGCCTCTTGGTCATCGAGGTTGCAAACAGATCTATGGTAGGCTGACCCCACAAGGCCCATAGTCTGTTGCATACATTCTTGTGAAGGGTCCACTCTGTTGGGATGATTTGACCCTTCCGGCTGAGGCGGTCTGCCATGACATTCATGTTGCCTTGAATGAACCTCGTTACTAGCGATATGTTTCGATCTCTTGACCAGGTGAGGAGGTCCCTTGCGATCTCGTACGTCATCGAATGAGTCCCTCCTTGCTTGGAGATGTACGCCAAGGCTGTGGTGTTGTCGGAGTTCACCTCCACCACCTTGCCTAGAAGGAGGGACTTGAAGCTTCTCAAGGCCAGATGAACTGCCAGTAGCTCCTTGCAGTTGATGTGTAACGTTCTTTGATCCGCATTCCACGTGCCCGAGCATTCCCAAACGTCCAATGTCGCACCCCAGCCCGTGTCCGATGCGTCCGAGAAGAGACTGTGGTTGGGGGTCTGAACAGCCAGTGGCAGACCCTCCCTGAGGAGAATGTTGTCCTTCCACCAAGTCAGTGAAGACTTCATCTTCTCGGAAACAGGAATCGAGACCGCTTCTAGCGTCTTGTCCTTTCTCCAGTGAACAGCTAGGTGAAATTGAAGGGGTCGGAGGTGGAGTCTCCCTAACGCGATGAACTGGTCCAGTGATGAAAGCGTCCCTATCAGACTCATCCACTGTCTGACTGAACATCGGTCCTTCTTCAGCATGTTCTGGATGCATTCTTGGGCTTGACTGATTCTGGGGCCGACGGAAAAGCCCGAAAAGCTTGACTCTGAATCTCCATTCCTAGGTACACTATAGTTTGGGATGGGACGAGTTGGGACTTTTCCATATTGACCAGGAGACCCAATTCCTTGGTCAGATCCAGAGTCCATTTTAGATTCTCCAGACAGCGACGACTTGACGAAGCTCTTAGAAGCCAGTCGTCCAAATAGAGGGAGGCTCTGATGTCTGCTAAATGCAGGAATTTGGCAATATTCCTCATCAGTTTCGTAAAAACAAGAGGTGCCGTGCTTAGGCCAAAGCACAGGGCTTGAAACTGGTATACAACCTTCCCGAAAACGAACCTTAGAAAAGGTTGGGAATCTGGGTGGATGGGGACGTGAAAGTAAGCATCCTTTAGGTCTAACGAGACCATCCAGTCTTCCTTCCTGACCGATGCTAGAACCGACTTTGTCGTCTCCATGGTGAACGTCTGCTTTGTGACAAAGACATTCAGAGCACTGACGTCTAGCACCGGCCTCCACCCTCCTGTCTTCTTCGCCACTAAGAAGAGACAGTTGTAGAAGCCCGGGGATTGATGGTCCCGGACTATGACTACCGCTCCCTTTTGTAGTAAGAGAGACACCTCTTGCTGTAAAGCTAGTCTTTTGTCCTCCTCTCTGTACCTGGGAGAGAGGTCGATGGGAGTTGTTGCTAGAGGGGGCTTGCGCAAGAATGGAATCTTGTACCCCTCTCTGAGTAACTTCACAGACTGTGCGTCTGCGCCCCTGTTCTCCCTGGCCTGCCAGTAGTTCTTGAGCCTGGCTCCCACTGCTGTCTGAAGAAGGTGGCAGTCAGACTCTGCCTCTAGAGGACTTGGAACCCTTCTTCTTGCTCCCACGTTGACCTTCGGCACGAGCACCTCCTCTGCTGGAGGCTCTGCCACGAAAGGGCGGAATGAACCTTGACGCTGGAGTGTCCATCCTGGGTCTAGGCACGGAGGGCAAAGGGGTGGCTTTGCGTGCGGATGACGCAACCAGGTCATGAGTGTCTTTCTGGATCAAGGAGGCGGCAATCTCCTTGATCAACTCTTCAGGGAAGAGGAACTTCGAGAGAGGAGCAAACATAAGTTCCGACTTTTGGCATAGGGTGACTCCAGCTGACAAGAAGGAGCAAAGGTGATCCCGCTTCTTGAGGACCCCGGACACGAAAGAAGCCGCAAGCTCACTAGAACCATCCCGTATGGCTTTGTCCATGCAGGACATAATGAGCATGGAAGTTTCCTTGTCAGAAGGGGAGGTCTTCCTGCTCAACGCTCCCAAACACCAGTCCAAGAAGTTAAAGACTTCGAATGCTCGAAATACTCCTTTCATTAGATGGTCCATATCCGAAGGAGTCCAACAAATCTTGGAGCGTCTCATGGCCAGCCTGCGGGGAGAGTCTACCAGACTTGAGAAGTCGCCCTGGGCAGAGGCAGGAACTCCCAAGCCGAGAACTTCTCTCGTGGCATACCAGACGCTAGATCTGGAAGCAAGCTTGGCCGGGGGAAACATGAAGGCTGTCTTCCCAAGCTGCTTTTTGGACTGCAACCAATCTCCCAGTACTCTTAAAGCTCTCTTGGACGAGCGAGCGAGTACGAGCTTCGTAAAGGCAGGTGCGGATGACTGCATGCCTAAAGCGAACTCAGAGGGAGGCGAGCATGGTGCTGCAGACACAAACTGATCAGGATATAAATCCTTGAACAGCGCAAGCACTTTCCTAAAGTCTAAGGAGGGAGGCGTGGTCTTGGGTTCGTCGATGTCCGTGTGTTGGTCGTCAAGATGTGCAGCTTCGTCATCATCAGAGAGTCCATCGTCTGAATGTTGAGGAGGAAGCGGCAAAGGAGTAGGTAAAAGCTGGGCGGCTGAGTCCGGCAGCACGGGTGCATGCGTGGCTGCACTGGACCCAACGTCATGGAAACGTTGGTCAGTCTGTGAACTGGCAACAACCATAGCTGTGTGGGGACACAAGGTGTCTACTCCTGACTGCGGTCGAGTAGCGGAAACCACAGTGGGTTGCGGAGGCTGACGCACAGCGTCAAAACACGGCAACTTAACTCCACCCTCCTGTTGTTGTGGTAACACGCGAACGTCAACGGAGGGTTCCGTGCGTCGGTGAACGTCAACATGCGTCTGGCAGGGTCGACTGCGCATGGGAGGAGGAACTCTCACAGCTGGAGTGCGGGAGCAGGCAGCCTCAGCGTCTACTGGGCGCACAACCGTGGTAGGTTGTAGGCTAACGGGTGCAGCGTCAACCTTCTCCGCACGATACTCCTGCATGAAAGAAGCTAACTGAGTCTGCATAGACTGTAGCAAAGACCACTTAGGGTCTACAGCAGCAGGTGCGGCAACAGACGGTGTTACTGCCTGTTGCGGTACCACTTTGCCTCTCTTAGAAGGTGTGCAGTCGTCGGAAGACTGCAGCGAGTCCGAACTGACCCAGTGGCTACACCTGGGCCGTTGGACTTGCGCGGAAGGGACCTTGCGTTTAAGAGGCCGTGAGACCTTGGTCCATCGTTTCTGGCGAGAAACCTCTTCCGCAGACGAGGAATGAACGGGCTCACTCGTCTTCTTGTGGGTGGGACGATCTAGGAAAGATACGTCCGAAACCACGGAGGGAACGTCTGTCCGCTGATTAAAGCCTGTCGAACCCTTTGGTCGTACGACATTGCTTCTCCCCTGGGCTTGGGAGCTTGCAAGAGGTCCCGGACTGGGAGGACGACAGGCACGAACAGACGCACCCTCATGCGTAACACTAACACTTTTCACTGCACTAACCACTTCACTTCCCACTGCACTTTTACCCTTCAACTCCCTGACGTCAGCCATGAGTTGGTTGCGGTCACTCGCCAATGACTCGACTCTCTCACCCAGAGCCTGGATGGCACGCATCATATCTGCCATCGAAGGTTGTTGAGTGCTAGAAGGGGGATCAGGAGCAACCACTACAGGGGAAGGAATAGGTTGTGGGGCATGGGGAGAGGAAAAATCAACTGAGCGAGACGAACTCCTCCTGACTCTATCTCTCTCTAGCCTACGTGAATATTTCAGGAATTCTTGAAAATCGAATTCCGAAAGCCCAACGCATTCCTCACATCGATCTTCCAATTGACAGGTTTTACCCCGACAATTGGAACAAATGGTGTGCGGATCGATAGAGGCCTTCGGAAGACGCCTTGAACAGTCCCTAGCGCTACACTTCCTGTACTTGGGGACTTGAGAAGGGTCAGACATCTTGAATTAGTCAAAGGGGGAATTCAAAATCTATCCAAGTCGTCAACAAATAATCCAAAATTCAATAAAAGAATGCAAGGAAGTATTGAAGATAACCTCTGCACAGCGAAAGCTAATAACCAGAAATGAATACATCACCAAATAACGTGAAAATCAATCCAGAAAGCAACAGCGTATTTAGTAGGTCTTGCCATTGGCACGACAGAGAGAAAATTGGTTCTGTGTTGACATGGAGTACTTGAGTACCTGCTCGACAGATGGCGCTGTTGATGTACACCCCCACCTGTATAGCGATCGCTGGCGTATTTTGTCCTTAGGTTTTTCTGTCGGGCAGCAGAGCTGACAGCTATATGATCACCGGCTAAGTTTAATATTGAAAAATTAATATAACTTGTTTTTGTATCTACAGACTTATTAAGGACATAAATAAAAGCGGACAAATTTTGAAAGAAAAAATATCAGAAAATCAAATGTTTAGTAAAATTTGGGATAAATTTTCTTTTGTTGGAAACCACTGAAAGAATAGATACAAAAGGCTGCTGAAAAAGTATCTGGTGTAGCACTGGCGAAGGGTGATAGAGAACTAAAGATTGAATCAAGATGCACAAAGGGCAATAGAAGAAACGGAAACCTTTAAGCTATGGAAAAGGACAGGTAGAGAAGAGGAAAGAGAAGGAAGGCTTAAGGGGAGGTATAGAACATGTGCTGGGAGAAATGGAATCTGAATCTAACACCCCAGAGGGAAAAAAGAAAATATCCCAGACAGAAAAGTGCCTAAAGAATAGAGAAAAGATACAAAAAGGGGAAAGCACAGTACATGTAAGAAGAAAATTAATAAATTTGAAGTTGAGACTATACGTATTTACAAGCTGCTGAATGAGGAGAACAAATAGGTATAAAAGGTTTTTGACAATAGATTATTACAGGACAATTGCTGAATAGGACCCTCTGAAAGATAAAAAAGTAAAAGTCCCAAAAATAATCTAATAAAAGCAGCAGGAGAGCTCCACAACAACTGTTATAAACTTATAATGCATCATTATAGAACTCATTCCAATAGTCGAGTAAGGTACTGTATTCATTCATCCATGAGTAGTTGTAGTGACTTTCTCCTTTCGTTTCTTTTTTTTACTGTGTATGTGAAATGCTTGAAAGTAAGTATTCTTCAAGTATTGTAGTCTCTTCTTCTACTACCTTGAAGTTTAATAATAATTGAGGATTGGTCACATAAGTAATTATTCAAAGGGAATTATGCGGATTGTCTTTACACTTTTTTGTAAACCATTTTTCTTTATCTATCTTTATTCTCATAATGAATGTTTAGTTCACTGAATACTTTTGACCTTTTTTTTAGAGCATTATACATCATATTTTATAAATAAGCAAAATAATTGCCTTAGTAAAGTGCATTTAAGCATTGGTCATCATGTCAGTAGATGAAGAAAAGACTGGAACTATTATACATTGTTTTAACCACATACCATCATCACCCAATCATTCAACAATAATTCTCAATTACTTCGTAAAATTATGAGAGAGAGAGAGAGAGAGAGAGAGAGAGAGAGAGAGAGAGAGAGAGAGAGAGAGAGAGAGAGAGAGAGAGAGAGAGAGAGAGAGAGAGAGAGAGAGAGAGAGAGAGATTATAAAATCAATTGAAATATGACAAATTCGTTGAAAATTTGTATTTTTCCTAACTATACAAACCTTAGCTATTTAATAGGGGTTATTACTTTCGGCGTAGCTGAAATGACGAGCCATTAGAATTTTAACGAGGGTTTACTACCCCACCGCTAGTTAGCGGGGGGTAGGGAGGGTAGCTTGCTACCCCACCCCCTCACACACCTGTGCTTGAGCTCACTTTGCTTAGAGGTAGGACTTCACGGGGGATAGGGCTGGCGGGCAAATTTGATTAAATAGCTAAGGTTTGTAGTTACGAAAAATACAAAATATCTACAAATTTGTCATTTGTTCCATAACTGACATATAAACCACGCTATCTAATAGGGGTGACTCACCCATTAGGAAGGTTGGAAAGTCCTGGCTTTTGGCTTTGCCCGGGGACTCAACTATTGAGTGTGTCAGCACTCAACAATAAGGAGTCCCTACACCTCGCTAGAACCTTGCTACGCAAGGACTGCGGCCTAGGTAAGCTGTGTGTGAAGGAATAATAAAGTGTGACTCATCCTAAGAAGTTGACCTGAAGTCCTTTAGATGGAAACTTAAGGCTAGGACTCTCCCAATACCACCTCGTCAGGGTATGGGGACATGACAGTATTAGCTTAATACTAGGAACACAAGGAAACATGGTTTACCTGCAGTGGTTTGAGGTCAGCTGTGCAGAGAACCCAGGATGCTGCTTTCCCCAAGAGAGGGGAAGATGAAGAAAAGAATAAGGGCCAGACAAACCTTTTCATTCATGCACACTAAGACCGGGTAACAATGCCTTCAACCTTCTGCTACTTGTCCACTAAGGAGCCTGAGGTTTTTAACCAGCTGTTGGGCAGCCACCACAGGGCCGATAGAAAACGTATCGAGCCTCCTGTGGGTCACGTCTTGCAAGTACTGGGCTGTGAAGGTTGTCTGACGCTTCCACACCCCAGCTTGAAGAACCTGCGTCACTGAGAAATTTCTCTTGAAGGCCAGGGACATAGCTATGCCCCTGACATCATGTGCTCTAGGGCGACGTGACGGAGGAGGGTCTGGATTCAGGGACAGATGAATCACCCTACGAATCCATGCCGAGATGGTGTTCTTGGTGACCCTCCTCTTAGTCCTCCCAGTGCTCACAAACAATGCCTGCACCTGGGGACCGACTGCAGCCGTTCTTTTGAGATATAGCCTCAGACTCCTAACTGGGCACAGTAGGAGATGGTCTAGGTCATCTGTTACAGAACGAAGACTCGAAATCAGGAAGGAGTCAAATCGAGGGTCCGGAACCCCCGGATTTTGAGTCTTAGCAATAAACTCAGGAACGAATTTGAACGTTACCTCCCCCCATCCCCTTGAATGGGCGATGTCATATGAGAGACCATGAAGTTCACCGACTCGCTTGGCCGAGGCCAAAGCTAGTAGGAACACCGTCTTCCAAGTTAGGTGGCGATCTGAAGCCTGGCGTAATGGTTCATAGGGAGGTCTCTTAAGAGACCTGAGAACTTGAACCACGTTCCATGGAGGAGGTCTCCCTTCCGACTGAGGGAAGGTAAGTTCATAACTTCATATGAGTAGGGAAAGTTCCAGCGAGGAAGAAATGTCCATTCCTTTGAGCCTGAAGGCTAGACTTAAGGCTGAACAATAGCCTTTCACCGCCGAGACTGAAAGGCGCATTTCTTCCCGCAAATACACGAGGAACTGCGCTATTACTAGAATAGTGGCATCGAGTGGAGAGATACCCCTTCCACGACACCAACCACAGAAGACTTTCCACTTTGCCTGGTAGACAGATGCGGATGACTTTCGCAGATGTCCAGATATCCTAATCGCAACTTGTTGCGAAAATCCTCTCTCAGCGAGGAGATGCTGGATAGTCTCCAGGCGTGAAGTCGTAGCGAAGCTACGGCTTTGTGGAAGATGTTGGCAAGTGGTTGTCTGAGTAGCTCGTGTCGCGAAGGGAGTTCTCTCGGAAGTTCCGTTAGGAGTTGCAGAAGGTCCAAAAACCATTCCGCGTGATGCCATAGCGGAGCTATGAGGGTCATTGAAAGATTGACCGATATTCTGGTCTTGTTGAGCACCCTCCTCATCAGACAGAATGTTGTCCCACCGTTGTTGGAAGGCATCTTGCCAGTGCATTGGGATCCGGGACTGGGGAGCAGTACAGTGGAAGCTTGAAGTTCAACGCTGTCGCGAACAGATCCACAGTCTGGGAACCCCACAAAGTCAGGACTTTGTTGGCTACTAGATGATCCAAAGACCACTCGGTACTCACTATCTGAGACGCTCCGCTCAGATTGTCGGCGAGTACATTCCTCTTGCCTGTAATGAAACGTGCTGATAGTGAAATCGAGTGGACTTCGGTCCATCTCAGTATCTACTGCGAGATGGGATAGCTGCTTCGAAAAGGTACCTCCTTGCTTGTTGATGTAAGCCACTACTGTGGTGTGGTCGCTCATCACCACCACAGAGTGACCAGCCAGGTATTGTTGGAACTGTTGAAGGGCCAAAAATACAGCCTTCATCTCTAGAAGATTTATATGGAGGCACTTTTCTGATTCTGACCACAGGCCTGAGATCCTGTGGTGCAGAACGTGGGCTCCCCACCCTTTCTTTGAGGCGTCAGAAAACAGCATCAAATCCGGAGGGAGGACGAGAAGATCCACTCCTCTTCGTAGGTTCTCATCTGTCACCCACCACTGGAGGTCTGTCCGTTCCGCAGGTCCCATAGGGATCATGATGTCCGGGGAATCGTAACCTTGATTCCACCGGGACTTGAGTCGCCACTGGAGGGATCTCATCCTGAGGCGACCGTTAGGAACTAGACGAGCCAAAGATGAGAGGTGACCGAGGAGGCGTAACCACGATTGGGCTGGAAGTTCTTCTCTTCTGAAGAGAGGGCTTGCGACCCTCCTCAGCCTTGCTATCCTGTCGTCTGATGGGAAGGCTTTGTGGAGATCGGTGTTTAATCTCATGCCTAGATATACCAGTCTTTGAGTGGGAAGCAGAGAGGACTTCTCGAGTTTTACCATGGTTCCCAGATCCTGGCAAAGTCCCAGAAGTTTGTCTCGGTGTTGAAGAAGGGATGACTCCGAGTCTGCTAGGATCAGACAGTCGTCCAGATAACGGAGGAGACAGATGACGATCCTGTGTGCCCACGGCGATATTAGGGTGAACACTCAGGTGAAAACCTGTGGTGCTGTGGAGAGACCGAAACACAGCACCTTGAACTGGTACACCTTGTTGTCTAGGCTGAATCTTAAGTACTTCCTTGAAGACGGATGGACTGGGATGTGGAAGTACGCGTCCTTCAGATCCAGTGTACACATGGTCTTGCGGTCTCACTGCAAGTGTGACCATGTCTGCGGTCTCCATGCTGAACAGAGTTTACTTGACAAACTCCAGACGCCTTCTTTACAAGAAAGAGTCGAACGAAGAAGCCTGGAGACCCGTCGAGGACCTCTTGAAGAGCGCCCTTCTTCAACATGCTCTGGACTTCTGCCCGAAGGGCTTGCCCCCTTGCTGATCCCTTCGCAAGGGAGCTCAACGACACTGGATTTGTCGTCACGGGAGGTAGAGATGTTGTGAACGGGACGCGATATCCCTGACTGATTACGGATATCGTCCAGGAATCGGCACCGAGTTGCTGCCACCTGTCTGCGCAACTTTGTAGGCATCCCCCCACTGGTGGACATGCAGGGGGACTGCCAATTCTAGCGTTTGCGGCCTCGGCCGCTCCCTCTAGGATTCTTCCCTCCCCTGGAGGACTTCTTGCCTTTCTTGTCCTTGACAGGAAAGGGCTTAGACACTACCGTCTTCGCTGCCGTTGCCGGTTTCATGGTCTTGGTAGGGCGTGGCTGCTGGGGTGCTGGAGGTTTATAGGGCTTAGATGTTAAAGCCCTATGTAGGAGGGATTCTTGGTGGGACTTCCTCCACATCTCAGCGTCCTGCTCCACGTCCCTAGGCTCAAACAGGTTCGTTCCCATCACGGAAGAATGTCTGAGCCTGCTGATCTCGGTGTTGGGGACCTTTTCGCGGTCTTGGTAGGGCGTGGCTGCTGGGGTGCTGGAGGTTTATAGGGATTAGATGTTAAAGCCCTATGTAGGAGGGATTCTTGGTGGGACTTCCTCCACATCTCAGCGTCCTGCTCCACGTCCCTAGGCTCAAACAGGTTCGTTCCCATCACGGAAGAATGTCTGAGCCTGCTGATCTCGGTGTTGGGGACCTTTTCGCGGTCTTGGTAGGGCGTGGCTGCTGGGGTGCTGGAGGTTTATACGGCTTAGATGTTAAAGCCCTATGTAGGAGGGATTCTTGGTGGGACTTCCTCCAACTCTCAGCGGCCTGCTCCACGTCCCTATGCTCAAACAGGTTCGTTCCCATCACGGAAGAATGTCTGAGCCTGCTGATCTCGGTGTTGGGGACCTTTTGATGGAATCCCTTAGACACCGCAACCCGACGTTTCAAGATGGTATTAGCCCACAAGTTCGAGACTTGGTGGGCAAGAAACTCGATCGTGCGAGTGCCTGAGAGTAAGAAGGTCTCCATAGCTTGCCTGGTACATTCTTTGGATAAATGCTCCGAACGTATCAGGATACCTAAGGTCTCTAGCCACGAAGTGGCCTGCATGGCACACTTCGCCACCTTCTCCTGGCTACGGATCTCAGTCGCCAAGAATGAGACCTGTCGGTTGGAGTCTTTCAAGAGGGACTCCCCTGGTAAGCTCTTCCAACGAATGGCGAAGGGGAAGAGCCAACCAAGACTCCTCTACGATCTCGAAGTACCTCTTCTGCTGTACACGAGAAGGTGGGAGGAGCTTGTTGCTGGCGCTGGTTCGGCTGGCGGAGGCAAGCTCGGAGAGCTGGACTTCAATCTTGTCCCTGGCACTCTTAACCCCTTGAGACCAGGGCAAAGCTGCACTGGTCTTCGAGGGTTTTTGAGTCCCAAACACTCGGTCCAAGACCGTGTCTTTGCCCTCTCGAGGAGGAATCTCTGGGTCAGCAAACCCATTGAGATTCCCCATAAGGGTCAGAACCTGCCAGAATGCATGTTCTGACTCCTGCAGATCTCCTCCTGAAGGACTAGCAGCGAAGTCTCCTGTCCCCAAAGGCTCTTCTTGGGGGGACTCGCGGACATTCTCCGAGTGACTGGCTGGCTCCGGTCTAAGTCTTGATGAAGACTTTGGTACTGTCTTGGAGTCCTTCGACTCCCTCCTGGGAGGGATGCAAGACTCCAACAACGATGGGGGAACGCCTCCCCTCACGTGTCTTCCCTGAGGACATGAAGTCTTCGTCCGAAAGGGAGGGAGAAAAAGTCTGGGGGGGGTGAGGAGGCCTGCCTCAAAGAGTTACAAGGAGACAGCTTTGTCCTCGGAGAAGTTACCACGTCTGAAACTCCTCTTTTCCTCTTCAGGGGAGTAGATGCTGCCAAGGATTTGTGGATCAGCTCAGAGAGAACAGGATTAAACGCCTGCGCGACCGCTCTGATCAGTGTCCCAAACCAAGGCTGCTGAACGACGGTTGCTCTGTCAGACACTCCCTCTGGAGGGAAAGGGATCGACCAATCCCTGGGATGAGTATCCAAAGGGGGGTTCACCTGAAAATAAAAAGATGGAGAAGAAATGTCCCTGGACCTTTGTGGAATCTTCCCCCCTGCCGGCGAGCGTGCTGTTCTGCGCTTGCCGCACGATGTCCTGCAGCCTCGCGCGTGGGAGGGTATTGGCGATCGCGCTGGCGCTCACACGATGGGGAATACCCGGCGTCGTGCGCGCGGGGGGCAAATGTTGGTATCGCGCGTGGGGGGCGAATGTTGGTATCGCGATGGCGCGTAGGAGCGCGTGCCGTAGACACCAGAGGGTGCGCAGAAGTTAGATTGCGCGCGAGGGTGAATGTTCGCGTGGGCCCGCAGGATCAGGATGAAGAGCCTGTGCGGGCGATAATACCGTTGGGCGCGCGCGCAGGAGAGACATCTCTTGCGAGCATGTGTGTGCACATCAGGCTGGGGAGATGGGAATGGGCGAGCATCCTCGTGGGCGCATGTGGGTGACTGCGCGTGAATGCGTACTGGCGAGGGATGGCGCGCAGGTGAAGATCGACGGCGCGTTGGCGAGCGCTGGCGCGTTGGTGAGCGCTGACGAGTAGGGGAAGCCTTCAACTTCCCTACTGCGCCCAGATCGGAAGATCGTGGGCGCGCAGGAGATCGTTGGCGCGGAGAGCGCAGAAGGTTGAAGGCGCGCAGTGGCGCGCTGGCGATCAGGGGAGCGCTGGCGCGCAGGTGAGCACTGGTGCGCAGGTGAGCGCTGGCACGCTTTAGCAGGAACATTTGCCAGCGGTGAGCGCTGGCGCGCAAGTGAGCACTGATGCACTTTAACAGGATCGTCGGCAGCAGGTGCGCGTAAGGGACGTATGCGCCAATTTGCGTATACACCCTTGTTGCCCCGAAGGGACCGTTGCCTGTTTCACAAAAACAGGATTGGTAGGTGCCCCCAGCGCATCAGCAGCCAGAAACGGCGACGGCAGGTCAGCAGGTCTGAGGGGTGGAAGGTCGGCGTGTCCTTTATAAGGACGACTTTCCACCGAAGGGGATCGCGAACGATCCGCAGAGAGGTCCAGGGTTGTAGCAGGAACAGTTGGAGATCGATGACGAGACTCCTCTGCGGCGGACTGCAACGGTGACGTTGAACCGAAGAGGCGCCTCCTCACACCCTTGTGAGGCGAAGGAAGGCGAGCTTTACACCGTATGCGCCCTCTGGGGACCGCTGGGTCAGCAGTCCTCCGAAGAGGAGTCTCTGTGAGTGAACTCCCTCAAGGGGGAGAATCATCGGCAGGAGAGACTGTTGAACTTAGTTCCTCCATCGAAGGTTGAGCAGAGGGAGAAACTAAGCCTTCAGCTACAGTAGGTTGAGCAGTTGCAGAGGTCGAAGATACCACATCGGAAGCCTCTGCCACCACAACGTCGACGATAGACAGAGGATCAACCTCTGCCAAAGTCGGCGATTGCTAGACAGCGGCACCCAACCGGATCACCGGATCATGTCAAACAAGGTTTTCTTGGAGGGCGAACCTTCGAGCCCCAAGGAAGACCAAAGCTGGAATAAATCATTAGTACTCACATTAATATTTAATTCCTCCCCTGGGGGAGGAGGTGGAGCTGCCTCGCTAGGGGAGTCAACGCCATCTCCCGAACCCCGAGGTCAGGAAACAGAACCATGGCCTTCGCTACCACTCGACGGTCTCCCGGAAGAAACCGATCGAGCGGGAGCTTCGGAGGAGGTTTGGGCAACGGAAGAAGAGTCCTTGGGATTTTCTCCTTTCAAAGAAACCTTTGAAGGAGAAATATCCCGCCTGGACTTCTTCCGTCGCCGAGAAAACCTCTCCCACTGAGAGGTAGACCACTCCCTACACTCACCACACTTATTAGTTCTATCACACCATTGGCCCCTACAATAAGGACAAAGGGTGTGAGGGTCCGTCTCGACCGCCGACATAAACGTACCACAAGGGCGGTCGGGTAATCCAGGACACTTGCGCATGATAGCAGAGGCCAACTTCACAAACACACCTGTAGAAGAGAAAGCAAAAAGGCATTAATGGCTGTCAGAGAGGCGAGGGTGGGAGCGGACACGTCCGACTACCACCCGAGCCGAGAGCAAAGTGAGCTCAAGCACAGGTGTGTGTGGGGTGGGGGGGGAGCAAGCTACCCTCCCTACCCCCCACTAACTAGCGGTGTGGTAGTAAACCCTCATTAAAGTTCTAATGGCTCGTCATTTCAGCTACGCCGAAAGTAATATCCCCTATTAAATGGCGTGGTTTGTATGTTAGTTACGGAACAAACAAGCTATTGAATTATCAAACTGACTACTGTACAATAGAATTTAAAGAAACTTACTTTTCCCTTTCTCTGGCATTGGTATATAATTTCACTTCTTCATAGAGCTCTGGCCGATTATGATCTGAAAATAAAATTGTATTAGTTTATTGTTGAAAAAAAAATGCTTCTAAATCTATTTCCTATTTCACAATATACTGTACATACCGGTACGTATATATTTTGTAAAGTACTGTACAGTAATGAAATATAATGTACTATACAGTTTTGTAATTGCACTAGCCAGGCCATCACATTGAGTTAATTTTAAAATGGCCATGAACTAAGTAACATTGTTTATTGGGTTATCTACAAAAATGATAATAACTACTGGCGAAGGAAAGTTATGAGAAGGGAATGGCTCTGTATGACAGAAATTTTGTAGGATTTTCTAGAAAGCAGTGTGTCCACCATCATACAAATTACCCAAAAATACAATTAAATACTCATATTACACCAAGTCTATGATGAATGGTTACAGAATCAAAAGTAAAAATGATATTTTGATTATAAAATAAATTTTTGAATATACTTACCCGGTGAATATATAATAGCTGACGTCTCCGACGGCTCGACAGATTCCAAAAAACTCGCGAGCGATCGCCGTGAAGGTTGCGGGTGTGCCCACCAGCGCTGACTATCGGCCAGATACCGCATATACTTGTAAACATCTCCAGTTCTTCTCAGTCCCCTAGGTCTCTATCGGGGAGGAAGGGAGGGCCTTTAATTTATATATTCACCGGGTAAGTATATTCAAAAATTTATTTTATAATCAAAATATCATTTTTAAATATTAAACTTAGCCGGTGAATATATAATAGCTGATTCACACCCATGGTGGTGGGTAGAGACCAGTATTAATACAATAAAGGCGTATATGCTCAAGAGTTTTTGACAATTATTCAAAAAACAGACTTAAGTATAGGTACCTGGTAAGGAAGCAGACTCTAATTATTACTCTGCCTCATTAGTCCGCTTTCCTCACGAAGCCCAGCCATCCTCTCAGGATGCTGAAAGACTCCCAGGAGCTGTTATATCCAGGGCGAACACCCCTATAACAGGACCTCATCAATACCCTTAATCTGGGCGCTCTCAAGAAACAACATTTGACCACCCGCCAAATCAAAAAAGATGCGAAAGACTTCCTAGTCTTCCGTACAACCCAAGACAAGATTAAAAACATTTCAAGAGAAGATTAAAAGGATATTGGGATTAAGGGAATGTAGTGGTAGAACCCTCACCCACTACTGCACTCGCTGCAACGAATGGACCCAGGGTGTTGCAGTCCTCATAAAGAGTCTGGACATCTTTTAAGTAAAATGAAGCGATCACCGACTTGCTCCTCCAAAAGGTCGCGTCCATAATACTTCGAAGAGACCTGTTTTGCTTAAAGGCACCGAAGTCGCTATCGCTCTCACTTCGTGCGTCTTGATCTTAAGCAAACAACGATCTTTCTCATTTAAATGAGAATGTGCCTCCCGGATTAAAAGTCTAATAAAGTACGATAACGCATTTTTAGACATGGGCAATGAGGGCTTCTTAACGGAGCATCATAAGGCCTCAAAAACCACCTCGTAATGGTTTAGTTCGAGCTAAGTAAAACTTAAGAGCTCTAACGGGGCACAGCACTCTTTCAACTTCGTTACCTACGATTTCTGACAGACTAGGTATTTCAAAAGATTTAGGCCAAGGACGAGAAGGCAGTTCGTTCTTGGCCAAAAAACCAAGTTGAAGCGAACATGTAGCTTTATTTGTAGAGAAGCCGATGTTCTTACTAAAAGCATGGATCTCACTGACCCTTTTAGCCGAAGCCAAGCACACCAAAAAAAGCGTCTTGAGGGTGAGATCCTTCAGGGAGGCTGAATGCAATGGCTCAAACCTGTCTGACATTAGGAACCTTAGAACCACGTCTAAGTTCCATGCGGGAGTTGACATACGACGCTCCTTAGAGGTCTCGAAGGACTTAAGGAGATCTTGGAGATCCTTGTTATTTGACAGATCCAAGCCTCTATGTCTGAAAACAGACGCCAACATGCTCCTGTAGCCTTTAATAGTGGGAGCAGAGAGGGAGCGAACATTTCTCAGATGCAGGAGAAAGTCCGCAATTTGGGCTACAGAGGTACTGGAAGAGGAAATAGAGGAGGACTTGCACCAGTCTCTAAATACCTCCCATTTCGACTGATAGATCCTGATGGTAGAGGATCTTCTAGCCCTCGCGATCGCTCTAGCTGCCTCCTTCGAAAACCCTCGAGCTCAAGAGAGTCTTTCAATAGACTGAAGGCAGTTAGACGAAGCGTGGGGAGGCTTTGATAAAATCTCTTTACGTGAGGCTGTCGCAAGAGATCCATCCGTAACGGCAGACTTCTTGGAACGTCTACCAGCCATAGAAGTACCTCTGTGAACCACTCTCTCGCGGGCCAGAGTGGAGCAACCAATGTCAACCTGGTCCCTTCGTGAGAGGTGAACTTCTGCAGCACCTTGTTTAGGATCTTGAAAGGTGGAAAGGCATAAACGTCCAGGTGAGACCAGTCCAGCAGGAAAGCGTCTATGTGGGCTGCCTCTGGATCTGGAACTGGAAAGCAGTAAGTCAAGAGCCTCTTTGTCAGAGAAGTCGCAAAAAGATCTATGGTGGGTTGACCCCATGTCATCCATAGCTTCTCGCACACAGTCTTATGCAACGTCCACTCCATGGAGATGACTTGTCCTCTTCTGCTGAGGCAGTCCGCCAAGACATTCATTTTTCCTTGCACAAATCTCGCCAAAGGAGAGATGTTACTTGCCTTAAATGGAGTTCCTTCTGATCCGTGGATCAAAGACCCGAGCATTCCAGACTGTCCAGTGGAGCTCCCTAACCCAAAACCGAAGCATCTGAATACAACACATGGTTTGGGTTCTTGATCGCAAGAGAAAGACCTTCTCGAAGTCTGATGTTGCTGTCCCACCAAGTCAGACATGTCTAGACTGGGTTGGAGATTGGGAAAGAGATACTCTCTAAGCCCTTCTCCTTGTTCCAATGGTTTAGGTGAAATTGGAGAGGGCATAGGTTGAGTCTCCTCAGAGAGATAAACTACTCCAGCGATGAAAGAGTTCCCACGAGACTAGTTCAAACTCTTACAGAGCAACTGTTTTCCTCTTGCAAGTGAAGGACTTTTAACAGAGCTTGTTCCATTCTTGTGGGAGACGAAAAGGCCCGAAAAATCAGACACTGTATCTCCATTCCCAAATAAAGAATAGTCTGGGATGGGGTACTGTAAGTTACGACTTCTCTACGTTCACTATGAGACCTAGCTCCTTGGTTAGGTCTAATATCCATTAGAGGCTCTCCAGACAGTGATATAATGACGACGCCCTGATTAGCCAGTCGTCAAAATAAAGGGAGGCTCTGAATCCTCAAAAAATGTAGAAAGCTTGCTACATTTTGCAAGGGCCTTGTAAAAACAAGAGGAGCAGGAATGAGGCCGAAGTACAGTGCTCGACATTGGTACATTACTTTCCCGTCCACAAACCTCAGATGTTGTTGAAAGTTTGGATGAATCGGGATGTGGAAGTATGCATCCTGAAGGTCGAGAGAGACCATCCAGTCGCCTTCCCTTACTGCTGCCAAGACAGATTTAGTAGTCTTCATCGTGAAGTTTGTCTTGACAATGAACACATTGAGCGCACTTACATCTTAAGTACTCCTGCAGTGAACGTGGCTGCCAGATCATTGGAGCCATCCCTGATAGCCTTGTTCCTGCAGTGAACGTGGCTGTCAGATCATTGGAGCCATCCCTGATAGCCCTGTTCATGCATGACATAATTGTACAGCAAAACATTGACAGCTGGAGAGACCTTCTGACTTAAGGCTCCCAGGGACCAACCAACAAATAAAAACTTCAAACGCTCAAAAAAACTCCTAACAGGAGATGGTCTAGCTCTGAAGCCGACCATAAAATCTTGGAGCGTCTCATGGCCAGGCGACGGGGAGAGTCTATGAGGCTTGAGAAGTCTCCCTGGGCAGAGGCAGGAACTCCCAAGCCGAGAACTTCTCCCGTGTCATACCAGACGCTCGCTCTAAAAGTCAGTTTAAAAGGAGGGAAAGCAAAGGCTGTCTCCCCCAAACTCCTCCTGGTGATCAACCAGTCGCCTAGCAAACGTAAAACTCTCTTAGAAGAGCGAGAGAGCACTAGCTTAGAAAACGACGGCTTCGAAGTAGCTAGGCCTAGCGTAAACTCTGACGAAGGCGAACGAGGAGCAGCAGTTACAAAATGGACCGGAAAAAGATCCTTAAAAATCAGCATGATTTTTTTAAAGTCCATAGAGGTCTGAGCAGCTTTAGGCTCCTCTCCGTCTGACAAAGTCCCCAAAGGAATATCAGTAGGAGGAGGATCAGCAACTTCCTCATCTGAAGGAACCTCGTCCGACAATTGTCTAGTCTCATGAAAAGGAGAGACCTGCCGCGGCGGCAATGCTTGACAGGCAATGTCAACAAGCAAAGGAGCAGCAGTAGCAGTAGAGGAAGCGACGTCAGGTCGCTGCTGAAAGGACTGAAAACCTTGTGACTGTCCAACAACAACAACAGGAGTTGATGGACGCTCGACGTCACGTCGGAACTGCATTGACTGCCTAGACTGAGCAGTCAAAACAACCTTCGACTGCGGTGATTGACGCTCAACGTCAAGTCGAGGCAACTGAGCTGGTTGGCAAACGTCCTGAACGTCAACACGAGACTGCGGCAGCGGCTGAACGTCAACACGAAACTGCGGCAGCGGCTGAAAGTCAACACGAGACTGCAGCGAGGGAGGATCCATGTCACGTGACTGACGTGAAAAACTCCTGACATCACGTTTCAAAGTACAAGAAACGTCAGCACTAACGTCAAACGGACGAGTAAATGCTCGTTTGGGCGGCTGACGGCCAGAGTCTCGTTTAGCGTAACGGCGACTCGAAAGCGAAGGTTCATCGTGAACCTGCTCAACGTCATACTTCTCCATAAGGGAGGCAAGCTTAGTCTGCATGTCCTGCAGGACAACCCATTTAGGATCAACGGGAGTCGGAACGGGCCGAGACGACGGTAACGTCTGTGTTGGCAAAACATTGCCTTTACCGCGACCCTCGGACCCCGTGTTACGCTTGCGTTTAATAGGCGAACAGTCTTCCGACGACTGCAAAGGGTCAGAGCTGTCCCCATGGCTACAGCCAGGACGCTGGACCTGTCCTGAAGGGACTGACTTTCGCTTAAAGGGTCTAGAAATTTGCGCCAAGGTTTCTTTTGCGAAAAGTCTTCGGATGACGAGGAGAACACAGTCTCACCCGTCTTATGGTAAGGGCGATCTTGACGAGAAACGTCCGATACCAAAGAGGGAACGTCTGTACGTTGGTTAAAGCCTCTCGTCCCCTTAAGTCCTACGACATTACTCCTCCCTGGTGCAGGGGAGCCTGAAAGAGGTCTCGGACTAGGGGAGCGACAAGCACGAACAAACGAACCCTCCGCAACACAGCACATGTTTTCTTGCACTCACTTCACTGATATCGTATTTTTCAATAATTTCACATTAGGCATGAATAAAACTGATATCTACCTGAAGCACGCAATTCTCCCTTACATCAAAAGGTTATAATTGCGAAATGAGTCGTATAATGTAAGCACATTAGTACAAAATGAAACACACATGAAAAAATCAAAAAACATACACATATATATCGAATAAAACAGAAATATATAAAGTTAAAAAGGATCAGTGACTGGGGAGGAGACTAAACACTAGTTCACTAAAGACTACGTTTTCAATCTCTCACCGTACAGTGCCTTGGGACGAGAATAAAAACTAAAAACGTTTTATCCTTTCTCCCTGTACAGAGACTTGGGACGAGAGTAAAAAAAAACTGAATCGAGAACAACGTTACTCGCTCCCAAACTCCTTACTTGGGACGAGAATAAAGACCGGATCGTTCTCTCTTTCTCTCTCTCTGTCCGTCTCTCTCTCTCTCTCTCTTGTCACACACAAGAGAATTGGCCACTCACCCTTCGTCAATAAACAGGTTATTTGACCAAAGGAAAAAAACTGAAAGGACTAAGAAATTGAAAATTAACAAGTTCCTTTAAATTAGTATTTAAAACACTTCAGTTTGAAAGAAGAATGAACAAAACGTCAAAACCGATTTACTCTTTCTGCAAAGTGAAACCGTGATTCTCTCTTTCTCTATCGTAACGATAGAGCGCAAACTGCGTAGCATAAATAAACCAAACGTTAGTTCATCTTTGAAAAAAAAAAAAAAACAGCACGAAGACTATTCAAAGAATATATTTCTTAAAATATTTTCTAAAAAATATTCATTTCATAACTCTTACAGAGCAAATGATTTAAACTTAACGAAAATAAAAGTTGAATGGGCTCAACGTTGTTTAACTTAGGTTTCCAAGTTAGGACCGCCTACATCTCGGACTAGGGGAGGAATAGGTAAAGGCCGCATATAAACAAAACATAATATTTATCTTGATGTTTAGTATAAATGGAAAGCTAATCGAAGAGGCCTAATAAAGGCGGGTGAGATATAAAATATATAGAGGAAAATCTATAATTATCAACAATAATTTATAACGTGATAAAATAATTACTAAAAGCCTTAAACACACTTCCGTACACTGAGGGAAGGGTCGGCCATCTTTACTCTATGGAAAAACCAGAGATAAAAAAGCAAGGGCAAAACACTTTTCCTCTCCTTTCAAAAGCATTTCTTTTGAAGATAGTATTGAATAATCCAACACGGCGAAAGCAATAAAACCAAAACCAAGTACTTCACCAATTCGGTAGAAAACTTGAGGTCATAAAGCGAGTGGAATCAACTTATCGATGAAACCGACAGAGAAGAACTGGAGATGTTTACAAGTATATGCGGTATCTGGCCGATAGTCGGCGCTGGTGGGCACACCCGCAACCTTCACGGCGATCGCTCGCGAGTTTTTTGGAATCTGTCGAGCCGTCGGAGACGTCAGCTATTATATATTCACCGGCTAAGTTTAATATTTAAAATTACACTTTTCAGCCAACACCAGTTTTCTAATACAAGAAAAAAAAATTATTTCAATTACCGGGTACCTTATATAATGCATTTTGAACGAATCTGACATTCACTTCTGTTGCAAATGAGTAGTTTTAACGATACAGGACCAGCTAAAGAACAAGAATAATGGAGTTCCACAATCAGAATTGGTCTTGCTCAGACATGGCTTGTTTCAGTAGCTATGTAACAATATCTGCTTGCTTTTTTCATTTGGCAGGCAGTACACGTTTCACTGCTCACGTTAACGGCGTGGGCAAGTATTATGGTGTTACTTCTTTGTTTTGGCAAGGGGTACATGCTTCGCTTTGTTTATTTGATGCATGGGCAAGTGATTTTGCTGTTATTTGACTTTCAGATGAACAACAAATATTATAAATATGAATATACACAAATATATTACGGTACTTTCATTATTCAAAGTCGCTGAAGTCTGAAACAAAGGAACCAAACAAGTTTCAGCAGTTTTATCATACCCACATTTAAATATATAAAAGACAATAAGGCATTTTACCAACAACGCATTGCCATAAAACAAACCCTAATGGGAGCAACACTTGCGGGATACCGTTAATGTCATCAGGGGATAAAATCATACTGTACATTGGTAATTATCTCTATAGGCCTAATCATTAATTTCAGATAAACTTGAATAAGTTTTTCACATCAATTATCTCAAGATATAAAAAAAAAAAAAATTAGGAGCCTTTGTATATCACCAGCCAGTTCCTAATTCAAGGATAGAAAATGGGAATTTTCTTCTCATTTTAAAGTAATCTGTGGCCGCTGTAATACAAAAGCTGCGTCTGTTTTTTGCAAGAGCTCTACTTAAGAACACCACCTAACCTAAACTTCCCCACCTAACCTAACCTACAAGCCGTGTCTTTGCCTACTTACCTAACATGGAGATAACGACCTCTGCAACTGCTCTTACACTCCCGTATTCTCAGCTTACCCTCATGGCCGTCATCATATGTTCCGGAGACCGCTATCATACATACATCACAAAAAATAAATAAACGATGTTGGCTAGGTCTTTAATAACACCATAAAAAAGCATTTCTTTGAATCTCATTCTAAATATGTGTCAGATAAGATAGCCTAACCTAGGTAAGGGAAATGTAGCCTACATGTCAGGGTAGGGTAAAGAACCTTCTGAGATGAGGATCATGTAAAGAAACCGGAGCCTTTGTATATCAGCGGCCAGTTCCTCCCATTTGGATTAAAAATTGACATCAACTAACCTAAATATTCCCTCATAACCTAACCTATAAGCCGTGTCTTTACCTTCCTACCTAACGGGGGGTTAACGCCCCCTAGCGACCCCCTTACACTGCCGTATTTTAAGTTAGCCGTAATCATACATGCAGGTGGCCGCTATCATAC
>NC_090764.1:20071662-20074162 GCF_036898095.1 Palaemon carinicauda
ATGACAGATACTAATAAGCCGCCATGTTGAAAAGATGTTGGACTTGGGGACTCAGAATTTGTCGTGAGAAAAATTAAATAGAAAGTAAGTGACGACTCAAATGGCAGCATAAATGTCGAACTATAATTTTGCGCTATTTAATAAAAGTTTCACGAAGAAATAACATAATTCTAATGAAGAGTAATCATATTACTGCTGCTCCAACTTCTACTATAGGTAGTAGGTTGGCCAGGGCACCAGCCGCCCGTTGAGATACTATCGCTCGAGTTATGAGGTCCTTTGACTGGCCAGACAGTACTACATTGGATCCTTCTCCTTGGTTACGGTTCTTTCTTTCCCTTTGCCTACACATACACAGAATAGTCTGGCCTATTCCTTACAGATTCTTCTCTGTCCTCATATACCTGACAACACTGATATTACCAAACAATTCTTCTTCTCTCAAGGTGTTATCTACTGTACTGTAATTGTTCAGAGGCTAATTTGCTCTTCGTAAGGGTAGACGAAACTTTAGCTATGGTAAGCAGCTCCTCTAGGAGGACACTCCAAAATCAAACCATTGTTCTCTAGTCTTGGGTAGTGCCATAGCCTCTGTACCATGGTCTTCCACTCTCTTGGGTTAGAGTTTTCTTGCTTGAGGGCACACTCGGACACGCTATTCCATCAAATTTGTCTTCCTCCTGTTTTGTTAAAGTTTTTATTGTTTATATAGGAAATATTTATTCCAATGTTGTTACTGTTCTTAAAATATTCTATTTTCCTTGCTTCCTTTCCTCACTGGGCTATTTTCCTTGTTGGAGCCCTTAGGCTTATAGCATCATGCTTGTCCAACTAAGGTTGTACCTTAGCTAGTAATAATAATAATAATAATAATAAACTACATTTTAGTGATGAGTCTCAAAAAACAGCAAATTGTCTTCCGTCTTTAAATACGAACAATGCCATATTATTAATAATAATAATAATAATAATAATAATAATATTATACTACATTTTAGTGATGAGTCTCAAAAAACAGCAAATTGTCTTCCGCCTTTAAATACGGACAATGCCATTAACAAAATCGTCTTACGTCTCAGACGACGGAGAAGCTTAAGCGTATGGAGCTGTCAGCTTTCTGCTGGACTTTTCTTTTGAAATGGTCTTTGGATAATCTTATTACTGCTGGCAATCGACTTCGGTTCAATAATGCTCATGGGCGAGAGAGAGAGAGAGAGAGAGAGAGAGAGAGAGAGAGAGAGAGAGAATTTCAGAATTATAGTTATAAAATAGGAAGGGCAATATCACATTGAGTAAGGATATATATATATATATATATATATATATATATATATATATATATATATATATATATATATGTATGTATGTATGTATATATATATATATATATATATATATATATATATATATATATATATATATATAGAGAGAGAGAGAGAGAGAGAGAGAGAGAGAGAGAGAGAGAGAGAGAGAGAGAGAGAGAGAGAGAATTTCAAAATTGTAGTGATGATAAAATGAATGAAATAGCAATTATCACAACAGAATAATAGAGAAGGCAGGCTAGTAAGTATATGAAAATAATATATAAGTAGAAAAGAAAGAATTGATATGAATGAAAAGAGAAGACGAAAGGTTAGGGAAACGAGCAAATGGTGTTCTGTTAACCAATGACAAATACGTAAATTCAAAGGGGGACAGAAGGTATTGTAGTTGAACTTTGGAATTTTCTGCGTCCCTCTGTGATCCCACGATATGATGGTTCTATATTGAAAAGGGTAATTTTGTTACTCTGCTAAACGAATAACATGAACTGTGTCAATTTTGCTCTTATCTAAGTATCATAAATGGCCGTGCGTGTATTTTCATATACGTATTAATTATTACCTCCGCCACCGAAGTTGGGAGGAGGTTATGTTTTCGCCCTTGTTTGTCCGTTTGTTTGTTTGTGAACAACTTCCTGGCCACAATTTTACTCACATAGTGAAACTTTCAGGGATTAATTGTTATGTTGAGACGTAGAAATTGTTCAATTTTGAAAGTCCTACGTCAAAGGTCAAGGTCGAGCAAATGGTCGCCCGAATTAACTGTAACCTTAACCCGAAGTTCGCACACGGTTGTCACACAGACTTCAAACACGCCTACGGTCTAAACTGATTCGGGGTAAGGCAAGCTGGTTTCGAGAAATGAGCTGCCGTGGCGGGGGTCTACACTTTCAGAGTGCTTCTCTAGTTATGTATAAGTTTACGTACATATAATATATTCATTTCTAGAGTTGAAAAAGCTGGATGCTATAAGCCCAACGGCTCCAACGGGGAAAATAGCCCAGTGAGGAAAGGAAATACGGAAACAAATAGGATAGTGTGCTTGAGTGTTTCACCAAACAAGAGAACACAACCCCAGGCAATGGAAGACCATGACACAGAGGCTATGGCACTACCCAAGACTAGAAAACAATGAATGCATAAAGATATGTTCATGAATATACTTAAAACTCAGAGCT
>NC_090764.1:20086662-20094162 GCF_036898095.1 Palaemon carinicauda
CTCTCGGTTATGGGTTAGTTTTGAGGGCAAAGTCAGAACATATTGTGCATAATTTACCATAAAATCACTATGACTGTTGTTTCATAAACATAGCTAGATGAAGTAGTTCTCGTCAAGGCCCTTCTAACATTGAAAATCTCCATGTAGGAGTCTATGTCGTTTGCATTAAATTAAATAAACTTTTCTCCTAATATAATAATCATTAATCTTTTAAGGGCTTTGCCTAGGTAAGCACGACACGTAAAAGATACCGCAGGGATTACTAATATAGCTTTATGGAATCATGAATTTTAATAACTTTAATAAATCGTGACCTAAAACGTCATTCCTAAAGACTCCCAGTTTGTTTCTGGACTTAATAAAGTAGACAATACGTCATCAGCTGATTATTAAAAAAACATATGATTGTATATTTGAAATTTGTATCATTCAATCCATAGTTTTTTTTTACATTCATCCGTGTTATCAAAATGTTCACATTTGGCTTTGCTGCAAGAGAAACATATCATTCTAAATTAATCTAATTATTTGTGTGATATATTTTTTTCTTTGTTTGTGACTTTCGTATACTTCGTCAAATTTTGAGCTTAATGTTTGTGCAATATGATAAATTTTGAAGTCACCAAAACGTATGAAAAGAGTTTATGCTCTCTGCCACCTGTTCTACATAAATTCAGGTGGTCATTAACATAATTTTGCCATTACAGGTATAGCAGACATAATTACCGAGGAAGTGAAGGGAAATTTTGTCTGGGAATACATATGTGCTCTCTCTCTCTCTCTCTCTCTCTCTCTCTCTCTCTCTCTCTCTCTCTTCTCTCTCTCTCTCTCTCTCTCTCTCTCAATGTGTTGCCAGCTCATCTAAGAAACATATCAGGAGTGAGCGTAGATGTGTTTAAGAATAAGCTCGATAAATACCTAAGATGCATCCCAGACCATACAAGACTGGAAGATGCAAAATACACCGGAAGATGCATTAGCAACTCTCTGGTGGATATACGAGGTGCCTCACACTGAGGGACCTGGGGAAACCCAAACATAGAATAAGGCATAAGGTAAGGCTCTGTCATACACACACAGGGAGGAGCTAGTAAAATAAAACAAAACAATAGCTGCCATATTCATCATTCAACTCCAGTCAGGTTAATGCTACCACCAAGGTAGTAATGAGCAGTACAACCAGCACATTGCTGCCATAAGAAAGGCAACTATTGCAATTCTGATACAATACACCCTAAGGCATAGCGACGCCTAGTCTAGGGGTTGTGAAGCCCTTGGGAGAGGAAATTCCCCTTGAATGGCAGATGAGCCTCTCCCTCTAAAGTTCAATTGCAATCACTTACGACAGGTCAGCACATAGATAATGGTTGTGAACCCTTTGTTGGAATGGAGTGTCCCTAAATATAAGACAATCCTGCCTTTCTGAAGCTAAAAACTGTCATAATTCATTTCAGTAGGATTCACGGGAAAGGAATTAATTGCATCCTTGTAACGTGGACGTACATATACATAAAAATAACCATAGAAGCAATAGTATATGTGTGCGTTATACATGTATACTTAAATATACACACTTGTACACACAGACACACACACATATAAATATATATATATATATATATATATATATATATATATATATATATATATCAGTTGTGTCGCAATAGTAGTAATTTTGACTTACTATTATATGTTATATAAATCTATTCCAACCAACAAACACCACCAGTCAACACAGAAGTGATTGGGTACCAACATCAGCTAGGGATAAAAAAAAAAAAGCACGTGAGGCTCTCCAACGACTTACTGGAAACTCGAGAGTGATACCCTTCTGACACCACAAAAAGAGTACTTGTATTGATTTGTGTTTTCTGTAGCCACCTTATTTCGAAGAAATGGCTTGTTCGTTACACACGTACTGTACATAAATATGGAGAGTGGCATCAGAGGAAAGACAATACAATTGTTAATGTTACATTCATCCTTTAAGTGCTGAATCGTGGGTAATATCTTTACCGTGAAATTTCCAGAAAAATACACGCACGTTCTTCAGCAGTCCGTTGAACATTCCAATATATTGTGTCGTTTACTAAACTTTCCTATATTTCTTGCATATCAAAGCCCCCTTAGTTTCTTTGGTCGCTGCAACCTCACCATCCTTGTGAGCTAAGGATGGTGGGTTTGGGGAGCCTATAGGTCCATCTGCTGAGTCATCATCAGCCATTGCTTGGCCCTCCTCGGTCAAAGCTTGGGTGGAGAGGGGGCTTCGGCGCTGATCATATATATATATATATATATATATATATATATATATATATATATATATATATATATATATATATATATATATATATATATACTGTATATGGTCAGTCTCTAGGGCATTGTCCCACTCGACAGGGCAATGTCACTATCCCTTGCCACTGCCATTCATGGGTGGCCTTTAAAAAAAACCAGTCACTTCCTCAAGCATTCCCAGCTTTTCACTAATACTTCGAGGTCTTGCATCACTCAGCTCTCCTTCTCATATTCAACAATTATAAAATACTAACTTTATCAAGCCAAGATTGTCTTCACGCCGAGCAGCATCTCTCCGATTGAATCTTTTATTCTGAGATACTACCACTAGAGAGTTATGGGGTCCTTTGACTGGCCAGACAGTACTACATTGGATCCTTCTCTCTGGTTACGGTTCATTTTCCCTTTGCCTACACATACACACTGAATAGTCAGGCCTATTCTTTACATATTCTCCTCTGTCCTTATACACCTGACAACACTGAAATTACCAAACAATTCTTCTTCATCCAAGGGGTTAAATGCTGCACTGTGATTGATAAGCTACAACCCTAGTAGGAAAAGCAAGATGCTATAAGCCCAACAGCTCCAGCAGGGAAGATATCTTGGCTTTAACTTACAATTCTCAGAATGATTTTTTTTTCCCAGCCCGATTGGCTTTCTGCGTCTTAGTATTCTTCAACGAAAAGAATTTGCTTATTAATATTATTACTCACCAACCTACAGCCATAATTGGAAAAGCAAGATGCTATAAGCCCAAAGGCTGCATCAGGAAAAAACAGCCCACTGAGGAAAGTAAATAGGGAAATGAATAACTGCAATTAAAGTAATGAACAATTAAAATAAAATATTTTAAGAACAGTAACAACATTAAAATACACGTTTCACATATAACACACACACACACATATATATATATATATATATATATATATATATATATATATATACTGGGTGTATATAAATATATATATATATATATATATATATATATATATATATATATATATATATATATATATATATATAAACAGAGGAAGAGAAATATGATAGGATAGTGTGCCCGAGTGTAACCTCAATTTTTCTGCTTGTGATTACGTTATTGATATTTCGGCTTCGATTTAATTAGATTTTTTTTCCACTACATCGGTTTGTAAACTAAAATGCAACGCAACTTCCGACTACAGGCAAGAAATCTTACTATACTTTACTTTAAAGGTTGCCTATCTCTTTACTTAAAATAGCAACTGCTTCATCAATGAAGTCTGACATTTTCTGATCACTTGGACTATGAAGCCCGAAGTAGATGATGAATGGAGAAGCATTGATTTAAAAGCTCAAGATAGAGACGACTGGCGAAATCTAACCGAGGCCTTTTTGAGTCAATAGGCGTTGGAGGAGATGGTGATGATGATGTGGTAAAATTAGACATAGGATACAAGCTACCTTGAAAAGGAGGATATTAAAGACATTGGTGTCTTGGGAAATATAATGAATAATAAATTACCGTCTTCAATGAGAATTATTCCGATTTGGAAGAATCTTGGTAAAAATAACCTGATTATTATTATTATTATTATTATTATTATTATTATTATTACTATTATTACCTAAACTACAACATTAGTTGGAAAAGCAAAATTCTGTAAGACAAAATTAGCTTTTCATAGGATATACATATATATTTTTTCTGCATTTATTGACTGTTAATTCTGATAAATAATCGCTATTACTATATCAAATCTCCATTCTCCATCCACCTTCCAACACCTGACATAAAACTTAACGCACTGGCATTTGGGATGCGGTCGCTAGACTCACCCCCCAAAAAATCAGTTATGATTCCCTCCCATTTCCTCTCAAGAAAACGAACTGGCTTTTGGGATGAGGTCCCTAGACCCCCCCCCCCCCTCCCCCCGAAAAAAAAAAAACCACTCAGTTGATATGATTTCCTCCCATTTCCTCTCAAGAAAACGAACTGGCTTTTGGGATGAGGTCCCTAGACCCCCCCTCCCCCCCCCCAAAAAAAAAAAAAAAAAACACTCAGTTGATATGATTCCCTCCCATTTCCTCTCAAGAAAACGAACTGGCTTTTGGGATGAGGTCCCTAGACCTACCCCCTCCCCCCCCCCAAAAAAAACACTCAGTTGATATGATTTCCTCCCATTTCCTCTGCAGGTATAGTAATGCAGTCAACAACAACAACAAGAGCCTCAGCGTCATGGACCTTCGCAGTTTTGGTTGCACTGGTGGCAGTGGTCCTCATGTCGGCGGACGCAGCGCCTTCCAAACCTTTGCTCACAGTGGTCAGACGGCTGGCACCCGCCCTCAAGCATAAGGTCAGTTTCTTTTTTAATTTCGGCCCTTTTTCTAAGACTATATATATCATCTATCATCAGCCATTGCTAGTCCATTGCAGGGCAAAGGCATCAGACATGTCCTTCCATGCGCGTCTGTTTATGGTCTCTCTATGCCAGTTTATACCAGTATTTTTTTTTAGTTCGTCAATCCATTGTCTTCTCTTCCTTCCTCATGCTTCTTTAACAATCTCTAGGGACCCATTCTGCTATACTTAATGTCCATCTATTATATGTCATTCTCAATATATGTCCTGCCCACGTCCATTTCTATTTCTTACATATTGCTAGAATATTTTCAACTTTAGTTTGCTCTCGTATCCATGTTGCTCTTTTTCTGTCTCATATTGTTATTCCCATCATTATTTTTGCCAGTGCTCTTTCAGTTGTAACTATCTTATGTTTCTGATACATAATATAATACTGGTAGGCCCATTTGATTAAATACTTTTATTTTTAGAGAGCGGCATTTTACTTTTCATAAACTCATTTTGTTTACCAAAAGCTCTCAATCTCAAGCTTATCCTTCCTTTAATTTCGGTCTCATGTCCTGTGGAAACAATGACTTACTGTCCGCTAGAGATTGTTAATGAATGTATTAACAATCTATAGAGGTTCGTTCATAATCCTTATTTGTTATCTCTGCATTTTAATTGGACATTATCTTAGTTTTACTCATATTCCTTTTCAGTCCTACATTCCTGCTTTCTCTATTCAAATCGTCTATCATCTTTTGCACATCTACCCTGTATATATATATATATATATATATATATATATATATATATATATATATATATATATATATATATATATATATACACAGTATATATATATATATATATACATCATCCATTTTTAGAGCATCACGCTAGATTTTAAATTTATGGCATGGTGTTGCTAGCCTCACGCCCTAACCCTTGTTTGTACAATAGTCTACACTATCTACAGTATATAACCAGGTTTACAAGGATCCACAAATCACCCCTCCCCCCTCAAACCAAAAATTCAAAATCCCTGACCAATCTTTCTTCACCCAGCTGGAGGAGAGCCACATGTCCCCAGCATTAATGGAGGAAATAGTCTCCGACTTCGAGGATCCTGAGCTCATGGATTTCTACGACGCCGAGAAGCGTCAGTTCGACGAATACGGACACATGAGGTTCGGAAAGCGTGGCGGAAGCACCAACAGCGTCGCTTCCGCTTCCGCGGCCGAATACGACGACTACGGACATCTCCGCTTCGGGCGAAGCTCCTCCGGTCACGATAGACAGACGTCGAAGAGTCATTTCTGAAATCGTTCTTTCTAACGAGGGGGGAATCGACGACGAGAGATCGTTCGTTCTTCTTTTCGCTCCTCGAGAATGAAACTTCTTTTTTTGTTTTAGACTCGCAACTGAACGTTCCTAGTTTTTTCTGCCTTACAGATTCGCAAATACTCTGTGATTATTTCCAATTTGTTTTTTTATTTTAGTTTATCTTCAGGACTATGTATTTATCCTCTGAACACCTTTCAAGAAAAAAAGGTTATATGTCCGACTAAAGCCATCAGCAGATATATATAAATAAATTATACTGTGTATAAAAGTGTTCTTTTATGGCTGGAATAAGAATATAAAATTGGAACATATAAAGGTGACTTTTATTTCTATTATCCTCAGAGGAAGGGAGGTGTCAATATTGTACTATGTTACGCATAAATAATACATCTCATTTCAGCCACTGTTACAATACCCGGGCAAGAGTTTGTTTGTGATTGCCACAGGCATTAGCGTTGGCAGCTCGTCAAAAAGGTTAGAGTATTATCTTTTAAAAGGTAAAAAGATATTACGTAAGCAAGCCGCTTTCATGTGACAAGGGCTATATCGTTGACAGCTCGTCAAATAGGTAAGAGCATTATCTTCTAGAATGATGGTAAGAATATTATGTCGGTAACTGTATTGTGGAGAGTTCATTCATGTATTTCCATCGAGTGTAATCGTAGTAAAACAGTAAGATATTGCAACCACGCGGGCGCATCTGACTTGTGGTGATATTTGAATATTAAATCATACTTTCACCCATTAGCTGTTACATGTATTACAGAAATTTTATTGATATTTTCTGTATAAAATTTGAGTCAGTGTGTCGCTTTAAATATCTTCCTTTTTTTGTGAAACCTGATAAACCAATTACGTATAAATGTTTAATGTAGACCACTTGACATTTAGTATTTTTCTCTGCAACATCAGCACTCCTGTCTAAACTCTGGAGTATCAATTCTCACAATATGTGATCATTTTCTTTATTTATCTGATACTAATATTTGTGGCTAATATTTCCTTCAGCTAAATTAATAAGTGTTATGAGTCACTACTACGTTCAACCTTATGATGGTGCTTTTTTGAAAAATATAAAATATGTGCTAAACCCAATTTTTCAGGTTCGTCATATGTGGATAAATATTAAGCATTCAACCTACAGTTACGCTGCCTAGAGGTCTTCTGGTCACTTGGTCGTAGTTTCAACTTCTTCTTTCATGTAACCCAAACCTGTTTTATGTATAGAAGCTTACACATACATCATCATCACCGTCTCCTCCTACGCCTATTGACGCAAAGGGCCTCTTTCCTCCGCTTATCAATATGCTTCAATTCTTACATTAAATTACGGCAATTCGAGACCAAATCATGTACTGTATTATGATTTTCTCATTATTTTTAAGCTATACACTGTATCCGGCAAAGAAACTTCGTGTCCCCTTCTTGATTGAAATTACCATTTCATGAAATTGGAACCTTTTCTCTTACGACAGAAGCAAATTGGGGAATTCTAATGTTTTAAAAATTTAAAAATCATAAATACT
>NC_090764.1:20101662-20134162 GCF_036898095.1 Palaemon carinicauda
TACTGTGACACTATTTTTTCCTCATTTGTGTTAAGAAAACTCAATGACAAATGGAGATTTATTATTTACAACAAATGAAATACCCCTTTTTATACAAAATATGTGCCTCTTTAAAGCCAGCTTCCAGAGCATCATATAAACACCAGATTAAAGAGCACTTGTTTTTAAAGCTCAAATTTACACCATACATGATGACACTCAAGTGTTTAACTCTTAAGGTTAACTTAATTCATAAATTTCTATGATTAACAAAACAAAGCAATAGGACACATAAAAGAAGAGATCATAATAACGAAGAGTAAAAGAAAGTAATAACATAACAAAACCACTCGTATTTATCAATTCCATGAAAAGGAAGCACAAATTACATAACAATCTCCCCATAAGAATACATTATCTACAAAAAAAGATATAACAAGCGATATTATTAAAGGCAATTTTTATTAGCTACCAAAATTTAAAAAATTTCAGCAATAGTCAAGCCAAAATATAAGATTAAGGTACTGACTGCAGTAAAGTAAAGTAGATATCTATTAAAAGCAAACAGCTACATGTAATAAGAAAAAAAACGTCCATGAAGTGATTCACTTCGTAAATCATGTAAATCATGATCAAATGTCGGACTTCTTGAAATGTTTTGTAACAAACTTGACCAACTCTAAGTTTACAACTCTATCAATCATAAAATAAAAATAAATAAAAAAGTACTGCACTCCTGCCATACATTCTGGTAATGACTAAAGTCGTATTACTGTATACAGTCAAAGAATGGAGGATAATTTTTAGCTTGAGAAAGTGTTGATCATGTCCTTGCCCAACTGAAATAAAAACAAATAATATATCTAATAAAAACAAATGATAAAACTTCAATTTAAATACTGTGGTAACTGCAATGAAATTTAACATCAATATGGAAGACAATCATTCAGAAAATAATAACTGTGAGATTATTATCTGGCCCTTTCTCCTCATTGCAGAGGTAAAAACTTCCTACATGTTGGTTCATCCATTAATTAATACAGTACTTTTACAGTACCTTAATCTATTTATGAAAACTTTTTATCAACTGACTGAGCCAAACATCATTAACAATAAGCAAAACTGCAAACACTGTTTAGTACACTAATGAAGCAAAGTTACTTCATAAAAAATGCCTGTAACATTATCTTTTTTTTTCCTTTTACGTGGGTTTCATCTTCATCTGTATATTTGTGACCTACTTTAGAAGGCTCGCACATTCGGCTACTGAACAATCCATTATTACAACAGTAAGTTTTCATAAAAGCGAATGTGCTACCTTCTCGTTTCTCAGACTGATTTGACACAGTTTCTAGTTAAAAACTTAGCATTTGACACATTGAAGCAAATCCTATCATCATTCAAAAATTTGTAACACTGAAGGAAATTATAACAAATTTACTGTTTATCAGTGTTACTCCTAGAGATAAAGTGACTTACCAAGAAAGAAGAAAAACTTAAGAACTGTTAGGCCAGCTTATAAAACCTAATGCCTTAGGTTTTTCTGAGGGGTAACCTTACACTGATCAACCGATTAATAACTTGACAAACAGAAAATGTTACCATGGAAAACATTTCACTTTCCCATCTAATGAATAAAATAAAGACTGATCAAATTAGGTTTTCTTGCTAAAGTAAGTTAATTATAAATGAAAATATAATTTTGTCAATTGTTTAAAATCAAATAATGCATGTTGCAGACATAAAGCCAACATACTTTTGGCTTCTTGTGAAAATAAAATTAAAAACAAATAAAATTCAATAGCTTCATCAAACCATATTTTCAATGCAATGTCAAATCATGATATAGAGCACCATAACTCTGGTAGCTTTCCAATTTAGGGATCTGACACATAATCAACAGAGTAAGCAAATATTAATGAAATCAAATTATCTTCTAGACAAAAACAATCAAGGAAGAACACAATCTAAAATATGATACATGGCGTGAATACAATCGTTCACAAGATGTTAAATCTCTAGTTGTATAACAATGTTGTGAATACAATCGTTCACACGATGTTAAATCTCTAGTTGTATAACAATGTTAATATGTCAAACACTTATTTCATTGCAGCATTGCTTTACAGATATTTACAAGTGTGGTTTGCCTATCAAAATGTATAGAGAAAATTTCTTTTTTAATGATAAATAATCAAGAGAAACGTTACTACAGGAATACCAGAAACACAATTGCCTAAGCAGTCTGCACCACTATATATGACATAGCTCCTTGCTATATATCACAGGAAACATTTACGACTCACACAAGCATTGGCAATTACACAGGCTGTCCTCGGGAAGCTATGAAGTAAATGGCTTGAATGAAAAAGAGTTACTTAATTATAAATGGCTTCATCATTGTGACTTATGATTATGTACATCATGATATAAATGCTCTAAATATTATATACACCTGGGTTCCTTACGGCAACTGGACATTAGTAAGAAAGGTTGAAATACAACTGATAAAACAAAGAGAAAATTGCTTTAAAACATAAAAAGGAAATAAATCATAGAAACAATACAAGCTGCACCTTTATGGTTAGAAAATTTATCCTGTAAAATAAAGGCAAAAGACATATTCTTATGTCTTATAAGGCAACTTTTAAATCACAGATATATCTAGAAATCAATTTTACTGTCTCTTGTCCTGTAAAATAAAAGCCAAAGACCTATTCTTATGTCTTAAAAGGCAACTTTTAAATCACAGATATATCTAGACATCAATTTTACTGCCTCTATGTCTTGTAAAATAAAAACCAAAGACCTATTTTTATGTTTTGTAAGGCAACTTTTAAATAACAGATATATCTAGACATCAATTTTACTGTCTCGAGGTCCTGTAAAATAAAAGCCACAGACCTATTCTTATGTCTTAAAAGGCAACTTTTAAATCACAGATATATCTAGACATCAATTTTACCGTCTCGAGGTCCTGTAAAATGAAAGCCAAAGACCTATTTTTATGTTTTGTAAGGCAACTTTTACATCAGATATATCTAGTCATCAATTTTACTGTCTCTATGTCTTGTAAATTAAAAGCCAAAGACCTATTCTTGTCTTATAAGGCAACTTTTAAATCACAGATATATCTATTCATTAATCCTACTGTCTCTAGGTCCACTGATACCCCATACCTGGTGCTTTCTTAACTTTAAATCAGATGTTTATAGAATAACATAAAGCTAAATTGGGTTGTACTGTATGCTTTGACCATTACATACTGCAAAATAAAGCTAATAAACATTATGCACTTTATACATCAATTATTCATAATGAATGCATATATGTACATGAAACATTTATATTCATTTTGTCATTATACACACAACTGTATATGTACAAAATATATACAAGCTTGAGGTCATGGATTAATAGAACATGTTGCAAGAACACTAAATAAAAGCATTTTCAACTCCTTCCCTCGTGGAAAATTACTATCATTAGAAAATCCTGTTAATAACAATGTCAGAAGTATCTTATGCATTATAAATCAAACCAAACAAAGTTTCAGACTCAGTGAGATGCATAGAATTGTTGCAAAAGAATGGGAGTGTTCTTTTCTTCGAGAAATGAAATTATTTCTCTTGATTTTTTGGATTTTCAGTCTGCATCTTTATTATCAAGGTTTACTTATCAATCTCAACACTCATGCAAAGATTCCTTCAAAAGACATACCAATATCTTCACCTAGAACTTATTCATAATAATCTTTTTGCTGGAAGAGGATAAAAGTAATTGATAAAAGATTTAATCCTTTTGTAAAATTCTGTTCTGCAAAAGGTCACCAGCAGATGAACAGAAGTTGTCTTTATCACCATTGATTCATTATATTTCAACAATAAGGATTTGTAACTGTAACGTAAGCAGAAAGAGGGAGTTTCTGACAGACTAGTTTTCAACAAGTAATTGTCTAGAACTGCTGCAAAGTTCTATATTTCCTGAACACAGCACTATACTGAGGTAGTATCCTGCACTGTACTTTGAAGTAAATCCACTAAGAAACAGTTACACGTGTGCTATCATACTGTGATATTTCTGAGGAAGACACTGGGATTTTAATCCAAAAACAAATGTTTGAAAATAATGAAGTACATTTACAAACAGCTTTGTCCATTCTATGTGATTTCCCATTAACTCATTTGTTATTTATCTATAACATACTTGTCACAAGAAAATAACGCACTAGAATACAGAATTTACCTAACTACTGCACCGCATCACACTTAGTGCGCAAAAGTACAGTAAGTACACTAGATTCCAGGTGTACCAGTATCAAAACTATCATGATGATTTGACTATCATGCCATTAGATGACAGAAGCTTGATTGCACAGTATGGAAAACATAAGTATTAACACCAAGACTGACTTGAATTATGTTCAAGGTCAACCGTTGATGCAGAAGTCATGCCACTTACAGCGGACAGCGCTGATACCCCACTCAAACGATGATTTTCCAAGTCGGCGAGCATATCACAGTCCTTCTTGCGTCTCAGAACGACACCGTTTACTTTTTCCAAGTCGAACGAACCAGAAAACTCTGGTGCAACTTTTAAATCTGCCCCAGCAGACATATTAACATATGAAGTGTCAAATGTTATTTGGTTGCAATCAGACTCTCCTTCTTCTTCTTCTTCTTCAACTTGCTCTTCATTATCATACAGGTTCGACTGAGTAGAAGGTCCTGCGAAGGCCTTATTATTACAAGGTTTGAGGTAGTGATCAGGAGACATGATGCTTGGTAAGGTTGGGAAAGTGAATGTAACGCTCGTGGGTGAATCTGGGACCGGAGAAGCAACACTCACAGTCATTGGAGTTGAGGGTACAGAAATCTGGGCTTCTGTAATCAGACTAGAAGGAGACTGTGGGGTTTCCATACCGGAAGTCGAGAACGGAAGCCTCGACCAGTCAGACGAGGTCTCACCTACTAGAGGGAAACTAGCCGTAGGTGATCTAGGAGAAACAGGAGGTGATGAGGCTGAAGGTTCATTCACTAGCTGCAAATATTGTTGATGTCTTCTCAGTGGAGTAGTGAGAGGAAGTGTACTAGCGCCTGAAAATGAGTCGATCTCTTCAACTTCTACTCCTATTCCACCATCATCTTCACTGCTTTCCCTCCTTCTTCCTAGGTTTACGACACTTCCACTTGTCTGAACAGACCATGAGTTGCCAGTGCAGTCATTTTCATGAAGAAGAGAATTTCCTGAAAAGTGAGGGGAAGAGTAAGTTATGCTTCTAAAACCATGAACAAAGGTAAAATTAGCTTTTCAATATCTAATCCTTAGGATTCTGGTGCCTATGATATGGATAAGTTATATACACTGGACAACTGATATGTGATGTGATAAGCATGCTGTCTATACAGATGCTTCCTTCTATAGAGTCTCTCAGCTAGGATAATACATACAAAGCAACAGTTTAGTTTCTTAACCGATTACAAGAACAGAAACCCTGACTTTTTTCGTTTCTCATTTTACAAAATATGTACTTTTCAGGACTCAAATCTACCCACTTGCAAATATATACATTTTGAATGTTATATCTTAGCCATGCGTAATGATACCAGGATTACATAAGTGTGAAATTTAGATATATCTAAAATTGGAAGATCAAACAAATAAGGAGAAAGATTGAAAATAAATTTCATGTCCCTTGATGTCATGCTTTCTAAAATCATATCTATTATTAAGAGTGCTAGAACTCAAAAGAATTCACTCTTGCGATCATTAAAACATACATTTGAAACAGTGAGCTTTTGATTAGGTGGTGTGGCTCAACTCCTTAGAAGAATGACCAAATATGTGAGTGGTTAGTTTCATCAACAGAATCCTTAAGGTTACAAACCTCGTGCAGCTACGCAAGAAGGGATGCCAACTAAATAAAAATAACAGAGTTAATTGTATGAAATTGAAAAACTCATACCACTTTCAATGCTAAGTGTGATATCTTTCTTCCGTAGAAGTAACTAACGGTGATGTTAACGCAGGTTTATGCAACACATTTAATTTCTACTACCAATGTGTATGATTACTATTTGCACATATACAGTACTAAGAAATTGTGAGCCCTTATATCTAACATTCCTCCACCTTTCAGATAACATTGGAAGCCCTACTATCTACGTAATTGTTCTATATTTTTCCATCTTTCAAATCTATATACTGCTTCATACAGAATTGTTGATAAAAAATACACCTTGAGCTAAAAATAAATATACAGTAAACAGATGGTATATTCTGACAAACATCAGATACAGAATGATTATTTCAAGATGCTGATGAATAAGTTGCATTGCAAATCTAACTCATACAATTATATAATCAGAATTCACCAAGAAAATCAATACCTGATTAAGAATAGGACCATGGCAAGTATTTATGCCCGTGCACCATTTATACGTTAAAGAACTCATCACTGTGAGAAACCCCACCTGAGTTTGTGTTGTGGTTTTCATCTCGTTCTCCAGCATAGGCCAGATTATCAAGTCCACAGGTTCCTAAAAACACACAAAAATAAAATAAAAAATAAAAAAAATGCGTTGACGCATGCATTCATGGCCATGCATATAACCCTTTTACCCCCAGGCTATTTGGAACTTTCCAACCCTTAAACCCTAGGGGTTACTTTTTTTTCAAGCACATTTTGCAGTATATATTTTTTAAATTGCTCTAACAGCCTTAATTTTTGTCCTAGAGAGGTCAGGTTGGTCTCATTCTCTTGGAAAATGCCTGAAGTTTCTCAAAAAATTATCAAAAATATGTAAAAAAAAATTTAAATAGCAGTTTTTTGCAAGGACGTACTGGTACGTCCATGGGGGTAAAGGGATGTGTTTTGTGAAACGTACCAGTACGTCCTTTGGGGGTAAAAGGGTTAAAAGCCTTGCAGAGCACGAAGTACATACTCTGTACTATACGTACTGCGCTGCAATAGCAGCAATTTAGAATGAGGTTATCATGCTAATACACCTCAGTCGTTCCAAATTCCTAATTATGAGTTTGACCAATATCTTTTATAGCAGATGCCATTTACTTTAAAACTAGGACCTCACAAAACATGTCTCCTTGTGTGAGCCTTTAGAATACATTTTACTTTCAATATAACTTCCCGAGTCATAAAACGATGATATAGCATACGACATTCTCAAGCTCCAGGTACTATATTTGAATTACGTGAGCTGTTGAAACAGTCACGTGTGTGCAAAAAAAAATCTCAATGTAAAAAGCTACAACTTCAATAAAAGTTCAAACATACATACAGCAAAAATGGCAAATCAAGGCATTAAAAAGAAACTTTGCAGATGATGGGGCAATAATTCATGGAAACATTATTGATGTTTATGCATTCACTAATTAAATTTGTTTAGATAAGCTGAAATATCAAAGCCAAACCAAACAAAACAGTGCAATGAAAGCAGACTATACCTACTTACCATTAGAACCTATATAGTGGACATTATGCACAGCTAGAGCTGGCAAGGAAGAAATAGTTTCCTGTAGCATCACCAAAGCAGTTAAGCACTCTTTGAAAGTTGGTCGGTTTTCGGGACTGTAGCTCCAACAACGGTCCATTAGCTTGTGGCTGGAGAGGAATATGACAGAGTTGTTGAAAAGTCATAACAAATTATACAATAAATTTTACTAATGAATAAAAAAAATTATCCTTAAAATAGTAAAAAAGTTTTAATTTGTTTGAAGAAAAAACTTGATACACTAATTGTCACAATCATAAATATCATTAAATTTTTTTCCATTCTTTTTATTCGATATAGTACTCTTTATCTGAACTCCCATCGCGGCTATGTCTTCCCCATTTTTCCAATGATTTCTTGGGCTTTCCTACAGTATCAACTAAATTAAAACGATATTGAAAAAATTTCTATAAATATTTTTATGATTTTCTTTACCAATAAGAATCACAAGGCCGTATTCCTTTTTATCATTAAAAGATAACTTCTATCTTGCACGGTTACATCAAGTACATTGCAACTTCAGGGGAAATACAAATTAATAAGATTTTCAGTCTGTTACTTCTAAAAAAAAAAACCTTTATAAAAGGCCTTTGTTGATGTGGGAATTGCTCCTTAGTAAACTGTTGCCAACTCTCATAAAAGTCTGTATATGACACTTTTCCCAAGGCCTGTATCTAGATTACATCACAATGGTCAAAGTTCCACACCTGCCAATCATCAGATTTAGGTGTGTAACTTTGAAGGTCAGTCACATAATACACTGAGTGGCGGTAATTGGCCTATCTTCATATTGTTCATTTCAAAAGAATTTAAATTACCACACAGAATTAAGTGGGATAAAATTTATGCATTGGTTTTAAAAAATCTAATGAAAATAGACTTCACGGGCCCAGTTTATAAAAAAGGGATTTTGACGAAGGAAAAATCTATTTCTGGGTCGATCTGTGACGGCCGGTGAAAAGGGTCCTTCTTTACACGTTTCTAATATAAATCTTCATAAAAATTAAAATACAGTACAGATCACAGCCGATAGTATAGATTAATCCCTTAATATGTACATTCTTCTCTTCAACTTCATTTGATAAATACTATATTATCTGATGTTTAATAAAAGACATGAATAAAAACTCACAGTTCCTCTGGACAACTGGGAGGGCGCGTGAGGCGACCTCCGCTTCGTACATAGTGGAGCACCTCTAAATTCGTACGAGCTGGATACGGCTGCTGGCCAAGAGTGAGGATTTCCCATAATAATACACCAAATGCCCATACATCAGAATGACTTGTAAATACTCCGTCAACAAGAGATTCGGGGGACATCCATCTGACAGGCAATAAACCTTCACCCTACAAAAATGTAAATCGTTAATACAATACTGTATAACTAAACACTCATTATTTCTTTTTATTCAACCCAATTATCTTATATTATATCATATCATATCAAATAAATAATCTACAACCTTAGTTGGAAAAGCAGGATGCTATAAGCCCAGGCTCCCCAACAGGGAAAATAGACCAGTGATGAAAGGAAACAAGGAAAAATAAACTATTTTAAGAACAGTAACAACATTGAAATAAATATTCCCTATATAAACTATAAAAATTTTATCAAAACAAGAGGAAGAGAAATTAGATAGAATAGTGTGCCCGAATGTACCCTCAAGCAAGAGAACTCTCACCCAAGACAGTGGAAGACAAAGATACAGAGGCTATGGCACTACCCAAAACTAGAGAACATTGGTTTGATTTTGGAGTGTTCTATTTCATCTTCATTTAAACATTGCACTATATACAAGAATATTATTATTGGAGACACAAAATAACTCATAACATTGAAAAAATTACATTACCTCTTTTCTGTAGTAATCGTTTTTATAAATGTCCCTGGCAAGTCCAAAATCACCAATTTTCACAACACGTAGCTCTGGGTCCGTTGTTGTTACGAGGCAATTTCTGGCAGCCAGGTCACGGTGAACATAGTGTAGTTCTTCAAGGTAGACACAACCTTTAGCCACGTCAACACACATGGACACTAGATCAGCAAGAGTTAAGCCACTATCAGCCTGAAAAGAAGACAATATAATTTAATGATACAGTATTAACATCAAGCAATTTTTTAAAAATACCTTTGTACATAAAAAAAATTAATATGGAAAATCCTATTTTCAGCCTTTATTTCTGGAGTTTAAATTGTTAAAAATCACCCCATTAACTAATGCAAACTATCTATATGGAAAATCCTATTTTCAGTATTTATTTCAGGAGTTTAAATTGTTAAAAATCACCCCATTAACTAATGCGAACTACCCATCAAGGTTCTTGATAGAATAAACATATTATTCATAAATGAAAACTACATTTTCTAGAAGATTTTATAAATTAAAAATAAAAGTTTGCAGCAGAATAAATCTAAAGTTTGCATGGAGTATTATTCAATATCTATTTTCATAAAAGTTACATTATTTTTACGTATACATTTTAGAACTAATGATCTACTATTCATTAATCAGACTGAGTATTTTCAAAAGGTATTGAGATGACATACTCCTCTGCTTGTGCGAAGATACGATAGTAGATCACCCCCCTCCATCAACTCCAAAATGAGGAAGAAAGGATCATGATCTGTGCAGACGGCCAAAAGTCGCAATATGTGCTCATGCTGAAAATGGCTCATCAATTGGGCTTCCTTCAGAAACTCTGCCTTCTCTATCTCTGTAGCTCCCTTTCGTAGAGTCTGGAAAAGAAGAATATTATGTTGTTCAAGTACTTGGAAAAGTAACGGTAACATACATGTACATACTTTATTTTTAGCATATTTACCCTTTCTAGAGACATATATTTCAGCCATGTACTGAACAACAGCTATTACCAGTTTTTAAATATTCTAGTGAACAATAAAAAAGGAACATCAAGACGTACCTTTATTGCAACTTTTGTTACATCTGGCCACTCTGGTAATTCACAAGCAGTTCCTTCAAACACTTCTCCAAAAGCACCACTTCCAAGGAATTTAGTCAGAGTAATGCAGTTTCTAGAGACATGTGGCAAATCCAAGTCATCACCTGAAAAAGGGTTTCAATTTGAGGTTTTGAAAAATCATACAAAAATGGGATACAATCCTTACTTTGTTATAAAAACTCTTATAATACCGTAAAACACAGTAAGTTACACTACAAAGAACAGGTTGAACATACCTGGGAAAGTATGAAGATTGTAGAGAACGTTGTTTTCAGTGACAAAATTGTTGTTTGTTGGTAACTGACGTAGCGTTGCTAATTCAACCTCTCGATTGCGATGGTGATGGTGGTGGTGGTGAGATGAATCACTGAGGGAAGCAGCTTTTACCTTTCTCCTTCTGCGATCTGTTTTCCTCATTCCTGACGAAAAATATAAATTTTGTCATGATTTTTCATTCCATACTTAGAAATTTTTTGTCACATTGGAAACAAACATCTAAAGGTCTCATGCAGATCATAAGAAAATGGTAATGAAAAAAGAGTAAAATCTATAATGCGGACATTACTTACCAAATATTAGGCATCCAAATAGTAGAGCGAAAAATATGAGGGAAGACGGTATTGTTGAGGCAAGTATGGTGGGAATGTCTGTCTGTGTTAGCATTGTAGGTCCAATGATGGTATCAATCACATTGGTTTCTCCCCATGGACCAGGACCTAGTTCATTGATAGCTCGAGCTCGGAAGATGTAACTGGACGCACCATCAAGACCACTAATGAGCCAGTAGTTATCTAGTGAGGAAAAATGGTCATAATTACTTCTTCTGTATTAAGATAGTAAAAATTGCTAAAAATAAAACTACTCAAGATAAATAGGATCTTTCAAAGGTTGAGAATGATGTTCAGTTAGTGAAAAATGTCTATCAGTCTTTGAAGCAAATATACCAAGACAAACAATATAAAAAATGTAAAAAGTATGTTTCAGTTTACTTATATACTGTAATACATATTGCATCTTTCAATATAATTCTTAAATAAAGAATACACAAAAGTCTAAACAGTACTTTAGAAGTCACAAATTAATTTTGAGAATTAGGATTCTTTCAAATTATTAGCTAAAGTAAAACATGAGTTGATTACACTTTAATCCTAAATACTAGAGACCATCAATACAACTATGAACAAACTATAATGTGTATAAAATAACAAGACATACTTGATCCATTGTATACAGTGACGTAGGTGAGATTGTCACTTAGTTCAGCATTGTATGGGGCAGCCTGTAAGGTGTACGCTATAAGGGGCGCCCCATTTTCCATGGCGTTTTTCCACCACACACGCAGACCCCCACCACTAATTGAGCCTCCAACCTGCTGTCTCATGACTTGTCCAGGTTTCCCTGGAATCTCTCCTGAAAAATAATTGGATAAGCTTTAAAGGATGCTGTTTTCTGACGAGTGGATTTGAATAACATAAACACGTTATGAAAATTTGAAATTTTGTTTTTGCAATCTTAATATGCTAATTTCATAACAAAATCTATTACTGGAATATCTTTATAATAGCAACAAAATTTGTCTAATTACAAAAAGAACTCACTACCATACATGAAAAAAGTATCAGTACATAAACCCAACTTAGATGTGAAAATACTTGCCTAATGTGGTGAAGTTGAAGAGGGGTTTTCTAGGCCAAGTGTAAGCATGGTAACTGTTGTTATATATAACCCTTATTCGGAATAAGTAGGAAGTAGCCGGAAGAAGTTTTGTTACATTAAAAGTATACGTTCGACCTGCAGTAGTACTGATCATTGGCTCATTTTTCCAAAGTGTCTCGCCGTTCCCAATATACTGAAACTAAAATTATACAATGTCTAGTTATCCGGAATGTCATGTAAAATCCTATGTAACTATATTTCATTTATTTCAATTTCCAGAAAGTACTAAAGAAAGTACTAAAGAAATAACTAAAAACACAACTTACAACATGCCGCACAACAGAACCATCTGGTGGCGCAGTCCAAGAAATAGTAAATGAACGAGCTGTCGCATTTTCAAGTTTGATATAAGGTAATTCCGGAAGGGTTATGACAGTTACACGTTTGCTATCCGTAAATATGAGGCGGTCCTTTGAATACGCTCTTACCCACACCTGAAATTAAAAGCCACGTGTAAGAAACATTAAAGTCACTTGACTTACACTCAGTTAGTATTTTTAAGATGATTTATGCAGGTTTCTGTCAGAAAATAATGAACAGATTGGTTAACTTACTTCATATTTTGAATTTGGATAAAGTTTGTTGATTTTTCTTTCAACTCTTCCGCTACTATTGAACTCTGGTCGAATCTGACCAGAGCCAGCCTCTCCCTGCCAATGGATTTCATATTCTTGTTCCTTGATAGCGTTGAACTTCAAAACAATTTCTTCGGGAGACAGTACTTCTACACTCACTTCCCCAACGCTGTCGGGTGCTGAAAAAAAAAAAAAAATAGTAATTACCCATTTTGCAATTTTGTTTTTAGTAGATTTGTTAACCCTTTTACCCCCAATGGACGTACTGGTACGTTTCACAAAACTCATCCCTTTACCCCCATGGACGTACTGGTACATCCTTGCAAAAAACTGTTATTTACATTTTTTTGCATATTTTTGATAACTTTATGAGAAACTTCAGACATTTTCCAAAATAATGAGACCAACCTGACCTCTCTATGACGAAAATTAAGGATGTTAGCGCAATTTAAAAAAAATATATTGCAAAATGTGCTTGAAAAAGAAAACGCCTGGGGATTAAGGGTTGGAAAGTTCCAAATAGCTTGGGGGTAAAAGGGTTAAGATTAGTGCTATTTATGTACTAGATATCATTTTAGTAACTCTCATAATAAAATCTAACACCTTGCAAGGAGTACAGCACATTATGTAACTGATGAGTAAATAAGAAATAAACTTTTATCTCTGTACCCATTCATATGTTTTTCCCGTTTATCTTTATTACAGGTACTGAATTATGAGGTAAATCTAATATATAACAACAGACTATACCTTTAGCTTTTGTTTTGAATACATCAGCAGGACCGGGCAACGATACTATGCCAAGCCTCTGATTGTACGCAGTTTCGACTGCTGCCCGAAAATAGTACTCCTTGTACGGCAGGAGTCCTTTCACCGTTACAACTGAGGACATACTTCTCTGAAATAGGGAAAGAAGGATACATCACAATGCAATCAAAACAAAAAAACTCATAACTTGCAGGAAAGGTTCAAAATTTGAAAACAGAGGATTACTATATGCAGTTGATTAGTACTTACAACTTGCTGGCAATGAGAAACATTGGTCAGGCAAGAATCAGAGCCATCAGGCTTCACAGGTCCATAGTACACAACATAAATAACAGGCAGAAGGGTCATGGACATACAGTCTTCACTCTCTGTTTCAGGAACATTCAACTTGACCGCTATTGCATATTCTCCACTGCCTCCTAATTCTGGAGTGTCTGAATAGTTTGACACAACAAGGCAGTTGACTTCTGTAAAGAAAAGATAAAATCCAAATAAAATTTTTAATTAATACACTCAGTTAAGTGATGTCTTACATGAAAAAATGTATTTCATATTTCCCCTTTGAGTAACTTTTTGGGGAATGATTTAAAGGTGACAATAAATTTTGTTCTCTAGAAATTTCATATCATATTTTCCTATTCGTGAGTTGTGCAAAGATAAAAATTCCCTTCGCATACAGACAAACTTATATAACCACATAAAGATAAAAGGGATTTTGACGAAGGAAAAATCTATTTCTGGGAAGAGGCCTGTGATGCCCGGTGAAAAGGTCCTTCTTTACACTCTTCTAATATAAATCTTCCAAATATACTAGAGAAAGATAAAAGCATGGAATGCAGAGGTTACAACCCTCGCGCGATCACCTTGTAGGTGTCGTGTATTAATAAGGGCGTGTGAAACCACTATTCACAGGCTGTCTTCCATTTAGATAATCCCTTCATCAATGGGGAGGGCCGTGACAGGCCCTAGAGAACACAGTTAGTGATGTGACTCTACCATAACATTATACTGAATAAGCAAATATGAAAATACAAAGAAATTGAAGAATGAATTAGATCATAATTTAAATCTACATCCAGCCTTTATTCGTTACCTGGCATTGGCTGAGTAGCTAAATCCAAGGGAATAAGGGCAGAAGTGTTATACAAAGTTTGAAAATGAAGTTTGTCGGCAGAGGTTATGCCAACTTTTGAAAACCAGAGCAAAGTCTGATTTACAGCTGCATAACAATAGAGGTGTGAAAAATCAACTGCAATTTCGGTGCAACTTCCTGCAAATAAAAAATATATATAACTCAAGGGTTATATGTTGAGTGATGAATATTTTAACTAAAAAAAAACCACAATAAAACAATTGTTTAGATTCTTTGAATACATCCTAATATTGTACAGCTATTTAAGAATTTAAATCACAATGGCATTAACATAGAAATATATCAATGATTAAAGCAAAGTTATATTGATAATTGCAACTATCAAAATATATCTAATGATAATTGGGACATACCATAACCAAAGTCCTCTGGGACAAAAACTTCCTCACAGTAACACCCTGATAAATCAGATTTGAAAACTGCTGTGGCTCTTGACACCGAAGATCCAGCAGCTACAAAGTAGATTTTTGTATCGGACGTATTGGTTGTATCGAGAGCAACCCCTCCTGTCAGAGTTGGCGTCTTCAAACAGGTACAATCCTGGGTCCTACTTTAGAAAAGAAAAATGTCTATGATATTAAAGTAACAATGAAAGAGGACAAAGTATACCATGATAAAAGGTACATGTAAGACAATATCTCAGAGGCAGTAAAGCCTAAAAATTTATATTTAAATATTAATGAACCAAAGCTCTAGAAGTAAATAGTGGATAGTATTGGGATATGATTGAACTAAAAAGACTACCGTTGAAAACTAAATATGACTGATACCTTTCTTGATTAAAGACGTCATTCAACGTGCTAAAAGCGAGACTCATCACTGACAGCTGAAGCCCACGATGTCCTTCATGTAGCAAAAACAAATGACTGAAATGAAAAGTAACTAAATTCACATATGTTATTGCAGACAGTTTTAAAAATTTATAGATGTAAAGACTATGTTCAAATCCTAAATGAAATCAGAAGGATTGGTTCATACAAAACAAAAGAAGTAAGGAAAACCAAGAGCCAAGACAGATTTCTATACAAAAGAATTTTAATAACAAAATTTCCTATAAAACCTCCCCAAGTGTTCATATTGCTTCTTCTCCAGGAGCTCAATTTAATCGACATTTAACAGTAAGATTCTTATAAATAAAAAATATTTCCCACTTTCTTTCCTTACAATAAACAAATGCCTTCAGTAAAGGAAGGAACATTCTAGCCATAAGTGGTAACTGACATGCCAGTCTCCTTTCTACTTTGTCTTGTACTTTAGTTTCTCAGTTATCTCAGTGGTGATCAGACCTCTCCAGATTGTTTGATTATTACCATGCATTAAGATGTCTTCTCTTGGTTTTGTTAGCAATTATTGCGTGAAGTGTAAACAGGACTGGTTTCCAAGAGATAATGATCAGCATTCCCTTTGTGTACTGTGTCTGGGGCAAAACTGTAATTGAATAACCTCTACAAAGAGTGAGTTTCCATCACTGTACCTCTGATGGGAGAGTATGTTTCAATGATTGCCGATCAAGTTAAAACTTCAAAGTGCAAAGGAAACTTAATGTCAGTTCAGGGGCAAACCCAGAAAAGACATGGTTAGTTGATTACAGTAGGGGATGACAACAATAATGACACACATCCACTTTAGTTTAATATTAACACCTAAAAATCGAAACTTACGAGTACTAAAAAAGTTAACACAACACTCCTCATTACCTAGTCATTGGAGATAACAAGAACTTCTTGATTTGGTCAGCAAGACTGAATCTGGCAATGGGTCTTGTTTCTCCGTGACTGATATCGTACGTCCAAATGTTAACTTCATTTAGTGCCGATTGAGGCCTCTCTGCGTAAGCAATCACTTCTCCAACCCAGTCTGCTGCTAAGCCAACTCCTTGTCCAGAGAGTCTCAATAGCTACAAATAAAGAAACTTCATATAAATATAGATAAGCCATATATTAAGCACTCTTTTTTTTTTAATTTCTGAGATTCTTCAGTTTGGATGAGTATCTAAAGGAAGGCCATGTCTTTCCTGCTGCTTCCTCCGGTGCCTTAGATGACCGCGGAGGTAGCAGCAGTAGGGGATTCAGCATTATGAAGCTTCATCTGTGGTGGATAACAGGGGAAGGGTGGGCTGTGGCACCCTAGCAATACCAGCTGAACTCGGTTGACTCCCTTGTCAAGCTGGGAGGAACGTAGAGAGTAGAGGTCCCCTTTTTGTTTTGCTTCATTTGTTGATGTCGGCTACCCCCTAAAATTGGGGGAAGTGCCTTGGTATATGTATGTATGTATGTCTTAAGTATCTGACTTTAAATTCAGCTTCATCAAGAGGCCATCATTTATGCCACACAAATCTTAACAAAGAGAAGTATGAGATAAATAGAGTGAAAATACATTAGGTTGGATATAATATAGCTATAATGTCCAAGTAGGTACCTCCCTTTCCACTTGGTAAAAAAGTTTAGTATAGTTTATCTATTCCAAAATGGATAACAATTGGAAAAAAATCTGTGTAAATTTTGGATGAAATTACTAATGTATAGACCTTTACCAAGTACTTACAACAATATTTTTCCAGGTTTTATACATAAAAAGTGATACAAGAAAAGTACAATATGAAAATTACAAACCCTTTTGGTAAAATTCGTTCGCAGGTCTGTCAAAAATACATCAGAATTTACGTCCATCCAAACAAACGACGAAGTCTTCAGTAATGGAGTTACCCAACGGACTCTTGAATTCTCACTGAGCAGTTCACTCTCTTCTTGTAGATCTGCATCAAGCTTTATCAAAGTCTCACTGCTCAGAACTAGGAGAGAAGGAGTAGGAGTGTGCTTCTGTACGGCTTCCGTAACCTCCGAGCTGTAAGGCCCTTTTCCCACTTCACTAACGGCAGCAACCTTAAATATGAGTGCAAGATTAATATTTTCTTTGAAGATGTTCCAGTCAATCCACATATAAATAATCAAAGTAAGGACATCACCACGAGGATAGTAAAAAAAAAATAGGAACATTTAACTAATTTATGCTTTTGTAGTACCTGTACTAAGTAATTAAACTGTCTTTTTGAAATTCTCAACTATAGTCAATTTCTTTTAGCGATACAGATTTGCACCGACTCGCAGCGGTGCCCTTTTAGCTCGGAAAAGTTTCCTGATCGCTGATTGGTTGGACGAGATAATTCTAACCAATCAGCGATCAGGAAACTTTTCCTAGCTAAAAGGGCACCGCTGCGAGTTGGTGCAAATCTGCCTCGATAAAAGAAATGGACTATAGTATATTCACAATTGAGTTAAATGTTGATTATGAGCAGTATATTCATTACAATGAATGAAAATAAAATAAACGAAACATTCTAAAAGGGATTACAGTGCTTCACTGATTTATCCCTATCTAGCCATTCCAGCATCATATTTTCTTTAGAAATTCCAGTCCACTAATATGACAAGTGTGAACCTGCTGTCACATAATACTTGATAAAAAAGATGACAGCCGGAACTTGCCTTCACAAAACATTGCAACAAAGTTAACAGACTGAAAGTAATGTCACAAATCAGTAATCACTCGTTAAAGTAAATGACTAACCTTGAATCGATAAACTTGGTCGGAATTGAGATTTTCTATACTGAGCTGGTTTTCATTTCCACTAACCAACTTGCTATGGCAATCTTGTTCTTCCTCTGAGACACAGTAGAACACTTCATATTGTAAGATCTTTCCATTTGGCTTCTCTGGTGGTGACCATCGTAAATGGATTGTTGCTAGTGAATCCTGAAATAACGTTGTCTTAATATTTCAAGCAATAATGAAAAACACCACGAAACTACTGGAATACAATCATTTATATATTTACTTTACTAACCATTACAAAGACTTTATTATTTCTGTATGATTAATTTTCTTTAATATTTACAGACAGCATTCTGTATTGCAAATCATCAGATAAGATCCAAGAAAGTAGATTGAGGTGGTATGGTCATGTCATGAGAAGAGATGAACAGTATATTGGGAGGAGAGTGATGGAAATGGAGGTACAGAGAACGAGAAGGAGAGGGAGACCAAAGCGAAGCTGGATGGACTGTATCAAGGATGACCTTCGATCAAAGGGATTAACCGGTGATGAAGTGTGGGACAGAGGTAGATGGAGAACGCTGGCCAGAAACATCGACCCCACATAGAAGTGGGAAAAGATGCAGACAAAGAAGAAGAAGAAGAAGAATTCTGTATTGGAAATCACTGATCATATAACAGAAATTAAGTACAATAACCAAATATAATACCTGAACTTTCTGCACAAATGTTCGTAAATCTTCAGGGGCTTCCGGTATTGATGGTGGAGTTTTCAATACCTTGATAAGTTTACTACCTACGCTCCAATCTGTGATGCCTCGGACAGACACCTTCAGGGTTGAGTATGGGGGAAGCTCTTCATCATAAGAAATGCTTCTATTTCTTGTGAGAATTGCTCTTTTATGAACACCATTATCGATTATCACTTCGTACGTGAGGTTGCCATAATTGACGTTATCAATGGATGACCACTCCAATACAAAGTTCTCCCATGTTCCTTTAATTCTGACTGATGCTGCATCAATCGGGTCTGGTATGACAACAGGAAGCCGAACACCTTCTGAAAAGGGATCACATTGAAAGAATGGCAGTTGTACTATTATAATAAATATAAGACAGGTAAATTGTTATAATGAATAGAGTACAGTAATTGAATGCCTTCTTGAATAAAAAATATATTCTGTTAACATATGGGGTGTTTTAAATAATCTTACTCTAACAATTAACGTATAAAAAGATTAAAAATTTGAAAATAAATATTAAATAAAAAATATGTTGATAATCAAATGCACCTGTCTATGTTCGTTTTCACAATGTAGGCTATATTTGTTGCAGGTAGTCATACAAATCATACGAGATGCTGACATAGGAGTTAGATTTTTTCCTCTCTTAAATGTCTTTACCAATGTCCATATCAATCTTTTTCATTATCTAGTTGACTAATAACGATCTTTTTGTTACAAAATCAATAATTTGCCAATAAATAAATTCTATTCTATGTTCGGCTAACTCTCCAATATATTCACTCACATAATTATAATACGTATAATACATTACATTATCCTTATGGATACATTTTACTAATCACATTAGTTAAATGAAAAATGCGTCATTTTAGATCAGCCCATACCTGGCATCGGCTGAAGGTCTGGTAACATCACAGTGAAGTGAGATACACCAAGGCTGGCCGTATGAAGGGACGCAGAATTATTGAGACTCGTGTCTGAAACAACCACATTACCATCCTCACCCAGCCATAGCAAACGTTCACTCAAGTACCACATAGGACCTGTAAAAGACATTTTCATAAAATAATTTTTATGGTAATACATACAATATAGCAAATGGGTACTTGAACAAACAGCAAGGCCTTTTAATGTTACAAATAATTACATAAATCAATAAAATAACAAGATCTATAGCTCAACTTGCAATGAAATATAAAAAGAAGATTATAGTTGCTGTATTTCTGCTTACCTAATTTTACAGTGTAGGGAAGAAATTTGGGTTCAAATTTGTGTACTTCTTCCTCAATATATGCCCCAAACAATCGACAGCCTTCTGCATCTCTTACAATCCACCATATACGAGAACCCTGAGTATCCACAGTTAACCCATACACTGAAATAAGAAAATATTAGGATTAATTCACGAAATGACTCTTGCAATAATTACAATTATTCTGTATAGAAACTATCATTAAACTAATTACTGAACTATTGTTTAAAACAGATTTTGACGTAGGAAAAATCTATTTTTGGGCTCAAGCCATGTCGTCCTGATGGAAGTTCCTTCAGGCAGCTTCCTACTGTTTAATATTTCTGTGAGTGATATTACAAGAGAATTTCCGTCAGGTATCACGGGGTTCTAACCCCCGGAACGAGTATCCTAAGATATCGTGTATAATCAGGGACATATCCGTAGATAACAATAGATATCTGCACCCCAAACAGACTTAACCCAGTCTAGGAATCTAAGGAGGATAGAATTTATATATTCACAAAATAACAACATTCTAAACTGTTGAAACTTACTTCTTTCCATTTACGAACAATTTGCTAGACCTTAAAGGTTAAAAATAAGAGTTAAACTTGTTCCAAATAAAATGCTGGAACTTTCCAAAGGTTACAGAATAATCATTCAATTGGACCCACTCTTTTTATTGAAAAGTATCCCTTTAACTACCTGTATTAATTTCTAACCTTGTTTCCCACTGAAGATTCCTTCCTGATGAATGGCTGAAATGTTACGACCGGCCAAAGTTGAAACCAGTAAAGCATGGGGTGTTGTCCAAAACAATCGACCATGTAGCGCATCTACCCTCACCTCTCGGGCAGCTGTCACCACATTTAAAGGGCCCTGGGAGAGCCCGTCAAGGCTCGTCCATCCAATCTGAGAACATTCACAATAATTCAAGTATAATCGGTAGTAATTTATTGATAATTACTCAAAGGAACAATCATATGCTATATGAATAAGTTAAGTTGAACAATGAGCTTCAAAACTACCCAAATTTAATATTCTTTCTACACTGAATGTTAAAAAGGAAAATTACCATTTGCCGGTGTGGATTAGCCCAAAATAATCGCTGTGTAATCCATTCTACAGATACAGAAAGGACTCCATGAGTGTTTGGCACTTCTGTAAACTGCGATGATGTCATGTTTAGTAGGAAAACACTTTGGTTGTTTACAGCAAGCACCAGCATGTCTCGAAAAAAAGCAAGATCCGCTATCCTTCCGTCTTTCAGTTTATTCTGGAAATAAAGAACTCATTGGAAGTCACACTTAAGACAATGAATAATCAAATTTTATTAAAAACACTTACTATATAATCACATAGGCTATACCCTGACGACTTACAAAATTCTAAAAAGTAAAATAACTGGCTCACTTAAGTTTTGCCAGATTCAAGTAAAGAAAGATAAATTTCTTTAATAAACAAATTCAATCATCAAATTACAGTATGTATATACAGTACCTGAAGTGTTTCCTGTGATACCAAAACTTTGCTTTCACTTCCAACAAGGTTAGTAATCATAATTTCTCGATCAACTGCCCATACTAGCTGTGGCGCATTTTCATATGCGTCTAATGTACGGCCTCTGAATTCTCGACTCCAGGGGCCATTTCCTCCCACAGAATAAGCTTGTACCTACAAAAAAAAAGGATTAATATGTTTAAGAGGAAACTGAAGACTTTCTTATTTCAATAGTCATACAACAGGGACGATTTAACAGTAAATGAATGATACGCGATATGAAACGTTAAATACTCTGAACGAACAAGGTAAAACGACAGTGGAGGTCCTGTAAAGAGTGGGGTTCCCCTGCTGTATGGGACCGGATAAGCAGCCATCAAAGTAAAGTAAGGCATATAGGATTTAGTATTCAACTTCAACTCTATACATTTGAAAACCACCCCTTTCTCAAAAAATTAAAGAAATCAAAATAACTACATAACTAAAAATGGTTTGTTTTAGAAAGCCAAAAACTGTGTAATATCATACCTTTATGATGTAAAAGGTACCAGGCCTTAGGTTCTTTGCCTGATAGGAGGTGTCGGTAATGTTTTTATTGTACATGATTTTTTGTCCTTCCTGGATATGCATCTCATACCTCCATTTCTGCCAAGCACCAGCACCTGAAGAGGCCAATTCAAATTCACAATTTTATTGGTCATAGAACAAGAAAAATAAAACAGAACCCATTATGCATTGGAAAAATGAAATGAGTTACAATCAACATCATCCTAAACTACTATGAATCATTTATGGTGACTAGAAGGTATCTAAGTTTCAAAACTACCTGAAAAATGACACATAGAGTAAAGAAATCTGTCTACTAGATCATGCAGCCTTACCCATCAAAGCTGGCAAAGCTGGAGAATTCCAACTCAATGAAGCCGACGTCCGTGTAAAAACTGCCTGAAGGTCACTGGGAGGGTTGAGAGGCACAGGTACAGGTTGCGTCGATGTATGAACTGCAACTAAGGTTCCAACGCTGACACCACTGACGACGAGGTAGCTGCAGACGACAAAAATTATGGTAAATACGATGATGGCATCATTACGTTAAGTACGATGATCATTTGCACTTTATTCTTTATGCATATAATTCACTACACGATAAGTCAACAGCATACTGAAACCAAATGCTGAACGTATAAGGTTAAAGGATGAGAAAACAGAAAATTACAAAATAAACAGTACTGTATTATGTTCTATCACAGCACATTATTGCCAGCGTTGATCCAATAGAAAAATCACGCAGTAAAAAAAAAATATAAAAATTAAAGCAACATAGAATAGCTGTTAGAAAAAAAATTTAGTTGTAACTTCAGTATCAATTTGATGAGTTCTGCCAATGAAAGCTAAATGAATAAACATATTGAATTTATAACATATTTTAATTAAAAAAAAAATTAAAAAAGGAAACAAAAAATCCAAGAGACATAGCAAGAAACATGCACCCGTTTTACTCGCTTTATTGTTATTGATTTAAAGGGAGCAGTAAGTCATTATCTATCTGATTTACTATCCCACTGACCTGTCGACGGTGCTCCAGCCACTGCATGGCGGATGGCAAAAAAAGTGGGAGAATTCATTATTAAGATATTTTGGGAAACTGTGGGAGAGTTCATCATTAAGATATTTTGAGATGGCCTTTAGCCCTTTATGAGTTTATTAACCCTTTTACCCCCAAAGGACGTACTGGTACGTTTCACAAAACTCATCCCTTTACCCCCCATGGACGTACCGGTACGTCCTTGCAAAAAAATGCTATAAGAATTTTTTTTTTCATATTTTTGATAATTTTTTGAAAAAAATCAGGCATTTTCCAAGAGAATGAGACCAACCTGACCTCTCTATGACAAAAATTAAGGCTGTTAGAGCAATTTAAAGGAAATATACTGCAAAATGTGCTGGGGAAAAAATAACCCCTTCGGGGTTAAGAGTTGGAAATTTCAAAAGAGCCTGGGGGTAAAAGGGTTAATATATTTTGCTAAAACCATTTGTAATTAAGTGATTAATGGCCACATCTACACTTAAAATCATTACACATCAATTGACCATTAAGAACCATTGTGAGAGTACTGTAAACAGTATTACCTTTTCATCTAAAATTGAAAAAAATGTAAAAAACAATGGAGCAAAGTACTGATACTTTGTTCTTACATATTTATTTGAAACTATGGAATTGAAAGGTATTGTTCTTAAGTCGTTTCATCTATTCTTGAGGCTTAATCAAATATATCAAGAAAGTAGTTTACACATAGACTACCACCTACTTTCTAATAGAAGAAAAGGCTTATAGCAATCCTTGGACCATGGGCATAAACAAATTGATAGGGCTTTGATAAAGCTGAAATAGATTATTGGTGTATTGGTAACTTACCAAAACTTGACAAAAAGAGCATTTAACAATCATACTCCTCCTAAAGAGAAATAGACATCTCCCGACAAAGACAAAATCTATGTGATCATAACCTGACAAACCATTCGCGCATTTACGATATGCCAAAATAAAAAACAATACTGTACTGATAATCCTTAACAGTTTACAAAATCTATTAAGGATTATCAGTACAGTATTGTTTATTATTTTGGCATATCGTAAACCAATTGCGCATTTACGCTATGCCAAAATAATAAACAATACTGTACTGATAATCCTTAATAGTTTACAAAATCTATTAAGGATTATCAGTACAGTATTGTTTATTATTTTGGCATATCGTATAATAAACAATACTGTACTGATAATCCTTAACAGTTTACAAAATCAATTTAGAACAGGCTATGCCTAAAAGCCACTAAACAGCCATGCCTCTAAAACACTATGGCACTTAACCTCTATCTGTCTGATCACATACTGTAGTTATAAATAAATGTGGATTACTGAACTGACTTGTACTATATAAATTCTATTACAGCCTGCCTAAAGACTTATCACAATATCAATGTTTGAAAATGTGTATCAGTTAAACTTTTATATAATTTTTCCTTCAAGACTTTAAGGCCGGGAAACTTCATACGAATACCCTGACAGCACAGGTATCTTTCACAAACTCATTCACACCATTAACATTTGGGTCTTATGGTAACATAATGTCATTAGCTATAAGTACTGTATACTAAAAGAGTAATGAAAATTGAAAAGTATATTAATTTCCATTGGTTTAAGAAAAGAGTTTCTGCTATGCTTACAAGATAATTATAAAATTGACAAAAAAATTCACTTGACTTCATTTGTTTCTAAGATATTTCATTCAAGTTTCATTATCTAATTCCAGTACTATTCAAAGCTTCATGGGGTTTACCCTGAAACAGGAGATAAAGTCCGCAACAAAGCAAAAGCAATGAATATACAGTACAGAGAAGTTTGAATGTTCACATGAATAAGTTCTACCGATTATGATACCGTACATCTGACTTGTTGTCCAATTTCAAAATATCCATCATAAACATATCTACTGATGCTAAACTATACTGTGCAATATCTCCACCTACTACGTATAAGGAAAGAAATGTTTGGAAAATTTACCTGTTATGATAAAACGTCCCTTTATTCAATTCCTCAGTGTACACTTCACTTCCATCGGTCCAAAAGAAACGACTGTTGAGATGTACAACTGAACGAAGCTGCTTGAAATACGCTTGTTGAGTGTTGGCTCTTAAATTTGTCACAGATGTGCTGGAAATAAAATCACAGATCATAATTATATTTTTCTAAATTAGCTTAACCATATCTGGGGCACATCATGTGACTCTCACAGAACTGGTTTGAAAAGTTGATTTTAATTTGAAGGTGGAAACTGCAGTATGGTTAAGTTCAAGAAATAAGGCAAAATGTTAGGAAAGAGATAAAAAGTTATGAACCGAGTAAAACCAATAAACCAGCCACTATAGTGCAACAGCATAAAATCTACCTCCTAAGGGCATAGATGCTTAGTAAGTACTGTATTACATATTACAGAACATGATCATACACAAACCAATGGACCTTTCTTAACAGTGTGAGAGATCTCACAGAACTGGTTTGAAAAGTTTATTTTAATATGAAGGTGGAAACTGCAGCATGGTTAAGCTCAAGAAATAAGGCAAAATGTTACGAAAGAGATAAAAAGTTATGAACAGAGTAAAAACAATAAACCAGTGACTTCAATGCAACGGCATAAAATCTACCTCCTAAGGGCATAGATGCTTAATAAGTACTGTATTACATACAGTATTACAGAACATGAACATGATCATACACACACCAATAGACCTTTCTCAACGGTGAGAGAGAAACCACTTACCCATCAAGCGAAACAGCTAACATCGTATTATTTTTTCGATCTGCCACAAGAACTTGAAAATTTGGAGGGTCTAAGACTAAGCCACCAAAATTTGGGCCTTTTAGTACAACCTCAGGTTTGACTGTTGGTGGGTCATCATTTGTTATGGTTAGACGATGTAACCCGCCGTCCTCCTCTTCGGATATCCACCAAATATATCTGTCATGGAAGATGTACACATGAATTATATTTCTAACAAAAATATATTCAGAACTATATACACTATGTAAGTATATTGTCGTCTCTAACTTTGACGGCTGGTTTTATACAATCTAGGTCATATGGCCTAGTGTTGGAGTCCAAAATATCATTCCGTGATCTAATCTAACTTTGGTTACATAATATGATGTACTTCATGGTTACTTATGTATGCATGGGCAATACTTTATTCGTCAAAAATATATCAAAAACTTTAACAGAAACAGTAGGCAAATGCACTTTGGGAATCTGATAAATATTTTGGATTTATATCACCAATTAGTTGAATAAGTTGATCAACTCTTTCTGTGACAATGGGTAAATCATTCACCTAAAAACCATGGTTCGACATTATCTGATAAAGAAATAATTTAATAAAAAAATTATCTTGTTTAAAGAGAATAAAACATTCTAAACACACACACATTAATCAGTAACAAAATGTAAATGCCTTTTCTCCAACTGCAAGACAAAACCAAGGCACTATACCCATTATATGGATCCACTTGCAGATGCTTTGCTTCATAATGCAACTCCCCATGAATCAGCACTGGATTTTTCCCCATCAGCTCACACCGCCAAAGCTGCCACATATGGTCCATAGGAGGTTCCAGATGGACTATATAGTACAAGTACCCATAAAGCCAGTCCACCGAGAGACTCAGAGGGTAACCTCGAATGTGATTTTGAGTGAGCAACGTGTAAGGCTGGGTGGAGTGCGAAGGGCGTAGTTGGTAGATGGATCCACTGGAATCCGATATGTAAACTAGGCCATAGTGGATGTGTACGGCAAGACCTGGAGGAGGGGAAAGAATTTATTCATGTGGCCGCGGGGGCATAAAAACAATTAGAATAGCGCCAACGTATCCCTGTGTGTCGTAAGAGGCGACTAAAAGGGACGGGACGAGGGGGCTGGGAACCCCCTCTCCTGTATTTACAATCCTGTGAGACATCATCAAAGAGATGGAGCTGGGGGGAGAGTGACTGCTCCCCGCACTTTTGTTTCTTTTGTTTGATGTTGGCTACCCCCCAAAACTGGGGGAAATGCCTTGGTATATGTATGTATGTATGTAACTATAGAGAAAAAACTAATGAATTATTCTAAATGTAAGTTTTGGATACTGCATTGTTTTAAAGTACCTGTACATGGATGATAAAAAGGGACGAACCTGTTATATTGTATCCACCAGATGTGTTGTACACATGTTGAGGGGTGTCCATGATGTCAAGGCCAAGTTTCAAAAGACTGGATCCAGAAGTTAAGAGGAGGTAACCAGCTCCGTCATTCACAGCTGAAAATAATGAAGTGTTATTTAAGATTCACGCTTGAGAAAACATGAAAAATAAGACTTTAAAAATAATAATATTAACAATAAAAATGCTTTTTGACATTAAAGTTCATATTATACTGTATTTTCATTTACATTTTTCTGGACTAAGTTCAGCTCTTCAGTAAGTATCTTATAACTTTAAATGCATATAACTGAATATCCAAAATTATAAAAACACACTGTAGATATTAAAATGAGTTTTAATTGTCAAATGAATGAATAGATAATTATTGGTTTTAACTTATTATAATTCAACTCAATCTTCAAATGAATGAATGGTGAATTATTGGTTTTAATCAAATATTGTAATTCAACTCAACACAAAATAGGAAAACATCTAACTTGTCCTTAATTCACCAATCATCACAACAACTTTTCCTTAAAAAAAAGGCAGTCATCACACATGTGACTAAAATTTAAGATTTGCATTCAGCTCACTCAGGCTCGCTTTTTCAAAAGCAACCCTAAAGACCAGGTGTCCTCTTTTCAGCTTTGATAAAACTAACACCCAGGCAATAAAAATCTTTAGCTGAAAGAAATGTCTTTAAGACAGCTTTTATATGGTGAGAGGCACCTCTTCCGGCATGGCACTGAATGGGCTATTGTGGGTCGATCAGAGAGAGTCCCACAGTTTGAGTAAACAGGTAGTGGAGTACTTTGTAAGGCACAGAGGTCCTAGTGTACTTACCTGTTGAACTTGGATAAGTGGTTACTTGGACAGATACACCAGGCCCTTCACCCCGGTGATTGGTGGATGTTAAGTTCAACACATAGGTGGTGTTGGCCGACAATTCCGACAGGATGTACCTGTTGATCAAAGAGATGAACAAACTCATAAAATCAATACGTAAACATATTGGTTGTCTAGCGGGAAGCAATGATAGGTCATTGGCTGCGAAGTTAAAGAATGCATTATTAGGAATGTACACTGCTTATCAAAAGCAAAATAAATATATTTTGAAACACTTAAACATTTACAAATATTCAAAAGAATAGAAATTACTGAGACCATTCAGAATGGGGTTTAAAATACAGTAAATAATTTTAACGAAAAGATCAAGAAAATCTGGTACAATCACAGCAAGAAAAATGTGTAAATGAAAATGTCAGAAGAAAAATGGCTCTGTTTCTACCTTGACACAAAAAATTAAATAATAATCAAGTTTTCAAATAAAAATACTCTAGTTATATCTGTTTGACAAAACGTTTGCAATGCAAATGACAGTGACAAAACCTACATGAGAACCATATTTTTATAAAGGGCTCCTTATTTTCCTAAATGGGGCTATTATTTTCCTACACAAGTTCCTTATTTTTCTAAATGAGGCCCTTAACTTCCTACAAAAGGTCCTTATTTTTCTCAATGGGGGTCCTTATTTTCCTACATAAAGCCATTATTTTTATAAATGAGGTCCTTATTTTTTCTAAATGGGCTGCTTAATTTTCTACATAAGGTAATTATTTTCCTAAATGGGGTCCATATTTTCCTACACAAGATCCTTATTTTTCTACCAGAGTCCTTACCTTTTCTCACTGGAGGCGTCGATATTATCTCTAAGCTCTCGAAGTCCTTCTGTATCTTTGGAGTAGAGAGTATACGTGATGAGGTCTCCTCCAGGAAACAAAGGGGCGTCCCACGTCACCTCCACGCGAGAACCGTCTAAAGGCACTGCCCTTACTTCCTGCGGAGGCAACACTCGAAGGGGTCAACTTCTTTTTTAATAAATTAGCTTACAAACATCTTGTTTGCAATAATACATTCAAGCAACTACTCAACAATCTTGTTCGGGGTCAGTGACCTTAGATGTCAGGATGCTAGAAAACTTTAAATCAATCAATCAACTATCTTGCGTGAGAGACCTATCAATGGTTTTCAGCAATGTGATATGTTTTGAATTCTTGAATGCATTTGACTGTCACCGTTAATTTTACAGTTAAAATTGTATTACCTTACTAGTATTGGTGCAATAATTTGTACTCTCATTACCTAGATGTTTGAGGAAGACCATTATTGATTTATTTACAATATATATTTACAAGGGCAATTACTCCAATTTTTTTTTTTTGGGGGGGGTAGCCGACATAAAAAATGAATAAAATTGGGAATTTTCCCTCTTTGTTCCTCTCCTTGCAAAGAGGAAATATTCATTTATTTACAATACATCTAAAATAATCAAATAGATTGTGATTTAAAACATAGACTAGCGACATAAACAAATACAGTAGACTACAGCAATAATTAACTCCTTACCCTAGGTGGAGATCTGGGGGGTCCAGAAGCTAGTGTACTAATCCAGGAGCTGGCCTCCGACATGATCGCACCATGGCGAGGCAACACCAAATATGCTATGCGGAACTGTGGGTTGAAATAACCACATTAATAACATAGGTTCTCATTAATCACTCTATATATATATATATATATATATATATATATATATATATATATATATATATATATATATATATATATATATATATTAAATTAAATGCTGTGTTATAAATATATTCACAGTCGACACAAAATTCATTGGATGTGTTCTGGATTCTAAAGTCATCTGGACTGTTTTCAAATAGATTTGGCATGTTTATTTCCGTTGTGCTAAAGTTTACCAATTTTACAGATATTTTTGAAAATATTTATCTTTTTTTTTTTTACTATGAAGAGGTACATTAGAAATTATTTTCCCTTTAGGGTTGTTCAATAGGATTGTGCACTCTGGATAATGACGATGATTATGACAATAATAATAATAATAATAATAATAATAATAATAATAATAATAATAATAATAATAATAATAATGTGCTCATACCAAGAACCCCATTCAAAACATCAATGCTTTGAACCATCGATAAAAATGAGGCCCAAGATGTAAGTGAAATGAACATATGAAAATATTAAGTTAAAAAAAAAAAAAAAAAACTACTACTACAAAGAATAGCGTACCTGATACTTTTAAATGAAATGAGCATATGAAAATAACAACTTTCCCACAAAAAAATAAAAAAATAGATAAATGAATAAAAATTACAAATAGCGTACCTGATACTTTTAAATGAAATGAACATGTGAATATAATAACTTTCCTGAAAAAAAAAAAAATCTACTACTACAAGGAATATCGTACCTGATACTTCGTATAAGGTTTCAGATCCTCGACGATGGTCTCCGTATCATTGATGGGAGAATTGGGTCTGTAGTACTTCCAGTCCCCGGGTTCCTTATTCTGGTGGTACTCGACCAAGTAGCTGACCTCGCCCAGACCCGGGATTGACTCCCATCGCAGACCCACGCTGGAGCCGCTGACGCTTCCGCCCACCAACATGGGCGCCGTGGGTTTGCCGACGAGGTCTGATGGGCGTGGAGTGGCAGATGTTAATTAGGTTTGCAATGTGGTGAAGGGAGATGATGATGATGATAATTAATAATAATAATAATAATAATAATAATATTTTTTTTTTTAAGTTGAACAGGCTGACATGAGTCTTTTTATAGTTTATATGTGAAATATCTGTTTTGATGTTGTTTAAGTTTTTAAAATATCTTATTTCAATTGTTCATTATTTCTCATATCATTTATTTCCTTTCCTCACTGGGCTATTTTTCTCTGTTGGAGCCCTTGGGCTAATAGCATCCCGCTTTTACAACTTGGGTTGTAGCTTAGCTATAACAACAACAACAACAACAACAACAACAACAATAATAATAACAGGGGCCTGGTAGGCCTTTCAGTACCCATGTACAATCATGAAGTAATAGTTGAGAGGTTGGACAGCAAAATGTAAGAAATAAAGCTGGGAAAGAGGTAAGTTAATGGCTGAAAAGAGGTAAGTTAAGGGCTAAAAAGTGGGTGCAGAGAGGCTCCAAAACATTTTAGCAATGCCTGCAATGTGCTGCTTGAGAAGCAATGACTCTTCCCCACTGACGATATTTACCATATAAGGGCATATAGTCCAGAGAGAGAGAGAGAGAGAGAGTTACAAGGATTTTGGATGTCTCAAAGACATTTTAGTCCATCCGCGGAGACTACATTTGTTCTTTGAAAAGAGAGAGAGAGAGAGAGAGAGAGAGAGAGAGAGAGAGAGAGAGAGAGAGAGAGAGAGAGAGAGAGAGAGAGAGTTACGAAGATTTTGGAGACTTCATTTGCTCTTTGGTGAGAGAGAGAGAGAGAGAGAGAGAGAGAGAGAGAGAGAGAGAGAGAGAGTTAAAAGGAGTTACAATAATTTTGGATGTCTCAGACATTTTATTCATCCGCATAGACTCCATTTGTTCTTTGGAGAGAGAGAGAGAGAGAGAGAGAGAGAGAGAGCTACAAGGATTTTGGATGTCTCAAACCCTCTTTAGTCCATCCGCGGAGACTCCATTTGCTCTTTGGTGAGAGAGAGAGAGAGAGAGAGAGAGAGAGAGAGAGAGAGAGAGAGAGAGAGAGAGAAAGAGCTACAAGGATTTTGGATGTCTCAAACACTCTTTAGTCCTTCCGCGGAGACTCCATTTGCTCTTTGGTGAGAGAGAGAGAGAGAGAGAGAGAGAGAGAGAGAGAGAGAGAGAGAGAGAGAGAGAGAGAGAGAGAGTGTGTGTGTGTTACCAGGATTTTGGACATCTCAAAGACTTTAGTCCGTCCGCGGAGACTGCATTTGCTTTTTGGAGAGAGAGAGAGAGAGAGAGAGAGAGAGAGAGAGAGAGAGAGAGAGAGAGATTTACAAGGATTTTGGATGTCTCAAAGACTTTTAGTCTATCCGCGGAGACTGCATTTGCTTTTTAGAGAGAGAGAGAGAGAGAGAGAGAGAGAGAGAGAGAGAGAGAGAGAGAGAGAGCGCTACAAGGATTTTGGATGTCTCAAAGACTTTTTAGTCCATCCGCGGAGACTCCATTTGCTCTTTGGTGAGAGAGAGAGAGAGAGAGAGAGAGAGA
>NC_090764.1:20144162-20151744 GCF_036898095.1 Palaemon carinicauda
AGAGAGAAAATGACGAATACGAGAGAGATAAAAGACGCATAAGTGAAAAAAAAAACAAAGACTAACTTCTTCTCAGATAAAAAAAAAAAACAGTTGATTTTGGGGGTTTACCCAATTAGTAAATTATCTAGGTAGGATGCAGTAAGGGCGCAAGGAAGGATACAGAGAAAAGCAACAACAAAGACATATAAGAAATATAATAATAACAATGATGATAACAACCAGTGGGTTAAAGTCAATTATTATTACCTTATGTTATCACTGATAAATAATAATTTATTATCTGGACGTATGAGTAAAAGTATTAGGTGAAAATATCATTTAGATGTTTATTATTATTATTATTATTATTATTATTGTCATTTAGATGTATATTATCATTATTATTATTATTATTATTATTACTATTATTATGATTAATATTATTGTCCCTTTAGATGTATATTATTATTATTATTATTATTATTATTATTATTATTATTATTATTTTTTATCATTATTATCACTTCCTAAACTATAACCCTAGTTGGAAAAGCAGTATGCTATAAGCCCAGGGGCCCCAACAGGGAAAATAGTCCAGTGAGGAAAGGATACAAGGAAAAATAAAATATTTTAGAGCAGTAACAACTAAAATAACCGTTAGTAAACAAAAGTAATAAAAAAAAGAACGCAAACAATAAAATAATAAAAAGACACATAATGCAGCACAAAAACATGTACAGAGAAGGAAGAAAGAGAACTAACATATTAAAATAACGGATAGACAAGTGAGGAACACTTCTAAAAGCAGAGTAAAAAATATTTAAGTAAAACCCACCAACAAAGTCTGTCTATCGAAGATATGCAATACTTGTCTTGTTAGTACTTGCATATCTGATAGGTTAAGGTTACAAGGAGGCTCGAAATAGCTTAATGTTTTTAGTGGCCGATGGAATTGATAAAATATGGAAATAAGCAAATGAGGAAAAATGCAGGAGAGCTTTTAGTTCATTTTCCCGAACAAAACACTGAATAATTTTACGAACAAAAGTATACAAATAAATACACAGTAAAACATTCATACACTCAGATTCTAAGAATTTTCATGACCAAAACAGAATGAATAACTTTACAAAACACAAGTATACACACAAATAAATACACAGTAAAACATTCATACACTCAGATTCTAAGAATTTTCATGACCAAAACAGAATGAATAACTTTACAAAACACAAGTATACACACAAATATACACAGTAAAACATTCATACACTCAGATTCTAAGAATTTTCATGACCAAAACAGAATGAATAACTTTACAAAACACAAGTATACACACAAATAAATACACAGTAAAACATTCATACACTCAGATTCTAAGAATTTTCATGACCAAAACAGAATGAATAACTTTACAAAACACAAGTATACACACAAATAAATACACAGTAAAACATTCATACACTCAGATTCTAAGAATTTTCATGACCAAAACAGAATGAATAACTTTACAAAACACAAGTATACACACAAATAAATACACAGTAAAACATTCATACACTCAGATTCTAAGAATTTTCATGACCAAAACAGAATGAATAACTTTACAAAACACAAGTATACACACAAATAAATACACAGTAAAACATTCATACACTCAGATTCTAAGAATTTTCATGACCAAAACAGAATGAATAACTTTACAAAACACAAGTATACACACAAATATACACAGTAAAACATTCATACACTCAGATTCTAAGAATTTTCATGACCAAAACAGAATGAATAACTTTACAAAACACAAGTATACACACAAATATACACAGTAAAACATTCATACACTCAGATTCTAAGAATTTTCATGACCAAAACAGAATGAATAACTTTACAAAACACAAGTATACACACAAATATACACAGTAAAACATTCATACACTCAGATTCTAAGAATTTTCATGACCAAAACAGAATGAATAACTTTACAAAACACAAGTATACACACAAATATACACAGTAAAACATTCATACACTCAGATTCTAAGAATTTTCCTAACCAAATGAGAGTGAATAACATTACAAACAAGTAAACTAACAAATATACACATTTAACATTCATACACAAGCTCTAAGAATTTTCGTAACCAAACCAGTGTGTAATTACATTACGAACACAAATACACACACAAAAAAAAAAGAAAAAATCACAAAAAATCACACACACGGGTTCTAAGAATTTTCATGACTAAATCAGTTGATAACTTTACAAAAAAAAAAAAAAAAAAAAAAAAAAAAAAAAAAAAAAAGCATACGCACGGGTTCAAAGAATTTTTAAGACCAAATAAAGAATAACTTTAAAACACAAGTATACAAACAAATATACACAACTAACATTCATACGCCCAGGTTCTAACAATTTTCATGACCAAAACAGTTAATAACTTTAATAACACGTGTACAAAAACAAATAAACACAAATATTCAAACACAGGTTCTAAGAATTTTCATAACCAAACCAGAGTGAATAACTTTACATACAAACACAAGTAAACAAACACATATACACAATTAACATTCATACACACAGGTTCAAAGAATCTTCATAACCAAACCAGAATGAATAACTTTACAAAACACAAATACACAAACAAATAAACACAAACATTCATACACACAGGTTCTAAGAATCTTCATAACCAAACCAGAGTGAATAACTTTACATACAAACACAAGTAAACAAACACATATACACAATTAACATTCATACACACAGGTTCAAAGAATCTTCATAACCAAACCAGAGTGAATAACTTTACATACAAACACAAGTAAACAAACACATATACACAATTAACATTCATACACACAGGTTCAAAGAATCTTCATAACCAAACCAGAGTGAATAAATTTACAAACACAATTACACAAACAAACACACAGTTAAACATTCATAGACGCATTTTCAAAGAGGCAAATTCTAGACACACACGCCAAGTGCGGTCGAGTACTAAGGGGCATAATATATTTAACTACGAAAATCCTTCATAGTATCTCAAGAGGATCATAAAAGCTCTCTCTCTCTCCTCTCTCTCTCTCTCTCTCTCTCTCTCTCTCTCTCTCTCTCTCTCTCTCTCTCTCTCTCTCGTGGCTATCAAGTTGTTTACGTTCATGAAACTGAAGTTCTTCCTGAATGTGGACCGCTGGGGTCTGAATTAATGACTTATCCTAGGTCATATTGGATCTACAATTATACGAATGTACTAGTGTACGCGACCCGTAAATATGACGGATAAATATTTAGATATACACGCACACTGAGTTTCAACTACTTCCCACCCACTCCAACCATTCTTACCAACATCTCAGAGTACCATCTCTTACCAGGGTATGACTACTCCCTCTCACAATACCCGAGGGACGGGGGAGACCGAGTAGCCATACGTTTGGCAAAGCTGATCAGTGTGACAGGAAAGAGATATATAGAATATATACAGTATATTGTATATATATTTATACTGTATGTGTATATATACACACACACACCACACACACATATATATATATATATATATATATATAGAGAGAGAGAGAGAGAGAGAGAGAGAGAGAGAGAGAGATAATGGCTTTATTATATAAGGGAAATTAAGAATGATAGCTGAAGTGTTTATAACTTTAAAAAAAAAAACAAATAAAATAGAATAAAAAAAAAACAGTACCAAAGCATGTAAAATAACCAAGCAATTTATAAGAAAATATTTCCATAAGAACTTCGAAAGATGGATCAACTTCCATTATCCACACGTTTGAACGAAAGCGTAAACAAAAGTAATAATGATATTGACAAAAATATGCATCAAATCTTACATAAGTTTCACGAAACAAGATGAACTAGTTTTATGGTACGCTTACACATATTATAATAAGGAATCGTACTGCAAAGACATTTTTTTATTCCTATATTTGAGTATTTGACGCCACAAAGGGGAATGAAGAACTATATGCAAACACACACACATTCAAACATGATATATATATAGTATATATATATATATATATATGTATGTATATATATACAAATATATATATAAATATGTAGTATATATATACATACATACATATATACATATATATATAGCATATATATATATATATATATATATATATATATATATATGTATATATATATATATATATATATATATATATATATATATATATATATATCACGGTTGTAAGCCTTTGTCGTAAATAATTGCTGAAAAAAAAATTCGAATGATTAATTAATACTAAGAGAGAGAGAGAGAGAGAGAGAGAGAGAGAGAGAGAGAGAGAGAGAGATGAGAGAGAGAGAGAGAGAGAGTCTCAACCTTTTATTTACCCTTCCAATCAAATTATTCACAGGTTATTATACACTTGATTAATAATAAACCAGAAGTCACACATCTCAAGAGGTAATCTTATTAAACACATCCTCAAAGGTATTCACTTCGGGGTTATAAGAACAGTCCAATACCGGCAAGAGAAATAATCAATATGAAACTAGTTCTGGGAATAGAGTTCCATTAATCCTATTTTTAATATTCAGCTATGATTCACTAGAGAAATTCATAAGGAGTTTAATCAACTTCTTTTCCCCTATCAATAACTTGAGGTTTAGAAAGATTCTTGGAACTGAAAATATCTTTTATTTTCTTAATGATCTGTCCTCTTTTCTTATTCTTTAATTAAGTAGTCTCACAAATTACAGAGAGCATTATTATTATTATTATTATTATTATCATTATTACTAGCCAAGCTATAACCCAAGTTGGAAAAGAAGGATGCTATAAGCACAAGGGCTCCACCAGGGAAAAGTAGCCCAGTGAGGAAAGAGGAAAGTAGCCCACTTATTAGATTTATTGTTTGGATGTAAAGTGATTATTCCCCCTTCTCCAACAACTGGAGGAGAGAGAGAGAGAGAGAGAGAGAGAGAGAGAGAGAGAGAGAGAGAGAGAGAGAGAGAGAGAGAGAGAGAGAGAGAATGTATTATAGATGGATTGTGAGATATATGCCGATAGTTCTTCGCATACAACCATAACTTAAGCAGCCCAAGTACAGTACGCTTGTTCTTGCCTCGCTGTTCTGTCTTTAATTAGTTAATTGGCAGGGATCCTTCTATCTCTCATATCAGTCACCTGCTTTCAATTAGATTTCAACGCTTCTCTCGAGGAAGCTATTTTCACTAGTAGTCCGTGGATGTTACATAACTGTATTTTGGATTTGAAATTATTCGTCTTTCTGTAGTAGCCGACATTGAGCTGTTTTTCATGAGACTAAAATAGATATGTGCTATTTCAACTAGGTTTTAATTATTTGATAATCATAGGTTATATGCTTATTTAATGTACGCCAAATGGTGACAGGGCAACAATAATAAAATCTCGGATCTGCCATAGGACTTTTTCAGATTTTCTTAGTTTTTTACCAAAATATGTTTTGGCTTTATTATTGTGTATGACTAGGTACATACATTACAATCTATATCTACAAGATTCTACTCATTATTAGTTGTAATTTACCATATTTTCCCCTAAATTAGCAACACTCAGTGAAGACTTCTTATGCAAGATTTTGACCTCGGCTGGTTTAAGAATAATAATAATAATAATAATAATAATAATATTATAAATCCTTACTTAAGCACTGTAACATACATTTCAGTGTTCCAGGCGTCATTACTTTCTACATCAGATTTCTTACGATTTATGTAGTGTAAATGACATATTATGATAAGGCAATTAACGGGACAAAGTTGCTTGCAGTTTTATAAAGTGTTATCTTGATAACAATATAAAAAACGAAACACACATACACAATATATATAATTATATATACATACATATATATATGTATATATATAATGTGTGTATATGTATATATACTGTGTTTATACATATATACATACACACATTATATATATATATATATATATATAAATAATATATATTATATATAGATAGATAGATAGATAGATAGATAGATAGATAGATAGATAAAGAGATAGATAGATCGACAGATCGACAGATAGACAGTGAGGTCCCAATCGCCAATCGAACACCGCCGCAGGGCAAACCCAATCTATCAGACACCAAATCAGTGCCACGGAACAAAACGACAGTCGCCCCCTTCGACTAGCCACGGACGGGTCAGGGACAAGGAAAAAGGGATGGGGGATAGGAATAGGAGGAGAGACTAAAAAGCCCGAGAGAGCTAATGGCTGCAGAACCCATATCCTATATACCTGGACCGCTATCCCACCCTTATCCTATTAACGGCCATATCCGCATCCTTTTGCACTTGGTGCACCGAATAGAATCCCAGGCAGAAGATTGGGAGCAGGGGGAAGAGGGTAGGGGGGATTTGCAACCCCCCCTCCACCCCCTCTACCTCTCTCTCTCTTGGGCTCTACGCTCCCTTGACGCTAGAAGAAACTCGGCTATCAATCAATCAAATCATCATTAAAAAGTGGACAATTCTCAATGATTGTCACCCTTATTAATGCCATTTAAAATCCAGGCCATTCTCACACAGCTCTGCGATACACTATCAGTCTCGTCATTAACTTATCTCTCTCTCTCTCTCTCTCTCTCTCTCTCTCTCATCTCTCTCTCTCTCTCTCTCTCTCTCTCTCTCTCTCTCTCTCTCTATCACCAAAGAAATGCCGTAATATCAAATGTCACAAAGCCAGAAAGAACAAGAGCCAACGCAAACAGGATTTTCCAATTATGCAAGCGATCTAGGTAAACACAAGCCCTGACATAAAACAACGATCAAACAATTGATTGTTTCTCTCTCTCTCTCTCTCTCCTCTCTCTCTCTCTCTCCTCTCTCTCTCTCTGACGAGAAAACCCACAATAGCCTCTCACATTCACACCGAAAGTCTTTCTCCCACACACACACTTCATCTTGACCAAACAATCAAAGTGATAAGAGCAGCGCTTGTTTACGTAACGTGGAGCGCCTGTTGCAAACAATGCATTACAGTTAATCAACATTATAAACAGGCTATGGAATAATCCTTTCTTTCAGACGTCGTTGTTCTTTGGAATTCGAGTCCTTGAAAGAGTGGCTGCTTTCTTTCAGAAAACTGACGAGTTCGGTTTTGTTCGGTGAGATTATGGCTTCGACTTTTAGACGCCACTGAGATATCTTTTAATTTGTAAACAAAGTAACATGCTGTAGTACCATACAGACAGACAGACAGATTTACTTAGTCAAAATTGCAAGAAATAAAAAATAACTAATTCATTTAGCCAAAATCACAGTAATAAAAATTCATGATTTTACTTAAAAAATTGCAAAAAATAAAAAATCCCTAATTCATTTAGCAAAAATCATAGGAAATAAAAAAAAAACTAATTTCCTTAGCCAAAATCCAAGAAATAAAAACATCACTAATTCATTTAGCCAAAATCATAGGAGATAAAAAATCGCTAATTCATTTAGCCAAAAACATAGGAGATAAAAAATCGCTAATTCATTTAGCCAAAATCACGGGAAATAAAACATCCCTAACTTACTTAGCCAAAATTGCAAGAAATAAAAAAAAAACCACTTAGTC
>NC_090764.1:20152244-20154744 GCF_036898095.1 Palaemon carinicauda
AGGCGTCATTACTTTCTACATCAGATTTCTTACGATTTATGTAGTGTAAATGACATATTATGATAAGGCAATTAACGGGACAAAGTTGCTTGCAGTTTTATAAAGTGTTATCTTGATAACAATATAAAAAACGAAACACACATACACAATATATATAATTATATATACATACATATATATATGTATATATATAATGTGTGTATATGTATATATACTGTGTTTATACATATATACATACACACATTATATATATATATATATATATATATATAGATAGATAGATAGATAGATAGATAGATAGATAGATAGATAAAGAGATAGATAGATCGACAGATCGACAGATAGACAGTGAGGTCCCAATCGCCAATCGAACACCGCCGCAGGGCAAACCCAATCTATCAGACACCAAATCAGTGCCACGGAACAAAACGACAGTCGCCCCCTTCGACTAGCCACGGACGGGTCAGGGACAAGGAAAAAGGGATGGGGGATAGGAATAGGAGGAGAGACTAAAAAGCCCGAGAGAGCTAATGGCTGCAGAACCCATATCCTATATACCTGGACCGCTATCCCACCCTTATCCTATTAACGGCCATATCCGCATCCTTTTGCACTTGGTGCACCGAATAGAATCCCAGGCAGAAGATTGGGAGCAGGGGGAAGAGGGTAGGGGGGATTTGCAACCCCCCCTCCACCCCCCTCTACCTCTCTCTCTTGGGCTCTACGCTCCCTTGACGCTAGAAGAACTCGGCTATCAATCAATCAAATCATCATTAAAAAGTGGACAATTCTCAATGATTGTCACCCTTATTAATGCCATTTAAAATCCAGGCCATTCTCACACAGCTCTGCGATACACTATCAGTCTCGTCATTAACTTATCTCTCTCTCTCTCTCTCTCTCTCTCTCTCTCTCTCTCTATCACCAAAGAAATGCCGTAATATCAAATGTCACAAAGCCAGAAAGAACAAGAGCCAACGCAAACAGGATTTTCCAATTATGCAAGCGATCTAGGTAAACACAAGCCCTGACATAAAACAACGATCAAACAATTGATTGTTTCTCTCTCTCTCTCTCTCTCTCTCTCTCTCTCTGACGAGAAAACCCACAATAGCCTCTCACATTCACACCGAAAGTCTTTCTCCCACACACACACTTCATCTTGACCAAACAATCAAAGTGATAAGAGCAGCGCTTGTTTACGTAACGTGGAGCGCCTGTTGCAAACAATGCATTACAGTTAATCAACATTATAAACAGGCTATGGAATAATCCTTTCTTTCAGACGTCGTTGTTCTTTGGAATTCGAGTCCTTGAAAGAGTGGCTGCTTTCTTTCAGAAAACTGACGAGTTCGGTTTGTTCGGTGAGATTATGGCTTCGACTTTTAGACGCCACTGAGATATCTTTTAATTTGTAAACAAAGTAACATGCTGTAGTACCATACAGACAGACAGACAGATTTACTTAGTCAAAATTGCAAGAAATAAAAAATAACTAATTCATTTAGCCAAAATCACAGTAATAAAAATTCATGATTTTACTTAAAAAATTGCAAAAAATAAAAAATCCCTAATTCATTTAGCAAAAATCATAGGAAATAAAAAAAAAACTAATTTCCTTAGCCAAAATCCAAGAAATAAAAACATCACTAATTCATTTAGCCAAAATCATAGGAGATAAAAAATCGCTAATTCATTTAGCCAAAAACATAGGAGATAAAAAATCGCTAATTCATTTAGCCAAAATCACGGGAAATAAAACATCCCTAACTTACTTAGCCAAAATTGCAAGAAATAAAAAAAAAACCACTTAGTCAAAATTGCCGGAAACCAAACACCTTCGTTTACCTACAAGGAAAGGGATTACCTTAAAAGATAAAGGAAAAAAAAGTGTGGAAAGGATATATCACTTATCCTGCTAACCAGACAGCTCCTTCTTTGCCCAACATCATGAAAATAATCACACGAGCGTCTCAAGAGCAAAGGGAACTCTGAATGAAATCCTTTGAATTCTGTCGAGGCGATCCTTGCACAGGAAGGCGAAAGAAGGTGAAGTGGAAGGAGATAAGCGAAGGCGAAGAAAGAAGAGGATGCACAGGTGAGGAGACGCACGGAGAAAGAAGCTGTATAAGGAGGAGGAGGAGGAGGAGGAGGAGGAGGAGGAAGGAGTCTTATCTGTCTTAAAGGCGGTCTCTGTCATCCTCGCAAGGCCCCTGAATGGACAAGCAAGAGCAGAGCCACCTATAACTCTTTCTACAATCCTACTACAGTCCTCCTCCTCCTCCTCCTTCTTGACGTAGGATACTTGAAGGTACTTGAAACCATCCATAAAAAAAATGCTACGCATCTCACGCAGTCAAACGTAACAACAATAACAAAAACAACGGAGACGTTCTCATTGCCAAGGATAGAAAGAAAAAAAAACAAAAAAAAAACGGTACTTCAATTGGGCAGATAACGGGAATAGCAAGCTAAAGCTCTAGTGAGAGGAGGAACGGAT
>NC_090764.1:20159744-20162244 GCF_036898095.1 Palaemon carinicauda
AATAGTTATTTTCTTCAGCTGATTTATCTAATATTTTTTTTTATGAGACTATTTTAGATTTCGATTGGAATACTAAGACGTAATAATTAAATTCTTGAGTGTTGGAAGGTTACTAATTCCAGTAAATGGTCGAAACCGTTTAGATTTCAGAAAACGTCACAAAAAATTTTTGTTTCATTATTATCATTATTATTATTATTATTATTATTATTATTATTATTATTATTAGCTAAGCTACAACCTGTTTGTAAAACCAGAATGCTACAAGCCCAACGGTTCCAACAGGGGAAGCAACCCAATGAAGAAAGGAAATAGCAAATAATATATATATATATATATATATATATATAATGAATAAATATAAAAATAACTTAACATGAATAACCACATCAAAATAGATTAGTCATAAATTATAAAACGATACATGTCAACCTATCAAACAAAGAATTTACAAAAAGATTCAATTTCTGAATTTCTACCGATTCAAAATTTACAATATTAATATGTAAAGATACAAACCTCCGATCATCAGTCATGGCAGTAAGACTGCAAGGGCAAATAAGAAAATAAAATAATAATTACGTTTTGTGTCTCCTATTCGCTTACATCTGGAACACAGTATCTTATTCATATTAATTTCATATATTCTCGGATGCTACACCTTCCGAAAGAAGACTTTTAAACTTTAATTTGTTTTACTAAAATTGATGGATAAATATTTTTCATGTTTGCTATTTTACGATGCACATAAGAAGGCGAAGTAATAACATATGTTGGGACTTATCTGCAGTAGCAGTCGTTATGTATACACATAATATTAAAATAATACGTGTATATATATACACATATACATATAGCCTCACATAAATACACACATTATATATATAAATATATATATATATATATATATATACATATATATATATACATATTTATATATATATATATATATACATACATACATATATATATATATATATATATATACATATATATATATATATACATATATATATATATATATATATAAAATAAGATTGAAAATACCATCAGGGGTAAAATAAAAAAGCGGGAATGCAAAATAGCAAAAAACACTCATAAAAGACAAGCTCACTCGCTAAATGCAGCTGAATGTTCCCTCACACAACAGTTAATTATGGTTAAATTCAACGTGGAATGAATATAAAATGTCTTTAAAAGAGATTACGCATGATTAAATTAACATACCAAAAGAAATACAAATGATAAGGGGTATAAAAAAATAACTATTATTTTGTTTGGAGTTAAGAAGTTACTTGTCAATTAAAATTCCATATAAAAATGATAAGGGGTACAAAAAATAACTATTATTTTGTTTAGAGTTAAGAAGTTACCTGTCAATTAAAATTCCATATACAAATTATATGGGGTTTCAAAAAATAACTATTATTTTGTTTAGAGTTAAGAAGTTACTTGTCAATTAAAATTCCATATACAAATTATATGGGGTTTCAAAAAATAACTATTATTTTGTTTAGAGTTAAGAAGTTACTTGTCAATTAAAATTCCATATACAAATTATATGGGGTTTCAAAAATAACTATTATTTTGTTTAGAGTTAAGAAGTTACTTGTCAATTAAAATTCCATATACAAATTATATGGGGGTTTCAAAAAATAACTATTATTTTGTTTAGAGTTAAGAAGTTACTTGTCAATTAAAATTCCATATACAAATTATATGGGGTTTCAAAAAATAACTATTATTTTGTTTAGAGTTAAGAAGTTACTTGTCAATTAAAATTCCATATACAAATTATATGGGGTTTCAAAAAATAACTATTATTTTGTTTAGAGTTAAGAAGTTACTTGCCAATTAAAATTCCATATGAATTATATTACAAAATGAAATGGCCCAAATCAACATAAGACATATCTGCGTTTCTTCACTGGAAAAGATTCTATCACCAGACGTATTTTGACCCTCATGCAGTTCTATCTCTTCATCAGACCATCTCCTTTACCCTCGCTCGGTTCACGAAAGGACGTCTTTGTAGAGGATAATGACAAATGACGTAGGTTGTGACAGGGGGAGAGATTACCTTTAGATATCATACTGCCTGTGTAATTAATCTTTTACATTTTAATATGAGGATTTAGTGAAGTGGGGATATTACGAAAAGTTTATTTTAGGTACAGTTTTCAATAATTAAAATAATTTTTTTTGTACCTTTTTTAGAGTAACCTCACAAAGATACTCCACTCTCTCTCTCTCTCTCTCTCTCTCTCTCTCTCTCAAGACCTTTCATTCAATAAAGCAAAGCAATATAGAAAGTAAAATCAAAAGCGAAAAAGATATAAACAGTTGTAAACAACCTAAAAATAATTAATGTTTTCTCTTTCAAGATGATTTATATAACTGAGGATATTACGAAAAGCTTAGGTTCTCTCTCTCTCTCTCTCTCTCTCTCTCTCTCTCTCTCTCACGATTCTGGATGTAAGGAGAATCTAAGTTTGATTAA
>NC_090764.1:20167244-20174744 GCF_036898095.1 Palaemon carinicauda
GGAGATGCAGGAGATCAAGGATTATTCAAACAGAAAGAAATAAAATACGAAAGCCGGAAGAGCTACATGGATTCAAAAGGATGTCTTCGCATTCACTTCCTGGCAGAAATGTTATTCACACTCACGATCGTATTACATTGCTTATTTTATTCAGACTTATTCATCGGTATAAAAATTTAAGTACTAAGATAACCAACGACCAAAGACGCTTTTTCTGTTGCCATCCACGACTCGTATACGCATCTCTGTTCTCTGTCCCCCCCTTTTAATAGCATTCTACATTCTCCCTCCTTCTGCCAGATTCACAAAGCATGAAGGGAATGAGAGTAACCACAGGCTACGAAGGCAATTGTTTCTGTTGCAAGTGTGCTCGGAGCATCTAAAAAACAGAAACACCGCTTCCGGGCAATTTACTACTTTAGGTCAACTCGTAAGGGGACGTACAGTCGAAGGCTTTCGTCAAATGAAGAAAGAGAAAACATGAAGATAGAGAGGAGTGTGCGATGCATTTATCTAATATTCCTGAGTATTATGACCCTAACAACGGGGCACGGCCAATTTTTAAAACTCGAAAGTGGACCATGCGGACGAATGTCAACATTGTTTTTGCGTTGTCCATCTTGTTTACATTTTGCATTTGGTAAACAAATAATAAAATTAAGTTGATGTCGGACCTTTGACCGGATATAAGGGGAAAGTGTGTTAATAATAATAATAATAATAATAATAATAATAATAATAATAATCTTTATTTCAGCAAAAGCCATATACAGAGTTACAATAGGGGTACAGTGATCTTACACTTTTGACATCAGTAAAATAAAAAAGATGAGATATGCAATAATGCCAATCATCTGCTTTGTAAATAAAATATCCATCTTGTTTACACTTTGCATTTCGTAAACAAATAATCAAACTAAGTTGATGTCGGACCCTTGACAGGATATAAGGGGAACGTGTATTAAATCATCTGCTTTGTAAATAAAATATCCATCTTGTTTACCTTTTACATTTCGTAAACAAATAATCAAACTAAGTTGATGTCGGACCCTTGGCAGGATATAAGGGGAACGTGTATTAAATTATCTGCTTTGTAAATAAAAATATCCATCTTGTTTACATTTTGCAGTTCGTAAACAAATAATAAAACTAAGTTGATATCAGACCCTTGCCCGGATATAAGGAAAAATTGATTGAAGAGCTGTAAAGTATTTTAAATCTTCTGCTTTGTCAATAGAACTCACAACAAACTTTAGAGGTCTTATATAGGCGGCAGGGGATCATGACACGACATAAAATCCAAACGAGAGAGAGAGAGAGAGAGAGAGAGAGAGAGAGAGAGAGAGAGAGTACATTTTGATTAAGGCTGGCGAGAATAATCCGATTAATGATACACACATACGATATCAAACATTGAGTTATATAAATAATTGAATAAATAGATTGAATAATTATGTCTAGATAATTGCTTTCTTCAATTCTATAAACTAGCATTGTATTTTGAGACAACTACGGTTGAATTAGATATAATAATAATAATAATAATAATAATAATAATAATAATAATAATAATAATAATGAAGACCATCACAATACAGATTAAAACAAGATAGAATATAACCAACGGATAATATCTAAAAAAGAAAAAAAAAACTAAATTATAATGCATAAGTATGTCATTGAAATATCAGACACATTTATCTGTCAAATTCTAATTTACCTTTAATATGTAATAAAAATAAAACAGATTCATAAAAAAACTGTCAACTCAGAGAGAGAGAGAGAGAGAGAGAGAGAGAGAGAGAGAGACTTTGCTGAAGTAGAAAAAATGGAAATTTATTGGTAGAATCAACACGAATAAAAATGGCGGGAAAACAAGGAAGCTAGTAGTGGCATGTGCTTCTCTCTCTCTCTCTCTCTCTCTCTCTCTCTCTCTCCCTAAGCAGGGGAATATGTTGGAGGAAGTAGGATAGGCGCGCGCATGGAAGGAAGTAAGTGGGCGGCACTAGGAGATCCTTAGAGTACTAAAGGACCTAATGCCACAGACTATGATCCACGACACTGGGTGTGGTCTCCCGAGAGAGAGAGAGAGAGAGAGAGAGAGAGAGAGAGAAAATCTCAGCGAATGTCTGGCACAGTCAAGATGAACAAGTAGAGGATGTGGCAGTTATTGTTTCAAATCAAAGCAGATGATGTCGATGGTGTTTGTGCGTTAGTATGTGCGTTTGTGTAGTAGATAGGTCTTCCGTCTGTGACGTCGAATGATAGGGGGATAAGGGGGGGGTAGAGTGATTGTGTGCGCGAGATGCAGTCGGGTAAATGATGCAAATAAGCATAGAAAATGGCGACGGATGAAAGCAATGCTTTCTGCAATATTTTCTTGCAATTATTTAGAATATTTTAAACATTGCAATAAAGATTCTCGGCTATTGCAGCATTATTATATATCTAAAATATTATTCAATATAACTAAAGTTCAGGTATATCCAATACTCTTTAAATACACAGGTACTTTACTTAAAATTATTAAAACAATTTTGAACATATTTCACCAAAGTTTCTCGGCTATTGTAGTACTATTATATATCTAAAATATTCTTAAATACGAGAACTTACTTCAGATAAATCCGATACGCCTACTCTCTTAATACAAATGTACATTACTTACAATCAATCAAATAATTTTGAACATACTACACCAAAGTCCTTCAGCTATTGCAGTATCATTATGCATCCAAAATATTCTTAAATATGAGAAATAACGTTCGTGTAAATCCAATATTCTTTTAACAAACATCTACTTAAGCCTTACATAAACATGCTGAAACACCTTAAACATCTTAACTTTAGAAAAAACCCTTGGGAAAATGTTTATGGATGCTATTTAACCTTGGTTTCTCTTGATTCGAAGAGTTCCTTACCAAAAAAAAAAGGGGCATAATCCTTCACCAAAACAAGCCCTTGACACCTTTACTGAGGGACATCTTTCATATTTGATTTGCGTTTCTTTAAGAAAGACAATTCTTCACATCATGGTACGATATGTGGCAAGCAATGGCTAAGAATAACATGAAAAGCTACCTAATGTTTTATGCATCTCCAACAAATAAAACATTTTAGGAGGTAAAACAATTATAACTAGAGTGACACTCAATATAGCACAACCTCCACCGCGACAGCTTATTTCTCAACCTTTACCTTGACCTTTGACCTTAACATGTATTCATTGGATTTCCATACATTATAATATGAACCAAGTTTGAAGTCTGTGACAACGATGTCCAAACTTATGGCCGATTACGTGAATTGGACATTTTGCTTGACTGACCTTTTGACCTTGACCTTCTAAAATTTAATAATTTCCAATTTTTAACATAAAAGTAAATCCCTGCAAGTCTCATTACTCTACGATTACAATTATGACCAGGAGGCTGTTCACAAACAAACAAACACACGCACAAACGGGGTAAAATATAACCTCCTTCCAACTTCGTTGTCGGAGGTAATAATCTTTGATGATGATGGTATTAATGAAGGCTCATGTGAGGGGCTATCAAGACTGAGGAGAAATTAGTCTTGTTAAATTCGACGAAAAATACAGAACAAAAAACTATAAGGTCCCTTATACGTGTCTAGAATGCAAGTGAAAAGGGAATAGGCCTACTATAAGGCCTAAAAATATTGTTGTAAGCCTAAAGTTTTCATAATGAAAAAAAAAATGAATTAATAATTCGAGGCTAATGTAATACTTTTAATGACTTGGTAAAATAAAATCGAAGTTAATGTATTACTTTTGATTATTTCAAAGAGCAAAAACACTTCGATGTACTTGAAATGGTGAATCCTATTATTTTTATACAAGGAATTGATGATGACAGTGGGAAGACCTAGCGCACGCACAAACATACACACCTGTGTGTATGTATATATATATATATATATATAATGTACATATATATATGCACATATATAAATATTTATACATATATATAGGCACATATATATAAATATATATAATAAATATATATATATATATATATGCACACACACACACACACACACACAGATATATATATATATATATATGTGTGTGTGTGTGTGTGTGTGTATACCGCAACAAACTTTGAATAAAATAACATGTCGAAGAATCATAATTAAAAAATTATCATTATTTAGCATACGACTATCACAAGGATAACACACATAAAAAGGTCATTAAGTTGTAGGACACAATATCCTCATATATAAAAACCCAGAAAAAAAAAGGTAGATTATTATATACATAAAAAGCGAATAAGTAGAACCGAGCGAAGGAACCAAAAATAATATTTACAATTGAAAAAAATTTGATGGCAAGCATAAAAAGATGCAGGCAATGTTGCATGATAATTTGAATTTAGAATTACAACCTTTCTGACATATCCAATGAGTGAATACATCAACGAATATTCCACAGCTTTGCAGTGAAGGGGACAAAAAACAGTTAGTACTGTATCGGGCCAACTAGTGGCACATTATTATTATTATTATTATTATTATTATTATTATTATTATTATTATATTACTTGCTAAGCTACAACCCTAGTTGGAAAAGTAGGATGCTATAAGCCCAGGGGCCCCAAAATGGAAAATAGCCCAGTGAGGAAAGGAAACAAGGAAAAATATATTATAAGAACAGTATTAACATTAAAAAATATATTTCCTATATATACTATAAAAACTTTAAAACAAGATGAAGAATATTTAGATAGAATATTGTGCCCGAGTGTACCCTCAAGCAAGAGAACTAACCCAAGACAGTGGAAGACCATGGCACAGAGGCTATGGTACTACCCATGACTAGAGAACAATGGTTTAATTTTGGAGTGTCCTCTTAGAAGAGCTGTTTAGCAAAATAAATGTGACTATGCTCTGTAAAACAAGTACCACGCACTAACTTTGAATTCCTAATTGTATATGGTGATGAGGAAATGTAAATGCAGTAGTTGTATTAATACAGCAAAGAAAAGAGTTAGAATCGAACATCAGATGAAAAGTATTGGAGAACAAAATGTAAGATGGGATTCTGACGGACTACTGTATATAGACACTGTAAAAAATTTGCATTAAAAATCGGTAAAGGCCTGGCAACATTTATTCCAGGATTTTTACCGTTTTAAAAACGGATATATTGACGTAAAGGAATGATATTACCCTCACCCACCCGTAAAAGATGATAACAAAGTATGGTAAAATTACAGAAGCCTGTATTTTACTGAAATACGGCTGAGAACAGTTTATTTTTACGGAGAATTACCGATTATAATTAGAGTTTTTTTTAACAGTGGATAACGGAACAATGACATCAGTTCCCTACATTAGGAAGTACCTAAAGTCACACAAGTCATTAAATAAAACAGCCAAATAACAAGAAGATTAACCCCAGACTAAAACTCGAGGGAACCCGGAAATAGATTAAAATCAAGTGAAGTTAGTGAGTGTTGTAGAGGACCGTGCAGACAAATTTTCCCAATTTCCCAAAAAGAAAACTTCTAATCAACCCCATTAAGACAGACCTGGGAAATAAAAAAAAAATATAAACTGGCATTAAGAGGTGCAGATTACAGCTGTATCATTATCCAATTTCGTTATTGTCCTTTTTCTCCCCGAGACCACAAGGAGATACAACACCAACAACGGTTCTTGAAAGGAACTAATGGGAGAAATAAAAAATTAACCAATTGTGGTAAGAATGATAATAGGAGTGATAGAAACGTGGAGAGGGGGGGAGGAGGAAGGGAGGGGGGGAGGAAGAAGGGAGGGGGGGTGGGAAGTAGATGGAATAGGGTAGAGACAAGTAGAGTGGTAGTTGAAGCCATAATTCTATTTTAGAACTGTTGTCAGAGTATATTCTCCCCCCCCCCCCCACCCCCCGCCGTCTTGTAGGGCGCTAAATGGGGCCTGTCAGCGGGACGAGACATTTACAGCATTTGATGAAAAAATGGGTTTAGGGGGAAATTCAAAAGGATGCCCTCAATCTGCACACAGTAACGGAAACCTTGTCTTGAACAAACTGCTAATTTCTAGAGTACACTTTACACGGCAGATGCACTGCTCGGGTGAGAAAGGGCTGGAGGAGGGGGGTTATATATGATTTTTAGAAATGTTTGTGAATAAAAATCATATGTAATAAGATTTATTATTATTATCATTATTATTATTATTATTATTATCATTTTTCGTGGTAGGAGACCCTCTTCTAGGCATGTTGAGTTAAAAGTAATAGCTGCATCGGCAGAGTTTATTTTCTTATGCAATTTTTCTATTTTCTGGATAATTCTCTTCTCTAGAGCGCTGCAATCAGCCAGCAGACTTGAAAAATTCATCAGTCAGGTGAATGACAAAATAGGGAAGACTTCTCAAGTATATTCTCTTTTGATACTATTTTGTATCAAAAGTTTTACTTGTATTTTGTGAGAATATACTTGAGAAGTCTTCCCTATTTTGTCATTCACCTGACTGATGAATTTTTCAAGTCTGCTGGCTGATTGCAGCGCTCTAGAGAAGAGAATTATCTGGAAAATAGAAAAATTGCATAAGAAAATATTATCATTATTATTATTATTACTTGCTAAGCTAAAACCCTAGTTGGGAAAGCCGGATGATATAAGTCCGGGGGCCCCAACAGGGAAACTAGCCCAGTTAGGAAAGGAAACAAGGGAAAAATAAAATATTTTAGGAACAGTAACATTAAAATAAATATTTCCTATATAAACTATAAAAACTTTAACAAAACAAATGAAAGAGGAATTATTATTATTAAAGGGATGGAGACGAAAAAGCCCAATGAATTAAACTTGACTCCTACAAGGTTGGTAATAATAATAAGATATAATAGCACATATAAAATACATGCATGTGAATGTACTTACATTACAAAAGGCAATATACATTCTTATTTCACCAGAGAACATGCATATACAGTAATCCTACATTCACTGTACTGTATAGACATATTAACTGTTGTATTACTTTTTAAACAGCCAAAAAAAAAAAAAAAAAAAAAAAAACAATCTACACTATGCAGAGAAAGTGTACTTTAACAAAGTCTCTCAGCTCTATAAAGCCTAAGATAAACAATGGCGTAAACATATAAACAATGTCTGATTAAAAGCAAAATAAATCTAAAGCTCCGATGATAGATTAGGTCAAACCAATGATTTATGATGTCTGGCTGGCATGAGTTTTTTCTTTTCAAGAAAATTATAAAATTTATATGCATACATGGACTAAAATTTGCTTTCAAAAAAAAATATATTTCATCCTGTACTTACGGTATCTAAAATATCTATCATATGAGATATTAACATATAAGCATACATGTATATATCTGCATACGCTGGTTTATATACATACAGCAGTACACACACATCTATGTATATATACTGTGTATATATAAAAATATATATATATACATATATATATATATATATATATATATATATATATATATATATATAT
>NC_090764.1:20182244-20200223 GCF_036898095.1 Palaemon carinicauda
ACAAACTCAGATAAGGGGGATTAATTTTATAAACGTATACTGTATCTATCTATCAATCTATCTATCTATCTATATACATACATACATACATATATATATATATATATATATATATATATATATATATATAGGTATGTATGTATGTATGTATGTGTGTGTTGACTACAAGCATTAGCCAGTATGGTTTTAAACATCTACCTACATATAATACACACTCGTTGGCAATGGCAGAAATAAATAAAAACACAACAAAAATCAGAGAGAGAGAGAGAGAGAGAGAGAGAGAGAGAGAGAGAGAGAGAGAGAGAGAGAGAGAGAGAGAGAGAGAGAGAGAAATTATCCCAGCTGGTCAGAATACGGCAGTCGAGAATATCAAAGGAGTGGCTAACAATATTGAGTGGTTGGGATTGCATAATAGTTGTGAAGGTGAGGAGGAGGAGGAGGAGGCTGTGCCTTTTAAAAAACGAATGACCCGTGCCTCATCTCGGATGAGCACAGCATCGTGATCACGGTTCCGAGAACTCGCGTGAACAATACGAAGCGGTTTTTTTAATGTTTTCTCGTACCCTTGGCGACATTCTTGTGTTTTTGATAGTAGCCTACAGTCGGGACGCCGAGAGCTACAAGACTCATTACAAAGTCTCCCAGGTCTATCTAACTCTTCCAATTTGTAATATGCACAAGGATTAATTTCAGCTTAGAAAATACTACGCCAGTAGCCAGGGATCTCAGAAAGCAAAAAGTAAAGGAAAAATTAGAAATTATTGTACTAGGCTAACTTATAGTCTCCCAAGTCTATCTAACTCTTCCAATTTGTAATATGCACAAGGATTAATTTCAGCATAGAAAATACTACGAGCCAAGGATCTCAGAAAGCAAAAAGTAAAGGAAAAATAAGAAATTATTGTACTATGCTAACTTTAAAACCATAAGAAAAGTGTACCTTTATATAAATAAAATTCTGGAAAAACCACACTTTACATTACTCTTAATATTACTTAACTTTCCAAAATATTTCCTACCATGATTAGCAAGCTGTCATCATTCTTTTGGGGTCTATGACATTTTATCAAAAAGACCCCGTCCACAAAAGCTCCGGATAATCAACAGAAAAAGGAGCCATCATTCTTCTATCACCCATCTTTACTATTACATAAAATAATTCTAATTTTTCTCTTCCCCTTAGCGACATTCTTCTGTTTTTTTTTTTTTTTTTTTTTTTTTTTTTTTTATGGCCTAAACCTTAATAATCTTCTCCTAAATTGGAAAACGAGAGAGGGCTGCTATTTCCACAGTGGCCGAAGTGTCAACTTCGTGAAGGATTGCTTCCATCCAATCTTGGTCAGCGCTATTTTAAAAGTAGACGTTCATTGCTCGTTTTATTCGTGCCAATGCCCAAAGGCATTATTTAAATAGATAAATTACAGATGATAATCTCAGCTTTCAGGTCATAAATGCTTTAATGCTGCCTTATCAAAGCTTCGATTCGTACACATTTTCGACTCGTGGCATAACTGTGAATCTTCTTTCTGCTTTCTTTCTTTGTTATTTCTTTCTGACTTCATTCCACGGAATGGTTTGTGTTTCAAGCCATATTTTGCATTATGATTAGTGTGAAATTCATATATGAATATGTATATTTGTACATAATTAACCTCTTTCACTACACACAGGACCAAACACACACACACACACACACACACACATATATATATATATATATATATATATATATATATATATATATTCCACACGCAAATACTCACATACAAATGTTTGTACAGGAGTATACGAGTGCATTTAATTCATTTATATTAACATTGCGATTCGTTAATTGTATCTAACACCGTTAGTTTTCAGTCCAATTTTCATATAAAAATCAACTTACTAAGAGATTATCTTAACTCCTAATCAACAGCTCTAATTACCATTAGATTACATTCACGACTAAGTTTTAACTAAATTCAAGCCATTAACTCATTAGTTCATAAACCGAAAATATTCCATTATTTTAATGAACTGAATTACAAAGCTTCGGGCAAAAATACCAACGTTATAAAAAAATAAAAAATAAAAAAATGAAAAATAGCTATTAAACCTTTTTTATTTCGTTTTCGCGTCAGCACGCGTCATCTTGGTTTCTGAGTTAACAATAATAGACAACTCATGCAAGATATGCCATAAAAAAAAAAAAATGCGGCATCTACACTTTAAGAGAACAAAAAAAAAAAAAATTACTATGATAAGCCAATAAGAGATGACTATCAAGTGTGGCTACTTGCATTCCTATGTTTTTGGGCTTAAATTCCTCAGATAACTTGTGAAGTATAGGTCACAGAACTCGGTGTTGGTGCCGGGAGGGCTATTCAAGTCCGTGGTGGCAACATATGCACTAAATTAAAATTACCTGTTCGTAATAGTAGGCAGGCCCTTAATTCTAATAGCCAGGCCTTCTCCATCATGAGGCTCAATACTACGCAGTACTCCAGAAGTTTTATTCCAGCTGTTACCAAGTTGTGGAATGATCTTCCTAATTGGGTAGTTGAATCAGTAAACTTCAAAAGTTCAAAGTTAGAGCAAATGCTTTTTTGTTGACCAAGCGGACATGAGTCTTTTTATAGTTTATATATGACATATTTGTTTTTGACGTTGTTAATAGTTTATATATGACATGTCTGTTTTGACGTTGTTACTTTTTTTAGAATGATTTATTGTTAATTTGTTCTCTTCATTTATTTATTTCCTAATTTCCTTTCCTCACTGGGCTATTTTTCCCTGATGGAGTCCCTGGGCTTATAGCACTTTGCTTTTCCAACTAGGGTTGTAGCTTGGACAGTATTAAAAATAATAATAATAATAATATAGAGATATGGATGAAAAGGAAAAAAATGGTAATATAGAGGGATAAAAAGATATAGGTTAAGTTTGAAAAGACTTTGCAATGCGGATGACAGGTTTAAAAGACTAGGCCTACTTATAATTTGCACGACGAACATTTAGCGGCTAAATTCAAAACAGAATATTACAATGAGGTTAAATTGTAGTCGTAGTATAAATAAGGAGTAGCAGTAGTAGTAATTGATAACCACCATCGGTGGTAGTAGTAGTAGTAGTAGTAGTAGTAGTAGTAGTAGTCCTTAAGGTTATTTAAAAATAATGTAAAACAGAAGCCCCAAGACCTAATTTTTAAAAATTTCTGTAATATTTTCACGAACCTACGAAGATACAATTTTTCAAAATTCATAACTACAACTACTGCTCCCCTTTACCGTAAAAAATATATCTATAATCATCGATGAATTCAAACAACTAATTAAAATAACCTAGAATCTCTAGATAGCAAAAATAAAGAGAACTAACGAACAAAAACCGTGACGTCACAGCATAAGTGACCCTGTCCTTTAATAATGGACAGCGGTGACGGCAACACAAAAGAAATGTCGGGACTTGACGCGTAGACTCCAAATGTGAAATTTGTGGGTCCACAGTTGACAACACCTCGCCCACTTACACCCTTTAAAATATGGAGATCCTTAGATGTTTCTTAATAAGTTTGGAGGATGGCGTCTTAAGATGCGTAGGATCTTGCTACGAACAGTGGGAGCCTGGTGTCAGGAAAAATTGTCAACATTTTTTAAGTTTTTATAATTTATGTAGAAAATATTTATTTTAATGTTGTTATTGTTCTTAAAATATTTTATTGTTTCTTGTTTCCTTTCCTCACTAGGCTATTTTCCCTGTTGGGGCACCTGGGCTTATAGCATCCTGCTTTTCCAAGTGGGGTTGTTGCTTGGCAGGTAATAATAATAATAATAATAATAATAACAATAATAATAATAATAATAATAATAATAATAATAATAATAAATGAGGTATATGGAATACAAATATAAGTAAATATAGGACATATAGGACATATCTGTTTTAACGCTGTTACTGTTTTTAGAATGATATAATGTCAATTTATTTTCATCATTTATTTCCTTATTTCCTTTCCTCACTGAGCTATTTTTCCCTATTGGGGCCCTTGGGCTTATAGCATCTTGCTTTTCCAACTAGGGTTGTAGCTTGGCTAGTAATAATAATAATAATAATAATAATAATATGAAACCCTTTATTATAGTAACTATGCACACATAATAATATATACTGGGAACAATTAACAACAAAACAATAGGTAAAAACTATGTGTCAAAGTTTACGAGGAAAATTCTCTCTCTCTCTCTCTCTCTCTCTCTCTCTCTCTCTCTCTCTCTCTCTCTCTCTCTCTCTCTCTCTCTCTCATAGCAGTACTGTTAATGAAATCACCCACAACATTAGAAACTAAAATTGATCTAATTCTGACAAAATATCTGCTGAGCCAAAATTCTTTACTGCAATTAAGTAAAAGAGTTATGGAAAGAAATGAATTACACAGTAACTATATATATATATATATATATATATATATATATATATATATATATATATATATATATGTGTATGTATGTATGTATGTATATATATATATATTTATATATATGTATATATATACACACATATATATATATATATATATATATATATATATATATATATATATATATATATATAAACACCATATTGGTGTAATTATATAAATACAAATGCTATTAACTGTTACAAAAACCAGAATTAAAAACGGTGTAGGAATAAAATACAGAATGAAAGGTATACAAGAAAGTAAATACCGAATGCAATTTTACAAAAATAGTAAGTATATAGATTGCTATTTGAAAATGCAAAACGCAAAAAGACATAAAGACGATATATACTCACAAAAAAAAAACGAACTCACAAAGTTTACAAAAAAGTAAGTATATATATTAATATTAGAAAACAAGGCAAAACACGATAAGACAAAAAAAAAAAAAAGTGACAAAAAAAACAAACGCACAAACAAGTTTACAAAAAAAAGTAAGTATATACATATCACTATTTGAAAACAAAGCAAAACACGAAAAGACAAAAAATCGAAAAAAAAATTAAAAAAAAAACCATACACGAACGCACAGACAACATAATTAGAGTGCAATCCATTGAGGCCAGGATCATCAGCAACCTCCACCCAAAAATTCCTGACACCACAAATCTCTAGCGAAACCAAACAATCACAGCTCGATGACCCGGATGTTTTGTCCGATCCCCCTCCCCCCCCCCCTTCCCTAATTTGCAACAGGTCATTTTTCAAAGACCCCCCCTCCTCCCAACCCCTCTCCTCTCCATTCAACATCAGCGTGATATTTATTGCATGTGCAACACCATGAATATGAATGGGCGAAAGGGAGGGATGTCACTGGAATGATGAAGGTGTAATTAATTGAAAAATGATCGGTATTTAGTTGGGAATAGGGGGTGAGAAGGGAGGGGATACCACCTTGGGAAGGGGGGGTTGGAAGGGAGGGGATACCCCCTTGGGAAGGAGTTGAGAAGAGAGGGGATACCCCCTTGGGAAGGAGTTGAGAAGAGAGGGGATACCACCTTGGGAAGGAGGTGAGAAGAGAGGGGATACCCCCTTGGGAAGGAGTTGAGAAGAGAGGGGATACCCCCTTGGGAAGGAGTTGAGAAGAGAGGGGATACCACCTTGGGAAGGAGGTGAGAAGAGAGGGGATACCACCTTGGGAAGGAGGTGAGAAGAGAGGGGATACTCCCTTGGGAAGGAGGTGAGAAGAGAGGGGATACTCCCTTGGGAAGGAGGTGAGAAGAGAGGGGATACCCCTTGGGAATGGGGGGGTGAGAAGAGAGGGGATACCCCCTTGGGAATGGGGGGGTGAGAAGAGAGGGGATACTCCCTTGGGAAGGAGGTGAGGAGAGAGGGGATACCCCTTTGGGAATGGGGGGGTGAGAAGAGAGGGGATACTCCCTTGGGAAGGAGGTGAGGAGAGAGGGGATACCCCCTTGGGAATGGGGGGGTGAGAAGAGAGGGGATACTCCCTTGGGAAGGAAGTGAGGAGAGAGGGGATACCCCCTTGTGAAGGAGGTGAGAAGAGAGGGGATACCCCCTTGGGAAAGAGTCGAGAAGAGAGGGGATACCCCCTTGGGAAGGAGGTGAGAAGAGAGGGGATACCCCCTTGGGAAGGAGGTGAGAAGAGAGGGGATACCCCCTTGGGAAGGAGGTGAGAAGAGAGGGGATACCCCCTTGGGAAGGAGGTGAGAAGAGAGGGGATACCCCCTTGGGAATGGGTGGTTGGAAGGGAGAGGATACCCCCTTGGAAATGGGGGGGTGAGAAGAGAGGGGATACCCCCTTGGGAATGAGGGGGCTGAGAAGAGTGGGGATACACCCCTTGGAAATGAGGGGGTGAGAAGAGAGGGGATACACCCCTTGGGAATGAGGGGAGTGAGAAGAGAGGTTATACCCCCTTGGAAATGAGGGGGTGAGAAGAGAGGGGATACACCCCTTGGGAATGGGGGGTGGGAAGAGAGGGAGATACCCCCTCGGGAATGGGGGTTGAGAAGAGGGGATACCCCCTCGGGAATGGGGGTTGAGAAGAGGGGATACCCCCTTGGGAATGGGGGTTGAGAAGAGAGGGGATACCCCCTTGGGAATGGGGGGTGAGAAGAGAGGGGATACCCACCTTGAGAATAGGGGGGTGAGAAGAGGGGATACCCCCTTAGGAATGGGCGGTAAGAGGGTAGAGGGAATACCCCCTTAGCACTGGGTTATACCTGTGGAATATCAACCTCGGGTTCATCTGCTGTGGCTTATAGAACAATGATTGTCACTGGTTTATTGGACTAAAATCTGGAGTTACATTTTAGAATACCATCAGTCGAGCAAGGAGCTCCTGTGTTTATTGCATCAAGGACAATTAATAAACATACTAGATAGTTAATAAAAATATAATCATATCAAAATTACTAAGTGTGAACAATTTCTAGTAGGTAAGTCATTCTCGTTAATTTTAATAACTTTGGTCTTAATGGTAAAAGCGATTTTTATAAATTCGGCTTTTCCTCAGGACCACAACTAAGCACCTGATAAATGAAATGAGAGAGTTGAATAAATGAAAGAATAATGTTATGCTCAAGCCAATCCTTTAAGGTTTGATTATTTCTCTCTTAAATAATGCTTAGCTAAATCATTAAGAACAAAATATACAACATGCAAAGATACATATTTAAACTTACTGAAGAGCAGGATTGATTCTGAATGCACTTTGTTTGAACATTCAAATAAAGGGATTATCTACTCTTGCTTTATCCTAGAATGAATTACCTATACATAAACTACAGCCCAAAATATAAACCAAAGCATCAAAAATACATAAACATTGAAAGCAAAACCGAAAACATCATAAAACAATCGCTTTACAACTGGCAACAGTTTCCGGCCTTCAGCCGAGGTTGCGGTGGCGGGAGCGTAACCTGACTCCTGGGAGCGCTGTGATTGGCACACAATTGATCAATCAGCGGCCACCACGACGGGGTTGCCAGCCAATCAGCGCCCACTGCTATCTCGCCTCTGCATCTCATGGTTTGCAACGGTCGAGAGAAGAGAGAGAGAGAGGGAGTGTTGGGTTGGGAAGTTTTTTCACCTGAATATTATGGCATTAAATGAACTAATTGAGGACAAAATACCTGCAAACGAACGTTAATTAAATCATGAATTTTAATCCAGGTGAAGGATGACATTCATAACTAGCTTAAAATGGTAGTCATAACATTTATGAATGTACAGACTCCATTCATTGTTTGAGGGATTACGAGCATGCTTTAAAACTTACATACAGTAAAGAAAAAACTATCTTTTTTATCTTATTTTATCTTATTATCTTTTTTATCTTAATCAAAGGTTATACGTTTAAAATTCTTAGCCCCTAACATTTAAAAGGATAATACCATTTCACCAATAAGGGAAATAATAGTTTATTTGTGAAATTACATAAGTTGTCTATAAAGGTGATCAGTAATTCGCAACAAATAGGATTCCATTAAATACCAATTCAAAATATTTTCTATGGATTTGTAATCCTTTATAGAGACATTTTTAGATAAGACATCAGAAAGTAATCCAATTAACCTATGAAAAAGAGGATCTAGATGCCTCCATAAGAAGAAAATCTTGCTCAAGGGTACACTCAGGAACACTATTCTATCTAATTTCTCTTCTTGTTTTGTTAAAGTTTTTATAGTTTATATAGGAAACATTTATTTTAATGTTACTATTCTGAAAATATCTTATTTTACCTTGTTTCCTTTCCTCACTGGGCTATTTTCCCTGTTGGGGCCCCTGGGCTTATAGCATCCTGCTTGTCCAACTAGGGTTGTAGCTTAGCGAGTAATAATAATAATAATAATAATAATAATAATAATAATAATAATAATAATAATATATCTACATTAAGTTTTACCTTTTCAAATGAAACAAATTATAAAAAAAATGTTACCAGAAAGAGAATACTTTCATATCATAAAAAAACTCCTATGACATAATAATAATAATAATAATAATAATAATAATAATAATAATAATAATATATCTACATTAAGTTGTACCTTTTCAAATGAAACAAATTATAAAAAAAATGTTACCAGAAAGAGAATACTTTCATATCATAAAAAAAACTCCTATGACATAATAATAATAATAATGATGATGATAATAATAATAATAATAATAATAATATATCTACATTAAGTTGTACCTTTTCAAATGAAACAAATTATAAAAAAAATGTTACCAGAAAGAGAATACTTTTATATCATAATAAAAAAAAACTCCTATGACATAATAATAATAATAATAATAATAATAATAATAATAATAATAATAATAATAATAATAACAACAACAATAATAATAATAATAATAATACATCTAAGTTGTACCTTTTCAAATGAAACAAATTATAAAAAAATGTTACCAGAAAGAGAATACTTTTATATCATAATAAAAAAATAAAAAAAAACTCCTATGACATAATAACGCGGTCTCCTATAACCGTAACTTCAAAGAGACGTCACAAAGGGGACTTCGTAACAGGACCCATTATATACAAATGGGTTTAACTGGCCATTAACGCCACCATATCAAGGATAGGGGACAGTAACGCTTAATTCGAGTTAACAGTCATGTCAAATATGACCATTTCCTACGGTCAAAGTAGGGCACTGTACGCTGTAAAGGGAAATTTAACCTAGACCAGTTACGTGGATGCGTGGTTGCAACCGCCGTAGGTTGCGAGTGCAGGCAGCAATTTTATTATTATTATTAGTTTTATATATACATATATATATATATATATATATATATATATATATATATATATATATATATATATATATATATGTATGTATATATATATATTAGTTTATATAGTATATATTTATTTTAATGTCGTTACTCTTAAAATAATCTAATTTCCTCTTTTCCTTTCCTCACTGGGCTATTTTCCCTGTTGGAGACTCTGGGCTTATAGCATACTGTTTTTCCAACTAGGGTTATAGCTTAGCAAGTAGTAGTAATAATAATAATAATGATAATATATATATATATATATTATATATATATATTATATATATATATATATATATATATATATATATATATATAACTACTGTTCTTGAAATATATTTTAATTGTTAATTACATCTCTTGTAATTTAAGTATTTCCTTGTTTCCTTTCCTCACTGGGCTAATTTCCCTGTTGGAGCCCCTGGGCTTATAGCATTCTGCTTTTCAGGGTAGGGTTGTAGCTAAGCTAGTAATAATAATAATTATACACTTCAACCCTAGGCGGAAAAGCAGTGTGCTACAAGCCCCAGGGCTCCAACAAGGAAAATAACTCAATGAGGAAAGAAAATAAGAAAATAAACTATACAAGAGAAGTAATGAAAAAAAAAATATTCTACGATCAGTAATAACGTTAAAATAGATCTGTAATATATATAAACTATGACATGAGACTTAAGTGAGCCTGCTCAACATAAAAACATTCGCTGATACCTTGAACTTCTGAGGATCCACCGATTCAACCACAACATTGGGAAGATCATCCCACAATCAGTTCACAGCTGGATTAAAACTTCTAAAATACAGTGCAGGTCGTATTTTAGCCTCCAGCCACGAAAGGAAGTCATATCTCAAGTGGGAATTATATGAGGCTGATATAGTATACTCAAAAGCGGGATCCAAAGAAGATCCTGGCTCAAAGATAATGTTATTCATTACTTCCGCCAACAAAGTTGAAAGGATGTTATGTTTTACTAACTTAGTTTTTTTTTTTTTTGTGAGTGGTTGTGGAAAGCTTCCTGATCAAAATTTTAATCGTAGAGTAATGAAACTTGCAGAGATTAAGTGTTATGTAAAAAGCTGGAAATGGCTAAATTTTGGAAGGTCAAGTTCAAAAGTCAAGCAAAATGTCCAATTAACATACACAGCCAGAAGTTTGGACATCGTTATCGCAGACTTCAAACTTGGTTCATATTTGAGTGTATGAAAATCCACGCCAATTAATACATGGTTAGATCAAAGGTCAAGGTCACGGTCGACCTAAAGGTCGAAAAAATAAGCTGCCAAGGCGGAGGTCTGCGCTCTACTGAGTGCCCCTCTAGTTTCACCTGTTATAACCTTTATTTTAAGTATGGCATAGAAACCTGCAATGACTGAACGAAGTTAAAATAAAGGCACATCTTACTGCTGATTTCAGCGTCAATGACCTTCGATGTCCGGATGCCAGAAAACTTCAAATCAATCATTCATTGATTACTGCTGAGTGCATAACAGAAACTGTGTGCAATGGAATTCTTACTACCTGAAAGCACTCTTTGGCCAATTCTCTCTTAAGAGTTGAAAGCATTTAAGACGATGGCACTACGCAAGAACGCAAGAATAAACGCATTCTTTCAGCATTCAAGACTATGGCGCTACGCAAGAACGCAAGAATAAACGCATTCTTTCAGCATTCAAGACTATGGCGCTACGCAAGAACGCAAGAATAAACGCATTCTTTCAGCATTCAAGACTATGGCGCTACGCAAGAACGCAAGAATAAACGCATTCTTTCATAGTTTAATGAATAGCAAAGAGGTAAGCGTACCCCTTGTGATGAAATTTTCAGTAAATCAGCGACTTTCTAATTCAATTCTGGAAGGGAATTCTTAATACGTTTAAAACCTAGTTATCTAAAATTGCATCTGTCATAGGACTATTCTATAAATACTATGATTTTTTTTATATACGATAGGCCTACTCTATCAGATTATGTGCGATACTCTACGAATTTTAAGTAGCGTGAGAAGTGTACAAATTATAAACAAGAGGTTAGAGAAAATTTCATATTATAATTATTTTGCTTAAATGGTAAGGGCGATGGTATAGTGAGTCACTAAGAGAGAGAGAGAGAGAGAGAGAGAGAGAGAGAGAGAGAGAGAGAGAGAGAGAGAATTTTCATATTGTAATTATTTTGCTCAAATGGTAAAAGTAATGACATAGCGACTCACCGAGAGAGAGAGAGAGAGAGAGAGAGAGAGAGAGAGAGAGAGAGAGAGAGAGATGGATTTGAGGTTTTATGGCAGAGATAGAGATAGAGAGAGAGATTGATTTGACGTTTTATGGCAGAGAGAGAGAGAGAGAGAGAGAGAGAGAGAGAGAGAGAGAGAGAGAGAAAGCGTGGGAGGGGAAATCGAAGAGCCCAGCATCGGCGAGTAGACTGTCGGCAACAAATTCGAAAAGGCGCCGACACTGGGAGCTGCTGGATCAAGTCAGTCAATCGGGAGACATTAAGAGATGGATGAAGCGGATGAGTATGGCGAAACGGGGGCGGCGGGGGGGGGGGGGGGGGGGAAAGAGAGGGGGGGAGGGGGGGGGGGTGCCTCATACTGGTACCGACTGTGGAAGGAAAAAGATCGGCGATTTTAACTATGCGGATATGAGAAGGTTCTTGGAAAAGCTAAAATGAGATGGACCGAGTTGGAATGGTTTGAGCAGGTGAATATTTCTTTTATATATATATATTTTTTTTTTACATGTCCACTATTGAAATATTGTTTTGATTATGAACTTTTCCTTACATTACTCTATTTTTGGATTTCTTCCTGACTTCTTTAAACGAGTCATTGATTATTGCCAAATTTCCAAAATTCGTTCTAAACTATGAATATAATGGCAGAATTCCGTCATGACGGTTTTCGACAATTTTGAAAAAAAAAAAAAGAATAAAAAAATTTTGGTTTTTATCTTGGCTTCCTCAAACATGCCAGTAACTGTTGTGAAGTTTCCAAAATTAATTCGACTACAAAAATTATGGCAGAAATCCGCCATGACTGTCTGCGACAATTCAGAAAACTTCCGAGCAGTTGCTGACGGGTCACATTTATGGTAAAGTATGTAGTCCATGCTTAGGTAGGGAAAAAATATTTTGTACTTTATCTACAGGCGTATATTCTATTAGTACCAATAAACTCTCGTCTATCCCAATGACATATGGGAAATAATAGCAATACCTAAGGACTTCTTTTTTACGAAATTTTAAAGGATTTGTCAATTTCATTTCCTCCTTTGATTATATCTCACGAAGGATACGCGAGTTTTAAATTTGAATTATTATCGTTATCATAATTAATTCTAACACTACACCAGATAATGAGTATTACAACGATATAGAGGGAGGCACTGATTGTGTCCTTAGAAAACCTTGTTCAAAATTGTGTTTTGAACGGACGATCGTTGTGTGAATATCGAGCAAAGTATTTTTTTTCTTCCTTTTTCCTCAACATTCTATATAAAAGAAAGGCACCCAGCCAGGGCCTCTCATAAAACATTAAAAAATAAAAACTTGCGCCTTAACAAGAACCATGCTGAGAAACCTAGTGCCATTACTGGTTCTTGAAGGAATTACTAGTAATAATAATAAAAATAATAATAATAATAATAATAATAATACTAATAATAATAATAATAACAATAATAATAATACTTATTATCATTATTATTAATATTATCACAATTATTATTACTTGCTAAGCTACAATCCTAGTTGGAAAAGCAGGCCGCTATAAGCCCAGGGGCTCCAACAGGGAAAGTAGCCCAGTGAGGAAAGGAAAAAGGAAAAATAAAATATTTTAAGAAGAGTAACAATATTAAAATAATGTTATTATTATTATTATTATTATTAAAATAATAACTAATAATGATATACACAACAACAATAACAACAAAAACAACAACAATAATAATAATAATAATAATAATCAAATAAATGATGTACTAGTAACAAGTTCCTTTTAATTTATGATGGCTAGTATTTCCGTAATAATTTGCTTTTATTTCCCATATCAGATGTCATCCCTTTCAGTGGAAAACGAAGCAGAGCGATTATATGGAATCGAGAAGCTGAATTCAACGTCAGGCTTTTGTATTTACATAATTCTGAAAATTGTGGTCGCTTTATTTCTAAGACTAACCTTTCAAGGAAGCACTTTTCTGTTTTATCATTATTACTAAACTATAACCCTAGTTGGAAAAGCAGGATGCCATAAACCGAAGGGCTCCAAAAGGGAAAAGTAGCCCAGTGAGGAAAGGAAATATGGGAAATTAATAAACTATATGAAAATGAATAAAGAATATTATATAACGTATTTTAATATCAGTAAGAGATTATACCCGATTTTTTTAATGAGGCGCATTTGCAATGACTCGCAGTGGTGTCCTTTTAGCTCAGAAGTTTCCTACAATCTGATTGGTTAGAATTATCTTGTGAATCCAATCAGCAATTTCTTCCAAACTAAAAGGGCACCTTGCGAGTTGGTGTAAAGCTGCCTCACTAAAAAGAATTGACTATAGTTCACCTAACTTTTAAATGGGCTCCACAAGGTACTAGAAGAGTTGGAAGACCCAGGCCTTCATGACTGAGTTCTATGAAGCGCAAAATAGGAGATGATGAATAGAGAAGTATTGATTTAAAAGCTCAAGATAGAGAAGATTGGTGAAATTTAACCGAGGCCCTTTGCGTCAATAGGCGTATGAGGAGATGATGGTGATGATGATGAAACAAATATGTCATATATAAACTACGAAGAGAGAAACACGTCAGTCTGTTCAACATAAAAACATACACTGCAAGTTTGAACTTATGTAATTTGGCCTATCCCGTTTTCTATCTTCGTTCACATATGTTGATGTTTAGTTAAAGAGTAATTTTGGCTTATTCCAGTTTCAATGTTTCTATGGATAGTAAAGAAAATCTTTTTTTTGGCATAGACTTTGGTGAGACCTAACTGAGCTTTGTATAATGAAGCAGGGATGTTCTAATCTATACAAAATCTAATTTTATGACCATTTTCATGAGAAATATAAGCTACAACTAATTGTTCAATTCTTCAAACTTGAACCTCCTTCTATTTACTCATCAAATTAATTCATGGTTTCCAAGAGACTGTCAATAAAAATCCACTTATTAACCTTCGGGAATCATTTTCGATAGGCCTACACCGATCATAGTTATGAACATTAATTGGGAGATTACGTTTCCAATACAATAGAAGTGCAAACTAAATAGGTGTCTTTTAAATCTTATTGAAGGCTTAGTTAGATTTCTACTCTGTTAAATAATCATCATACACACATGTTAACTACCTAACAGAGGTTTCCCTTTGTCACTAAGGAGAGAGAGAGAGAGAGAGAGAGAGAGAGGAGAGAGAGGAGAGAGAGAGAGAGAGAGAGAGAGAGAGAGTGAGAGAGCATATCTACTGGAAATACTAAAGCAAAGACCGAGTCAAGGGATAACAAAAACACTGGTTATGAATGACATTACTAATTAGAAACCCCTGAATAAGATATAAATTATTATTATTATTATTATTATTATTATTATTATTATTATAACTAGCCAAGCTACAACCCTAGATGGATAAGACAAGATGCTATAAACCCAAGAGCTCCAACAGGGAAAAATAGCCCAGTGAGGAAAGGAAATAAGGAAATAAATAAACGATATGAGAAATAATGAACGATTAGAATAAAACATTTTAAAAACAGTAACAGCATCAAAACATATTTCATATATAATCTATAAAAACTTTAATCAGTCAGCCAGTTCAACATAAAAAAATTTGCTGCAATTTTGAACTTTGAATGCCTAGATTGTATACAGCTTCTGCGATGTTGATCTTCTGAAAATGAGTATTATTATTATCATTATTATTATTATCATTATTATTTGCTAAGCTACAGCCTAGTTGGAAAAGCAGGATGCTATAAGCCCAAGGGCTCCAACAGGGAAAATAGCCCAGTGAGGAAAGGAAAAAAGGAAAAAGGAAATATTTTAAGAACAGTAACATTACAATAAATATTTACTATATAAACTACAGACTCTTTAAAAAATAAGAGGAAGAGAAATAAGATAGAATAGTGCGCCAGAGTGTACCCTCAAGCAAGAGAACTCTAACCAAAGATAGTGGAAGACCATGGTACAGAGACTATGGCACTACCCAAGACTAGAGAACAATGGTTTGATTTTGGAGTGTCCTCCTTCTAGAAGAGCTGCTTGCCATAGCTAAAGAGTCTCTTCTACCCTTACCAAGAGTAAAGTAGCCACTAAACAATACTGTGAGTATTTAACCCTTTGGGTGAAGAAGAAGAGCATAGAGAGGGCTCATGGGTACAATAGACGATAGACGGACTAACAGATAGATAGATAGATACAGATAGATAGATAGATAGATAGGTCATCACAGGCGATCCTCATCAACACACCACCACCATCCTTCAGCCTCCAACAGTAGCAACGGTCACTTGGTTACCACCTCGCCACAGGCGTCCCTAGCCGTGCCCCAGCTCCCTCCCCGGACCCCTGACGAAGCATCCTCGTCTACGCCACCGGCAGGAAAAGCCCCATAACTTAGGTGGGGAGGCGAATTAATGTCTTTATGTATCACAGGACGAGACGACGCTGCCCATAGCAGTTTCGCAGAACTGGACGACACGGGAGGGAAAGGCCACATAAAGGGTTTAGGATATCGCAATCGGATCTATCACAACAATTGCAATTTCAAGCGTATGAAGATCCACACCAATTAATACATTTGAAGGTCAAAGGTCAAGGTCAAGGTCGAGCAAAAGGTTGAGAAATAAGCTGCCACGGTTGAGGTCAGTGCTCTTCTGAGTGCCCTCTAGTCAGGCGTGAATATCTTCAACTTGAAAATTACCTTCGATGAACTTCAGCAAATTCCTTCACTTCAGGTTATCACACCGGCAAAGATAGTTTCATCCACAAGAGACTTCAGACTCTAGATACAAGACTATCATAAAATAGATTCTATCTTTCTACATACTGATCTGCTGCAATAAATACCTTAATATATCAGTTAGACATTGGCTATACCACCCATTCTTCTACTGGAACATAAACACTCTTGCTTCTTCCTGACAATTTCATAAATCTTATCAAAAAGTGTATTTCACGTCATTGATACTGTTTCAAAGATTCTGGATTCTTTTTACAATTCTAAACTATTTAAAAAAAGTGACAATTCTTCCCATAAATAGATATATTTTAACAATATGTTTTTAATAACCTAAGAAATAAGTTTTTTTTTTTTACTTTAATAGACATTGAAGAGGACTAAAAATTTCCAAAATTACTGGTTTATTCATTCTATTTTTACGAAAGAGAGAGAGAGAGAGAGAGAGAGAGAGAGAGAGAAAATCATAAAATTTACAAAATTACTATTTTTACTTTAAAAACATTTCAATGACGGAGAGAGAGAGAGAGAGAGAGAGAGAGAGAGAGAGAGAGAGGGCAAGGACCGTGGGGGAATGGAAGGGAGAGAGAGTGAGAGTGAGAGCCAAGGGTGCTTGGAGTGTCGGTGCCATCTTTTGTTGAATAATAATGAGGGCCGGGTGAGGGTGCCAGGAAAGAGGTGCTTCGGCATCCCGCAAGGTAGGCGCTGGTAGCCCTAGGTGGTAATGAGGCCCCAGGGCGATGCTCGCTCTCTCTCTCTCTCTCTCTCTCTCTCTCTCTCTCTCTCTTCCCGTTGATGAGTGATTTCCTTGTTATCGGAGTGGGGGTAGGAAGGAGGGAGGTTGGGCGGGGAGGGGAAGAGGGGGTAGATCTGGAAGGAGACAAAGGGGAGAGTGGTAGGATGATAATACCCGAACCCCTCGAAGAGAATGGAGGAGGAGGAGGAGGAGGAGGAGGAGAGACCTGGTCGAAATGGCAAATGAAATCAGCCACGATTAGCGCTACTGTTGTCGCCACGGCTATGGCCTATGCTAAAAGCTGACAGATCCATGTTCTCAAAGAGTTAAAAGCGACTTCGATGGGAAACAGATGCATATTAGGACCTTTCAAAATTCCTCCAAACCATGAGGCTAAAATGAGTAAGTAAATACAGTAAGAAAAAGGGAGCTCTGAGCTTCAGTCCGCCTGTTGATACAGTAAGAAAATGGATCTCTGAGCTTCAGTCAATACAGTAAGCTAAGGGAACTCTGAGCTTTAGTCTGCCTGTAAATATAGTGAGAAATGTGGATCTCTGAGCTTCAGTCAATACAGTACGCTAGGGAACTCTTGAGCTTCAGTCTGCCTGTAAATACAGTAAAAAATATGGATCACTGAGCTTTAGTCAATACAGTAAGCAAAGGGAACTCTGAGCTTCAGTCAATACAGTAATAAATAATAAGTTGCTCTGAGCTTCAGCCAATACAGTAAGCAAAGGGGACTATGAGCTTCAGTCAATACAGTAAGAAATAAGTAGCTATGAGCTTCAGACCCCCTGTAAATACAGTTAAAAAAAAAAAGGGGGGGGGGGGAGCTCTGAGCTTCAGACCCACTCTACTGTACACAGCTCGACCGACACGACCTTCACAAGAATATATATAAACCAAATTCATTGAAGTTTAAAACTCGATAAAAGGGACATTCAAATATAAAATGCAAAACAAGAGAGATTACTTAAAACTGATGATAAATAGTTATTAAAGAATAAAAATAAGTTAAAACGATACGGAAATGAGTATTTGT
>NC_090764.1:20200723-20217696 GCF_036898095.1 Palaemon carinicauda
TTATGAAATACTACAATCAATATTTTCTGCGAAAACACCTGAACTTCATTAAGTAACGTTTTCCATATAGTGCTTATCCTGTTTTTGAGAGAGGGAGAGAGAGAGAGAGAGAGAGAGAGAGAGAGAGAGAGAGAGAGAGAGAGAGAGAGAGAGAGAGAGAGAATGGTTATTACCAGTTCACGGATCGGTGGCGAGGGAGGATGCCACAAGATAGTAATTGTTATTTTAGTCGATGTTTAAGCTGCTCACCTTAGCGTGCAGAAAATAACAAACTTATACAGCCTTTCGCTTTTTCTCTCTCTCACACACACCCAAAATACTCACTGATACACATGGCGCCAATTAGGCGAAACATAGTTGGGCGCGTTAGTTCTAAGCTCCTTGCAATTTACTTGTAGGCAGAATACCTGGAACGAACCACGGACCTTACGAAGTGTTGTAGTACTAGCATAAGCATTCCCTTTTTCCAATACCGTGCATATGCTTCCAATTACTTAAAAAAGAACACAAGACTAGGTCTCTGAATCACCCTAATATCAAATTATTGAAACCATCAAAATCGACGTCGTAGTCAACCGTTGCAAATCACAACACCAAGAAACGATGCAGGTCTGGCCACGCCGCCATTTCCCCCTTGGAAGCACGTCTCGGTTTCCTTTGGGAAAAGGCAGTCGGCAGCTACGTAGGGACTCTCACTGACGCACTTGAGACTGCCAGACACGCGCCGTCTCTCTCTCTCTCTCCCTCTCTCTCTCTCTCTCTCTCTTCTCTCTCTCTCTCTCTCTCTCTCTCTCACACACACACAAAATATCACCGTGACCTGAAGAGAGCTTATCAATACTATTGTACAACTGGAGAGATTCAGGTAGGCCCAAAGCCAGTATCTCTATTACTACAGCACATAGCCTATGCCTACTAGAACCTACATGACTACTAAATGCAAGAACCTTAGACCAAACTTCGTGACGGTACCTAATGTCCTGATAGCAAGAACTTAACGACTTGACCTCTGTTGCAAAAACAATACAAAATAGAAAACAAAATTTGAATGTTTCAAGTAAACTTTAAATTCTTTTCTTATATAGAGCTAGTAACTATTCATTACGAATAAGTTTGAAATATTTGTAGGCCTACATACGATTTGTCAATAAGAATATTGTGCTTCCTTTCTGGACAGACTTGAGGCCTATTATAAGAAATGTGATCACATGGATTTAAGGCCTAATGTCATCCATTACGAGGGAGGCTTTGAAATAGAAGCTTTCGGAAACATTCCTTTATTAAATATTACGACATAAAGCCGCTAACTCGAGTACTAAAGTTTGTTGTAAGTTACCGATAATTTATTTTGCGTATTGTTACCGAGCATATTGCACATTCTACTCCGTAACCGATCGGCGGTAGCTATCTAGTGCAGTTTGAAGACAAATTTAACCATAAAATCATATATATAGTTTGAACGCAACACCCAAGGCCTATGGCATACTGTTTATGCGTTCGCCCCTCCTTCCAATTGAAATTAGATTTTTTTAAATGAAAAGAAATGAAACAGTATGCATTATGCCTCAGAAAAAAAAAGACATTATCGATGTTATAGATGCTGTCTGAGCAAAGATCAGGCAGTAAATCTAACCTTCTGGAAGCATTGTAAAGATTATAGTGGCTATCAACAAAGATTTGACGGTAAATTTAACCTTCTGGGAGCATTGTAAACGTTATAGAGGCTTTCAACAAAGATCTGACAGTAAAATTTAACCTTCTGGGAGCATTGTAAACGTTATAGAGGCTTTCAACGAAGATTTGGCAGTAAAATCAACCTTCTGGAAGCATTGTAAACGTTATAATGGGTATCAACAAAGATTTGGCAGTAAAATTAACCTTCTGGAAGCACTGTAAACGTCATAGAGGCTATCAACAAAGATTTGACAGTAAATTTTGTTAAAAAATACCTACTGTATAGTCATGAACGGGTGTCCTACCTAACAGACATTTCGTCGCCTATCCATGAACTGTAGGTGGCGATGAAGCAGGGGAGGGATTGATACTAGGACATAGTAGCTTTACCTGGCGAGGACAAAGCACAGTCTATTTAGGAGAACCGATCAACGGCCATCATTGTCGCCATTATAAACAAGCCCGTGATAAGTCTGAAGTAGGTCCACTTTAATGCATGAATAACTGCCTGACTGCTGCTGGCTGCTTGCTTTTCTCTCTCTCTCTCTCTCTCTCGTCTCTCTCTCTCTCTCTCTCTCTCTCTCTCTCCAAAGCATATACGATTACTATAATCGTATATAACTCTTAGAGGCTATCACGTAGAGCGTCAATTGATACATTTAACATTAAAAACTAATCCGTTAATATCAGTATAACATATCAGTGTGAAAATATTATGCATTAAATCATTTTGATGGGTGAGAAAATAAAATAAAACTCTTATATATATCATAATATCAACGCCTATAAAAACCTACTCGAGTTTCAATATAATAGCCAGTTAATCAAGTTCCTACCCACTATACGGCCTAGCCGTTTGTGTTAATTACCTTCAACGCTTCTTGTAAAATAATCATGAGCCCTCTTAGGTTGCATCTTGTATAGTGTTTTAACTCCTAGCGAGTACGTATTAACAATAAACTAATTAAAATTAGACTTACGTAAGGCACAATCTCTATTAACAATAAACTAATTAAAATTAGACTTAGGTAGGACACAATCTCTCAAAGGACCAATTATCAGTATCCAGAATGATGGAATGATAAAAGAAAGTGTGAAATGCAATAATTTAACAATCAATCAGATATGGCAGCAGACATTGAAGATAAAAACACATAACTAACATGAGTCTACTTTCTTAATACAAGGGAGTGATTCCCGCCTTACCCGTGCCAGCATTACCGTAACTCATTACTTGAACTATTATTATTATTACTAGCTAAGCTACAACCCTAGTTGGAAAAGCATGATGCTATTGACCCAAGGGTTCCAACCGGGAAAAATAGCCCAGAGAGGAAAGGAAATGTGGAAATAAATAATCAATATGAGAAATAACGAACAACCTATAACTTCATTAAGATCAAAAGTAAATTGGTATGCAGTTGAAATTACCTATTTCCAGTTTCCTTCCTTCCGTTACTGTCCTACCTATTGGATTTTACTTCATGGTGAAATTGCAGCCACCCCCCCCCCCCCAGATTGCACATCAGCATAGAATGGCTTCCCCGGTCCTAGCGCTGTCGTACATTCCGTAAAAATAATGAGCTAGCAAATCATCGAATTAATGTTATTTCAATATAGATGCTAGCACTTTATAAGCAGCAACATAAGCACACCATATACAAATCAGAACTGCTGTTACCTTTGCTTGGATATATTACATTAATTACCTCTAAACCAAAGGAAAACAGGATTACGTTTAATGTAATTCCAATCGGCTCTTGCGTTTATGAAAAGACTAGTAATTAATCTCACCATTTTTAAAATTACTTCTATGCATGATACTATAGTATAATATAATAGCCACTTATGTTACTGTTTTTTTTAAAAGGTTGTTGTTTCTTTAGGCCTATTTTTCCCTTATTGGAGTCCTTGGGTTTTTAGCATCCTGGTTTTCCAACTAGGGTTATGGCTTAGATAATAATAATAATAATAATAATAATAATAATAATAATAATAATAAATGGAGTACAACAATAATGATAGGTCTAATTGCAGCTCCTCCTCTTGTGAATCAGTCTAATTTATACGTTAAGGTAAATAGTTAATAAACTAAATACATTAATAAGATACAATAACTTCACGGCATTATACTTAAATCTAAAACAATATTTAAAAAAATAAACAAATGGGATACATATACATCCACATGTGACTATTGTTCACATTAGTTTGAATATTGTAAATGGTTTACAATTTTACACTAAAATGAATAATCCAAAATAAACTAAAAATCTAATGAACTCACCTGATTACAGACTTCATCGCAACTAATGGTAATTTCAGCATTGCAAAGGGAAGAGTTGATCACCGTAACGAACACCCACTAGTAAACATTGCAGCAACATTTTTAGCAAGGCCTAATTCAACAGTCCAGATGACCAAAACAATTCTACGACATTATAAACAGTTTTTCTTTTTTGGGCCTTTCGTTGCTGCTCGACCTCTTCTTCACTCTTTCCCCCTCTACTGCATTCACATAATTCCTGAACCATTCAGCTGAAAACTAGGAATTCTCAGTTTTAATAAAACAAAATAAGTCCCAACTTCACAGAGTCGTCTGGACGAGCGGTCTCACACACAACCTGATACCCTAACAGTTAACAAGTGACTGCGTGCGACTCCAACTCTGACCCGCCCAGAGACCAACCCACCCATTCAACCTAACTCTCACATCCTTCGAGTGACGAGCGTTCCATTAACCTGGGACGAATTCTCACGGACTTGGCGTTCAGGAGCGTCAGTGTGGTTTTATTTGAAATGTAAATATGGTTTCACTGTTGATAGAATGTGTATTATGAATGGTTGTCGTTCAGTAAAGTTCTATCTGAATGGAGCACCATCTAGCGAGGATAAATAATGGTGTATGCGGCTGTATTTGCATAGCTAATAGATATTTTGCAGAAGGATGGAAACTTATTTTCATGAGATAACTGGCTAAACTAAATTGTAAGAGCCAGTGTCTGACCGGAAGGGCTATGCAATCTACAGCAAATTCATGAGCCTATTATCAAAAAGAAAAAAAAATATGATGCCATACATCACTTCCTGAGTACTATTTGAAATTTAGAAATTTTATTTTTCAAATTGGCCTCATCAACATTTGATATATATATATATATATATATATATATATATATATATATATATATATATATATATATATATATATATATATATATATATATATATGTGTGTGTGTGTGTGTGTGTGTGTGTGTGTATATATATACAGTATATATATATATATATATATATATATATATATATATATATATATATATATATATATATATATATATATATATATATATATTAACTACAGTAGTACCTGCAGAAATTTTATGGCGGTTGAGGGCCACTTTTCCATATCACTCAGTCTCAACCCCACCCCCCACCTCCCCCCACCCCCCAAAAAAATAGCGGACTCGCCCTAACCTAGGAAAGTTATACACCATACTGCAGATTTGGATCCTACTTTCATTTTGCAATTAAAAATAGGAAAAATATTAGTAAATGATTAAAAAAATTCAAATGGTGTATGAATTAGATCTTTATTTTTTTGTTGTTGTGGGGGGGCTATGACCGGAGGTCCAAGAATATCTACCCCCCCCCCCCCCATTCACGTCCAGAGCGAAAGCTTTGGCCAATTTGTGTGTAGATCTTTCGATAAAAATGTTATAAATACTGTAGTTACTTTGATTGATCTTGGATTATCGTGAAAGACAAACTATTCATCTACGATATAAAGTCAAGTCACACCTTGGTCTTTCTTGAAAATCTCACCATCAGGGATGACTATTCACTCTTGTAGTCTAGTCTCTACACCTGGATGCTGAAACGACAAGATCAGTAAAGGATGGTCTGTTGGAGCACCTCCTCGTGGGTGGAATACGGACCTAAAACTTCATAACATGTAATTTTTTTTTATCTTTTTATTAATATATTTTACAACAGGATCAATACAATGGCTTCATATATACAATATACATAATAAATTACATCCTTTACAAATAACAAAGTATGTAATCATTATATCCTATAGAGTAACTTATATCTCTTTTTATTCTTTATTTTAGTAAGTAAATGAAGAGGTATTTTCCTGGTGGTTTGTCGATCTTGTCCCATAACTTTAGGAGGCTGAGGTCTGAGGTACTGTTAACTAAGGATGTGGACATGGGACTAGCTCAGAGGGAGCCTATAGGATTATTTGATAAGTCATTAGCAGCCATTGTCTAGCCTCCCCTGGTCTTAGCTGGGCGCTGATCGTGTATATGGTCAGTCTCAAGGTGATTTATCCTGCTGGGGCATTGTCACCGTCATAAGTGGCCTTTGAACCTTTTAAAAACCTTCTAGTTAGGCCTACTGGACAATTTTCGGAACACTTTTCTAAAATCTCATACACTGACAATGGGAGAGTTTTTTTTTTCTTTTTTTAAACTTTAACCCATTTTCCTCTCCCATGTTCCACTTCACTACCTTCCTCAGTATCGGTTATATGGTCATGTATATGGGTTTCAAGGCATGGGTTTATACTGTAGGCCTACGTATACAAATATATACTCGGTGCAGGAAGTAAGTCCTGGAATACGTTGCAACTTAAATTACTTGCCACTAATGAGCACAATGGCCAAGCAAATATATCATGAAACTGAACTGTTACGAAATAATATAATGTAAAAATGGCGCAAACATGGGTTTTATAATATTCCTGTAAACAAGTAGGCCTACTGTATATATCGACTGATCTGTATCGCTGACTGGTAACTGTTCTGAGCATTTTAACTAAAAACTAAGGTACTTGAAACTTCTGTGGCATATTCGTCCTTGCTTGCGATCTGTTGGACGGGGGTTCGAGACGCTCAATTGTTTCTTTGTAGTATCTGCTATGTGGGGGAACCTATAGGTTTATGTGTGTGTGTGTGTGTGTGTGTGTGTATTTTTCCTTTCTGAGTTTGGATTCCTTAACGTGGTGAAAGGGTTTGTGTATCGCCATGATCAGCAAAATGTCAGGGTCATCATGCTAGATTGGTTTGCTGTGAGTAATCGGACAAATGTCTCCCACCATCAAAGTTCCACAGTTGACCAGAATGGCGATGAAAACGGGATATGTATGAGGCCCTTGTCCTGCAGTGGACTACAAACGGTTGCGTTTGTAACTTGTTGTGCATTTACAAGCACATTTACATATACAAAAGCGGGGTTTACGCGGTCGAACGGTTAGTCGAACCCGGTTGTTGAATCTGGTTGTCAAACGGTTCGAAGAGGTGGATAGTGAAGCCCCAACCACAAAGTCAGGCGAGAACAGACTTTCTTTGAGCCGTTCGAGGAACGTGTTCGACAACCGAATACCCCGTTCACACTTTCGAACATCACTTCAAACACTTGTTTATCGAACCGCGTTCAACAAACCGTTCGACCGTGTAAACCCTGAACTCTAAGTGCCCCGTCCCCCCCCCCCCCACCCCCGGGTGCTACTAAGTATCTGTTGCTCTGTAAGATCACTAAGCTCATATGATTAGATCCAAAATAGTAAAAATATAATTTTTAATCGCTACGAGGAAAGCGTAATATTCATATAGGTCTTAACCTGGTTTCCGTGTGTTACCCGGGAAGCAAAGACGAAAAGTAAAGGCGGGTTTACTCGGTCGACCGGTTCATCGATCGCTGTTCGACAGACAAGAGTTCGATGTGTTCGAACGTTTGAACGGGGTATTTGGTGGTCGAACACGTTTGTGGAACGGTTCGAAGAAGGTCTGTTCTCGGCTGACTTTAGTGGACGGAGCTTCTTTGACCAGAAACCATATGCATTTGTGATTGACTCCACCTCTTTGAACGGTTTGACAATCAGGTTCGACAACTCGGCTCGACGAACAGTTCGACCGTGTAAACCCCGCTTAATAATGGCCATTGAAGCTTACGATAGAAATTTGCAGTTAAATGGTGTAGGTCTATGGATAGACTCATGATTCTTCTGTCAGCTCTTGTAAAATCAAAACTACTTTCTTCATTTTTATTCTTAGCTACCTTATGGTTTTCTCTATCGTTTGCTTTCCTTTTTTTATGGGAAGTTTTTCCATCGAAAATTCGTTTCTTTAGAAAAGATTATTTAAGTAAAAGTAAGTCTAGGGTTAAAAAAAATCATCAAAGTTATCCAGAAATCCTACCGTACTTTGGTAATCTTTTGGTTTCTTAATTTCATATATTCAGTAAATAATTCATTAAAGTATATCTTTGAATTATTATAATATCGGGAACTCGGTACGATACAAATTATAATCGAGAACTTATTAATTTTTCTTCACCACCAAAGCTTTATTGGTTGAAAGGTTAACGTTTAAAGGGGATATATTGCATTTTCTAGGTTTCTAAATTGCACATGACTTCTTAAGTTAACAAGAAGAGGTTCTTATTGAACAGTAGCTGTTATTATTATTATTATTATTATTATTATTATTCCTACGTGCTAAGCTACACCAATAGTTGAAAAAACAGGATGCTATAAGCCCAGGGGCTCGCTCCAACAGGGAAAATATCCCAGTGAGGAAAGAAAATTCGTAATGTTACTCCGTGCAAATGTTTGTCGGTTTAGCAAGCTGGTTAAGGTTCATTATTTGTATGCTTAAGATTATTAATAATATAAATGTATTTTATTTTATAGTATATTCTTGACTTATGTTTTACCCGCACTGGTGGAGAAGGATTAGACTGGATTGGTGTTAAGAAATTATCATATCTAGAGTATGCTGATGATGCTGTCCTTGTTAGAGTAACACCACAGGACTTGCAAAGGTTGCTTACTAGAATGCATTTAATATCACACGAGGTTGAGCTCAAGATAAATAGAAGAAAAACAGAGATGATGAGAACGGAATGTGGAATGGAAGATAAAATAACATTAGAAGGAGAAAGGATCAATGAAGTAGAATTATTTAAGTATTGAGGAACTATGATGAATACATGGTCTTTAGAATAAGACTTTAATGAAATATTGTAAAAAGCAAATTAGACGATGGCCAGGTTAAGTAAAATTTGGAAATCAAATCGCCTGAAATTACATATAAAAAATCAGACTATTTATCAGTTTAGTGAGATTGGTGTTACTGTATGGACATGAGTCATGGCATGACAATGAAACAATCTCCAATAGATTTAGAAGATTTGAGAACAAAGCCCTCAGAAGAATATTGGGAGTTAAATGGCAGGACAGGATTAGAAATGAAACTATAAGAGAGATTACTCGAGTGCCATATGTGGATGAGATCATGATGAGGGGTAGATGGAGATGGTTTGGGCATGCTCTTCGCACTCCCCGAGAGAGATTAGTTCACCAAATGTTCAGCTGAGCTCTAGAAGACAATTGAAGAGTTAGCAGACCCAGGCCTACATGGCTGAGGACTATGAAGCATGAAGTGGGAGATGATGAATGGAGAAGTATTGAATTAAAAGCTCAAGATAGAGACGACTGGCAAAATCATTATAGAAATGAAATCATCATGTTTATTTCAGTGAAAGATAATTGAAGATGCTGATATGAAATGCTTGTTAAATAAAAGTTAGAAGAATTGAAAAAGGGTGATAAATGGGGCAATGTATATAACAAAAAACAGAGGTAATAAAGTTAACTTAGGTGAAAAGATTGATCAGAATTTTCATAAGATGGTTTGGCCACGTAGAAAGAATGGGCGATGACATGTTTTGGAAAAAGCTTAGAATTCTGAGCTATTTGGAAGAAAACGAAGAAGAAGAAATTTGGTCAGTGGTCAGCGAAATAGGTGTAGCAAAGTGAAAATTACAATATACAGAAACCTATAGGAGAAATTTATACACACTTTTAATGAGCCTACCTCACAGGAAGGTTTAATGTTGTTAAAGTTTTCTTAACTGAACCTCATCCATGATTCAGCAGTTAAAGGATGGACATGCCAATGACGATTGCATTGTTTTCTCCTGAGCTATGCAGTTATGCAGGGCAGAATGTTGAGGTATATATTAATCCTACAAAAGTGTTTCACAAGAAGATATACAGTAAAGGTTGACAATATTTCTAAATATGTAACAATTCGATAGAAGCGTGAGAATTCGTAAAATCTAATAAATACTTTGAGAATTGATGGTAAAAATGCCTCGCTTTATCCGTTTTCTTTATGTAGTCAGTTTGTACAATAAAATTTATTGCATATATATTTATTGATTTAATTTGTATTGAGTTGATTTATAACTTTGTAAAACAATGTAAGTTCATATCTGTATTTTTGTAGTAAAGAATAATTACGTATATAATATAAATTGCTAAGATGTAATTGTATTTTTATGATAAAAGATAGAAAAAATAAAAAAAAAAAGTTGTAAAGTTGATTCGGAACTTCCTTTCGAGTTGCTCTTTCTTTCTTACGATTGAATTTAGTCCTATTATGACATCCTGAGTTTTGGGATGGGTTAGCTTTGTTTATTTTGTTTGTTTTCTATCAAATGACTAAATATTGCCACCAAAAATTAAAAGTACAAGATACTTTTTAGAAGTCTTTCAAGCTCGTAAGATTATGAGACCATAAGTACTTCTTTTCCAGTTATTGGTTAGGCCTAGCTTGTGCAGCTGTACTAGACCTATCTAATCTTATTTTGTGATGACTAACTCGTATGATACGGTAGTTTTGTGTATATGGATTGCTTTTTAATGCTGGAGAATTATACAACTCTTCAACGGTATTTAATGCTAGCTATTATTCATTTTAAAGAGAGAAAATAGTCAATTTATAACTACGATAATGTGTAAGAGTAGTTTTTCCGAAATATATTGCTGTAGATTTTGACGCTTAGACAAGGAAATGCCTTAAATGAATGTACTGTACAAAGTATTGATTATAATGATGACAGAAATATTTCAAATACATAATGTAATTTTTTTCTGGTATTTTTCATTTTTTTTTCTACAATTCTGACATTTCTTTCAGACATCAACGAGGGTGAAACCATAGGCTTACTAAGTGATCCACCATGAGGTATAATAACTGTTAGCGTCGCATCCTTCCATTGCAATCCTATCAGCCTTTTCCTACTCGTATTGGTGTCAGATTACGACAGGCACAAATAGGACTACAAACAACCAAGGTATGTGAGCAAGAAAATCATTTCAAATTTGTCTCTCTATGTCAAGTTAGGAAGAGGATCTCGGACTCAAAGCTCGATCCGGCTCCCTACGTTAGGTTAGTTTAAGATGCCCTCAGCTTGGTCTGGCTACCTACGCTAGGTTTGGTTAGTTTAAGATGCATCTTTGTACTCCTGTAGATTTTTATGCTTATACTGTATATAAATTCATATATATATATATATATATATATATATATATATATATATATTATATATATATATATATATATATATATATATATATATATATATATATATATATAATATATATATATGTATATACACACACATATATATATATATATATATATATATATATATATATATATATATATGTGTGTGTGTTGTTACTGTTCTTAAAATATTGTTTTATTGATAATTACTTCTCATGTAATTATTTCCTTGTTTCCTTTCCTCACTGGGCAATTTTTCCTTACTGGAGCCCTTGGGCTTATAGCATCCTTCTTTTTCAACTAGGGTTGTAGCTTTGCTAGTAATATATATATATATATATATATATATATATATATATATATATATATGTACGTACATACACATACATATACATACTGATGAATATACTATACACTAAACCCAAGAGGTCCAACAGAGAAAATAGTCCCTTGAGGAAAGGAAATAAGAATTTGTGCCTTAGGATCTTATAGATCCAAGATTTCTGAATTGGAAAGGAATGCAAGATCCAGATTTGAGTAACAATACTAAAAATATTGGCAGTGTGTATTTCTCCTTAGAGGTTTTGCTAAGCCCATCTTAGAATTATAATCACTTGAAGAGCATCTAGGCTACCCCAAATTTAATGTAAGATTAACAGAAGGTTTCAGGGCAAGAGGGTTTGCTAGAAAATTATCAAAGATATGTAAAATCTTTGGCATTACCATCTTTGCTATTAAAGAATTATGATAAAGAGTAGAATGGAAGGGATCTTCAACCTGTAAGATTCTATTATTTTAAAGCACTAATTTGTAGGTAAATATATTCATTTGCAATTACAAAGGCAGTAGTAGCAGCTGTTATTTGATTGATTTTCTCAGAGATCTTTTTCAGCTAAAAAAAATCAGTACAAAAATATAGCTGTTTACAATATTTCTAATATCTTGCTTTATGGTATGGAGTACAGTATTTATACATGCATGTTAAAATATTTAATACCTTTCAATACCACTGTTAGGGTTAGATACTTTGTATACATTGCGACTTATTTAAAGGGCACTCATGAATAGCAGAGGCAAGGGACAGTGACATTCTCCTATCAAGCAGGACAATGCCCTAGAGACTTACCATATATACATATGATCAGTGCCTTCTCTCCATCCAATCTGGGACCAAGGAGGGCCAGGCTATGGCTGCTGATGACTCAGCAGATAGACCTACAGGCTCCCCCATCCTTACCTCACAAGGATGGTGAGGTTGCAGCGACTAGAGGAACTAACGAGTTTGAGTGGGACTCAAACCCCAGTCTGGCAATCATGAGGCAAGGACGTTACCAACAGGTCACCACACCCCTGTATTTGTTGTTAGAAAATACAGAACTGTGGAAACAAATTAAAATTCATCTTCAGATGGCCATCTTGAAAGAATAGATGGAAATCTACTTCCATGAAATATTCTAGAGAAGAAAATCATAGCAAGGTTACTTATAAGCTGCTCTTAACCTCCAGTTTGACCTGTTATTGAGTAATTAAAATGAAGGTAGTAATTAGAAACAAAATATTTGAGAATGGTTTGTGTGCTAGGAGACGAGTAAGAGATGGGGGAAGAGTTATTCCCCATAAAAAGGGAGGACGCGCGCACTATTTTGTTTTGCTTGTGGACCATACTTTTATTGAAGTTGCCCATGCTCTTTAAAAAGCTCATTCCTAAAGTCATGCTACTTTCCAAAATCTGACTTTACTTCCTTGCTCGAAGGATTTTTTTTCAGGATCTTTGTTTTACTTACTTTTCAGTGGTATCGATTTTTATTCTCTAAACTCAGTAGATTAAAATCCATAAGTTCTTTTATGACTTGCATTTTTAAATAGTTATATGTCTCATGGTTAATCAAGATATAAAACTAACTGACAGTCACAATAAATTCTTGTTGAAAGGTTTCATACAATCATAATCATATCCTCCTACGTCTATCAACTGAAGGGTCTCGGTTAGATTTCGCCAGTCGTCTCTATCTTGAGTTTTTAATTCAATATTTATCCATTCATTATCTCCTAATTCGTGCTTCATAGTCCTCAGACATGTAGGCCTGGGTCTTCCAACTCTTCTAGTGCCTTGTGGATTGAATTGAATATAGGATTTAGGCATTAAGCCAAGCACTGGGGCATCAAAGCCCATTCAGCGCTATATAACGAAAATCATTCAATCATATCTGTACACTCACACCATTTAGTATAATTTTAACCTTTAATACAAATCGTAACACTTTCATACAATAAAATCTAGATGTGAAATAAATAGGGATTAAAAGGGTAAAATAAATAAATTAATAAAATCAATTATAGCTTGTAATATAACCCAATACTTTGTATAAATTTTCTCAAGTTCAGGGTATTACAGTTTTCCCCCAGTATATCTCTTAAAGGTTTGTCCTGGAGTAAATGTGTCCTCCTCTGAAGATTAAAAACAGGACAATCGAATAAAATATGTTTAACATCCATTGTCACTTGACAGGTACTACAAAGAGGGCCCTGTCTCCCTTCCCCACTCTTCATTAAATAATTGTGCGTTGCATGTGTATGGCCAATACGCAGCCTAGTTAAAATAATGGTATCCCTTCTACTTGTAGAATTACAAGATGACCATTTATCCCCAGCTGAACGCTAGGTGAACTACTGTAATCTCTCTTGGGGAGTGCAAAGAGCATTCCCAAACCATCTCCATCTACCCCTCATCATGATCTCATGCACATATGGCACTCGAGTAATCTCTCTTATAGTTTCATTTCTCATCATACAATATCAAAATAAATTCGAATGATTGTTCCCTTCATTTGATGTACTTCCAGAATCACTGTTGTTAAAGATTAACTACGAAAAGGATTTTCTCAAAGATGCATCCATTTGCAGAAAAAAAATAGAAATATATTTCATTACCTCTAGTTGATAACCAGGGTCTGATTATTATTATTATTATTATTACTATCCAAGCTACAACCCTAGTTGGAAAAGCAAGATGCTATAAGCACAGGAGCTCCAACAGGGAAAAATAGCCCAGTGAGGAAAGGAAATAAGAAAATAAGTAACAAAGAATGAAAGATCAGATATTAAGTTCTAGTGAGCAAACATTAGAAATATTAGCAATCAAAAGATGATTTTAGTTAGTCAATAATGAGATACATAATTTATTTTAATACATTAACTATTACACATTACACTATTGCATAAACAATGGCAACTTGGTAAAGTATTTTATTGAGAGAGAGAGAGAGAGAGAGAGAGAGAGAGAGAGAATTAAACCAGCTCAAAATCTGGGGCTTCTGTACACAATAAATTGTGTGTGAGAGAGAGAGAGAGAGAGAGAGAGAGAGAGAGAATTAAACCAGCTCTAAATCTGGGGCTTCTGTACACAATAAATTGTGTGAGAGAGAGAGAGAGAGAGAGAGAGAGAGAGAGAGATTAAACCAGCTATAAATCTGGGGCTTCTGTACACAATAAATTGTGTGTGTGTGTGTGTGAGAGAGAGAGAGAGAGAGAGAGAGAGAGAGAGAGAGAAATTAAACCAGCTATAAATCTGGGGCTTCTGTACACAATAAATTGTGTGTGTGTGTGTGAGAGAGAGAGAGAGAGAGAGAGAGAGAGAGAGAGATTAAACCAGCTCTAAATCTGTGGTTTCTTTACTCAATAAATCGTGTTACCATATCATAAAAGGCACATGGTACTGGCATCTAAACACATGTTATGCAATTATACATTGTCAAAAACTTCATTAAAAATGCATCTAAATTTTTTGCTGTCATGTAATAAAACTGCATAGAGACTTCGTTATGTATAATTTTCTGTTCATTCACAAGATCAATTTTATATAAATAAAAGGATATATCATTTCCAGGATAAGTCTTCAAGAAGTAGACTATCTACCTGGTAGACTGAAAAACCCATAATTGAAGTATTATTCACATATCATCTAAGGGTATTAAAATAAGTTTATTATCATTATTTTATTTTGTCTTATTAATTGCATTGCACAATATAGCTCATCCAATAATGTATTCTGGATCTCCTTATCATTCAATTTATATTACTCTAAAAGAATTTTGTATGTTTTTATACGGTAGGCCTACAGTAAAAGACTCAGTACTGTATTTTCAAACGGAAACATGTTGCATCAGTATTTCACTTTGCAGTTTGTTATTCAAGGCTGAAAATCTATTTCAGCTTAAAAAGACAGCTATAATCTATTTTGCAAATGCCGGACTCCAGTAGCATTTCACACTTGTTCAGGCATTTTTTGTCTGGAGAATTTATAACAGAAAATGCTGAGTCGTCTTTTTTAGATGGTTTGATAAGAGGATGTAAGCCATTTCCATTCGGTACAAACACAGTGATTGTTAACAAAACAATGAAAATGTTTGCGAGCTTCATTGCAACTTAGAATTTCTTCTTCTTCAGGGAAGCAGATTTGCTCAGTGAAGTAGTCCCAAAACGCACAAATAACTGAATTCTTTCCCAAGCAAAATATGTAATACAAATTCTTCTGTTACACAAAATAAGGACAATGTTCTTTTGAGTTCAACACTTGCTCTTGTCAGGCCACCTTACGATATGAACAACGGCAAAACACAAAGAAATGATTTCCAGTTTGTGAATGCTTGTATGTCACGACTTATGACCATTCGGAAGACGGTCAAGCACAAAGATGTAGCTGTATAATTCTTTGATTGAGTATGAGCCTTGTAAATGACAATCCCTGACCGACTGACTGCAATTTGATGTCCTTCATAATCTAGGCCAGACACGAGTGACACAATTTATGTTTTGACAGGAAATGTCGACAGAGATATCACGCTCCCTTGGATGTCAGTCAGCTCTTTAATCTTTGGTATCTGTAAAAAAAAAGGGGTGAGCTATGTATCTATATGTCAGAAACATTCCACAAACGAAACAATTTTTGTTACTGTATCTATTCTATTTAAGCTAAAAGAAAACATCCTGAAATTTCCTTATTTGGTAATAAGGTTGTATGACAATATATTAATAAATTTATATACTACACTAGGTCCCTGTTGAAACACAAATTTGGTCATTTAATTTTCATCCACATCAGCTAAAATGATAAATTTAAAAATTAAATAAACAAACAGAATGAAAGTCAACATGAAAACAGTTCCAGATGAAGGGAAAGGAAAGTCATCTGTACTAAGTATATAATTTTAAAACCAAGCTCATATGCTATGTTATTATTCATCTTATATGCTTTTCTGTTCAAAGGGATGTTAAAGTATCTGTTCTCTTCTGAGTGCATCATGACAGATCATTGCTTCCCTCTAATAACATGTTGGCTTTGAATTAAGAATCTCCCTCTTCCTACGGGATGCCATAAAGCATGTCTAATCAGTTGATAAACCCACCTTCTCTCTCTCTACATTGACAGAATATCAATCAATTAGATAATTATCATATCTCTCATTGTGCAATTGCAGGATTTTTATAATGATTTTTTTATGTCAAGAGGAACTTGCATATAAATTCTCATTATCCTTTCTAGTTAGGAACATAGAACTTTCAAGTAAGAAAATGTGAGAGAGAGAGAGAGAGAGAGAGAGAGAGAGAGAGAGAGAGAGAGAGAGAGAGAGAGATATTTTTCACTTTCTGGTAACTTTTTTGAATATGTGGAAAATAACATAATATGGGAACTACTGGTAGTTAACAAGAATGGTTTAGCAAATGCAAGATTATATTTTCTTTATGAGGGAGAGCGAAAAGGTTGTAGAGGTTGTAGTTATGGAGTATTTATCTCTGAAAGGAAGGAAGCTAGATAAGATAGACCATGCACTTTGCTTACTCTCTTCGAGAGGGCTAAACTAAAGCTAGAAGGAAGACTGTCAGGAAAGTAAGGTCTCGATCTGAAGGTTTGTGGAGGGGTTTGTAAGGTGTCATCTTA
>NC_090764.1:20218196-20228196 GCF_036898095.1 Palaemon carinicauda
AGCACCGGAGAACTGAATGAATTACCCAGTTGTAGGGAGAGTTTGCTGTGTTTTCTCACATCCTATTCAGGTTTAGACAAGTCTAGAATGAATGACTAGCTTAGAGGCTCGACCGATGCTTTCCGTCTACAGTTTTAACAGAATGCATAGTCAGTGAGGAGAGCTTTGCTGGTGTGTGTCGTGTCGTTTTTCTCCTGTAACGTGGATTATTTTTGGGTCCTTACTCTTTACATTTATGCGAATGACCCAGTAGTGTTTATTCATTGTTTATTTAATTCTGGTGTTATCAGGAACTGCATAGTTCGGTGGATGCTTTCCTCTTGGTAAGGGTAAAAGAGAGACTTTAGCTATGGTAAGCAGCTCTTCTAGGAGAAGGATACTCCAAAATCAGACCATTGTTCTCTAGTCTTGGGCAGTGCCATAGCCTCTGTACCATGGTCTTCCACTGTATTGGGTTAGAGTTCTCTTGCTTGAGGGTACACTCGGGCACACTATTCTATTTTTTTTTTCTTCCTCTTGCTTTTTGAAGTTTTTATAGTCTATATGTGAAAGATCTATTTTAATGTTGTTACTGCATTTATAATATTTTATTTTAATTGTTTTTACTTCTCTTGTAGTTAATTTCCTTATTTCCTTTACTCATTGGGCTGTTTTTCCCTGTTGGAGCCCTTAGACTCATATCATCCTACTTTTCCAACTAGGGTTGTAGCTTAGCTAGTAATAATGATAATAGTAATAATGATAATAATAATAATATAAGAAATCTTTTGTGATTATCTTACCTTCAACTAATCTCATAATATTTCGCTGTGAATTATCTTTTATGAAAACCCCTGCTAAATTGCTCTGGCCTGGATGGGGAATATTGTTGTGGTAGCCTTTTGGAAACGTCCCTGTCGCCCAAGCCCGATAGTTTCTAGTAGTGTCTGTAACCTCACCATCCTTGTGTCCTAGGGATAGTGGGTTAGGGGGAGCATATAGGTCTACCTGCTGTGTCATTAGCAGCTACTGCGTGGCCCTCATTGATACTAGATTGGGTGGAGATAGGGCTTGGGCACTGATCACAATGTATATTTGGGCTGTTCATATGACAACTCATCTCTTACCTCTGCCACTCATAAGTGACTATTAAATCGGATATTATAACCTGTACTTGGCCGTCTATACACCAAGAACAAGATTTTATATTATCTCATATCATTAGACGCTGATATACATTTTACCATAGAAAAAGTGTAAGAGAAAGTTACAATTTGAACTTTATAGAATAAATCTCAATATTTGGTTACTCCAATTAGCTTTTTGGATCTCTGTAAGGCATTGTTACTTCCTCCCGATTCCTAAGGTATGTTGCAAGTTGTATCAACAAGTTTCAGCGCCCATCACCTTCACAGAACATAAGGCCATGTATATGCATGATTTTTTTTTCAGTATATAAATCGATACTTTCTCTCTCTCTCTCTCTCTCTCTCTCTCTCTCTCTCTCTCTCTCTCTCTCTCTCTCTCTCTCTCTCTCTCTCTCTCTGTAAGTATAGATGGTGCAGATGGATGATGAGACGAGTGAGTGACTCACCGTTCTTGATGATGTTAATGTCTAAAGTGTCGCCATTGTTGTAATCATTATGATCGTTACCAAGATTGTCTCTGCCTGATGTGTGTTTGTGTGTATATATATGTATATATGTATATATATGTGTGTATATGTATATAAATATATATATATATATATATATATATATATATATATATATATATATATATGAGAGAGAGAGAGAGAGGAGAGAGAGGAGAGAGAGAGAGAGAGAGAGAGAGGAGAGAGAGAGAGAGAGAGAGACTGACGTTTGTTTGTTTGTTTGTTGAAATTTTACACGTCCAATTCAACTTATATGAGATTCAGTATTAATCACAGGTCCCCCGTCTTTATCTTAACAGTAAGGTTGGGGACACTAATGAAAACTCCTGTGACATGAGCAGTCTTTGGATCTACAGATCACGATTCTTCGATGGTTCTCTTATTATTATTATTATTAATACTAGCCGATCTTTCTTGACTTATCTTCCTGTCCGTGTGTTCGGTCCTACATATACTCATCCATGGGTTAAAGTTGAAAATTTTTTAAGCACTATGATTTTTATATATTCGAAGATAAGGACTTATAACTTCACGTAGATAAATATCATCTCTTGTTTATGTAAATTCAGCCATTCAAGGTCGAGGTCATAATGATTAGCATCCAGAGGTCAAATGTAGTTTATCGATTAATGAGATATGTTTAAAAGCACATGATAATTTCCATTAATTAATTAAGGGGGTTCTTATACATTTTAAATATGCCTGTATCGTATTTTAAATTCTTAAACATTTTGATTAAGCAAAGAATCACTTAATAAGTTTGCTTAATATTTTGAATGATTATGATAAATAATATTCCGGCAAAGAACTGCACAGCTAAAGCTCTTTCTCAAGTAATTATTATTATTATTATTTCTTGCTAAGCTACAACCCTTGTTGGAAAAGCAGAATGCTATAAGCCCGAGGTCACCAACTGGAAAAAATAGGCCAGTGATGAAAAGAAATAAGGAAACTACAAGAAAAGTAATCAACAATTAGTATAAAATATTTTAACAAGGTCACCAACAGGAAAAATACCCCAGTGAGGAAAGGAAATAAGGAAACTACAACAAAAGCAATTAACAATTGTTATACATTAAGATAGATATTTTATATATACACTATAAAAACTTTATAACAAACAAGAGTAAGAGAAATAAGATAGAATAGTGTGCCCGAGTGTACCCTCAAGCAAGAGAACTCTACCCCAAGACAGTGATGGATGTATTTCTATTGTTGGTGCCACGTGGGAATTTTGCGGATCGTGGCACTCGTTGGCATCCACTTGAGGGTGTGTCATGGCGGGAGAAAATTTGAAATGTTTCTTTCTTGGCTAACTTTTTTTTTGTGCTTTGTTTTAACAGAGTAATTTAGTTCTATGACGTTGCAGTACTCTCGTTTGCATGTGAGAGTTGGTCATGAGTGTAAGGCGTGGAACTCTTATCATAATGTTAAGGGATTTATACCAGGCATGCGATCACTGACAGATAAGTAAGAAGTGGGGAGATGGGATAAGGATAAGGTTGAGGATAATAAGCCACTTTTATTGTAGGGTTTTGAGATGAAGGGGTAAGGGATAAAGGATAATCATCCACTTTTATTTATATCAATTAGATTTTTCTTATCTTTAGAGGCACTATGCCTCTGGTTGGGTGGGAGTAGGGGAAGGATGAAGGAAGTAGGAGTATTGTAGAAGGGGGCAGACCCCATTGCTTAGTTTCTCTTATTGTCAGTTTCAAGATTGAGGCCCATTGCTTCCGTTGCTGTTACCTCTTTGGAACCACGAAGACTTAGTACTATAGTCAATTGTTTTTAGTGAGGCAGATTTGCACCGGGCCGCAGGGGTGCCCATTTACCTCGGAAAAGTTTCCTGATCGCTGATTGGTTGGACAAGATAATTCTAACCAATCAGCGATCAGGAAACTTTTCCGAGCTAAAAGGGCACCGCTGCGAGTCAGTGCAAATACGTCTCATTAAAAAAAATCGAGTATAGGAATAGTGGGGAAAAGAATAGGAGCTTTGATCATAGTAGGAGAGATCAGAAAGATATTTATATTGGGTGAGCGATTTTAGTAGGAGAGAAAGGGTCGTTTTTGGAGTCGAACGTGAAAGGCAATGTCACTATGAAATAGGGAAAACCTCATAATAGTAATGTTACGCTAGATTCTTATTTCCTTCTTTTCTATGAGCTTCATCTTTTCCATACCTTTTATCTTTACTTATTCCATTTCCTTACCTTCCGTTTTCTCTGCATTTTTTCAGATTTCTCTGACTTTCTTTCATTCGTCTTCTGAAATCTGTGACTAATTGAAAGTTATCGCTTATACTTTCGCAGTAATTTCTGGAAATGTTTTGTGACATATTTCTGTAATGAGAAAATATACACGTAACATTATTATTATTATTATTATTATTATTATTATTTTTATTATTTCTATTATTATTGATATTGTTATTATTGTTGTTGTTATTATCATCATCATCATTATTATTATTATTATTATTATTATTATTATTATTATTATTATTATTATGTAAGCAAACATGGTTATGGAAAAGGTTAAAAAACCAAATATCTCATAAAACAAGATTCCAAAGAAATATCTTTTGCATTTGATAAAGTAATCTGAAGAGAGTAAATAACTATGAAAATAAGATATCATGGATAAATATATCTGGAAAACACATAACATTGGAGATATGTGATCATGTGTGCATCTTACTGGTCACATCGAAAGAGAAAACTTTATGTAGTTTTTCCATTACCTCATTGGGAGACAATTTATCACTTAGATAAAATGTCACGTTGAGGGGACAATCTTTACATCTAGAGCGTTTTTTTTTTTTTTTTTTTTTTTGTGTTTATAGGGTTGGTCTTTATGCTTGCATTTATATAGCATGTATATATTTCGTAGTGTTTTTTTTTTTGCGTTGAATTTATATTTGTGTAAACTTTAAGCGCGCATGTATATACTGTACTTCGTTGTGTGTGTGTGTGTGTTTTTTTTTTGCATATACTTCGTTGTGTGTTTCTTTATCGTTGAATTAATGTTTATATGTGTGTAAATTTTATGCTCGCATGTATATACTTCGTTAAGTGTTTTTTTTTCGATGAATTAATGTTTATATATGTGTAAACTTTCTACTCGCATGTATATACTTCGTTGTGTTTTTTTTTCATTGAATTTATGTTTATGTGTGTAAATTTTTATGCTCGCATGTATATACTTCGTTGTGGTTTTTTTTTTTTTGCGTTGAATTTATATTTATATGTGTTTAACCTTTATGCTCACATGTAGAGTATATACTTCGTTGTATGTTTCTTTACATACGGAAATTTTTAAGAATGATTTATTGTTAATTTTTTCTCATCGATTATTTATTTCCCTATTTCCTTTCCTCACTGGGATAATTTTCTCTGGTGGAGCCCTTGGGCTTATAGCATCTTGGTTTTCCAACTAGGGTTGTAGCTTAGCTAGTAATAATAATAATGATAATAATAATAGTAATAATAATGATAGCAATAATAATAATAATAATAATAATAAGTCATAGTTGATATTCTAAAACCTTTGTTATTATCAGTTATTTCCATTCCGTTGTTTCTCTTGCCCCCCCCCCTTTTTTTTGTGCATAACACGCACGATCATCCTTTGTAACACGCTCCGCTTGTGATTCGAAAATGCGACGGTAATAGTGTTGAATTTCATGCCCAGTAACTTCCGGCCAAGTGTTTCAGCCGTTGCATTGTTGCAAGGGGCCTCATAATGGCAGATTTTACTCTTTATTGTTCTCTCGGTTAGGGATATGGGATGTTTTAAGTCTCTCTCTCTCTCTCTCTCTCTCTCTCTCTCTCTCTCTCTCTCTCTCTCTCTCTCTCTCTCTCTCTCTCACTTTCCACAACCAGACAGGAAATATATTACAAATCAGTGAAGTGTATCTGACATTTTAAATCACATTATGCATATATATATATATATATATATATATATATATATATATATATATATATATATATATGCATATATAAGTGTATATATATATATATTTATATGTATTGATATATATTTATATGTTTATATATATACATATTTATATGTATATATATATTTATATTTGTATGTTTATATATATTTATATTTGTATGTTTATACACACACACACACACACACACACATATATATATATATATATATATATATATATATATATATATATATATTTGTGTATACATATAAATATATATGTATATATGTATGTGTATATATATATATATATATATATATATATATATATATATATATATATATATATATATATATATATATATATATGACGTCACCAGTGTTGAACAGTTTCCTGATGTTAATCTTTGATTATCTTCTATTATCTTCTATAATCTACTCGCCCTTAAACTCATCATACCTATAGGGATCAGAATCATATCTCTCTCTCTCTCTCTCTCTCTCTCTCTCTCTCTCTCTCTCTCTCTCTCTCTCGAACGGAAGTTGTCCAGGGCGTCGTCATGGGACCCCTTATCCGCCAAATGTGAATCCTCCCAAATCCGTGATTACTCGCTAACTCTTCACTCTGGATTGGGTCCCCGATTATCTGAATCAACATTATGAGCTGGAGAAGAGAAATATGTGTTAGTTATCACTCAAGGGTAAATGGCAAATTGGGCTATTTTTCCCTGTTGGAGCCCTTGGGCTTATAGCATCTTGCTTTTAATTGTTCATTACTTCATATAAGCCCAAGGGCTCCTAAGCCCAAGGGCTCCAACAGGGAAGAATAGCCCAGTGAGGAAAGGAAATAAATAAACGATATATGAATTAATGAACTATTAAAGGTAAGATGCTATAAGCCTAAGGGCTCTAATAGGGAAAAATAGCCCAGCTAGGAAAGGAAATATGGAAATAAATAACGAGGCTATAAGTTCAAGGGCTCCAACAGGGAAAAATAGCCCAGTGAGGAAAGGAAATAAAGAAATAAATAAACGATTATGAAGTAATGAATGATTAAAAGCATGATGATATAATCCCAAGGGCTCCGACAAGGAAAAATATCCCTGTGAGGAAAGGAAATTAGGAAATAAATAAACGATATATGAAGTAATGATCAATTAAAAGCAAGATGCTATAAGCCCAAGGGCTCCAACAGGGAAAATATAGCCTAGTGAGGAAAGGAAATAAATAAACGATTACGAAGTAATGAATAATTAAAAGCAAGATGCTTTAAGCCCAAAGACTCCAACGGGGAAAATATAGCCCAGTGAGGAAAGGAAATAGGGAAATATATAAACGATATATAAAGTAATGAACTAATTTTATTTAAATACTTATTGTAAATATGCAAATGCGTTCAGTATAATATAAGGGCTCGTATTCATGTTACCATGTGAACTTTAATGTTTTACATTGTTTTTTTTTTTCTTTTTTTTTTTTTGTGTGTGTGTGGAAAGTTTCTCACCAACAACATAAGTGGAAAATCTAGCTTTGTTTATCCTATAGCATACTATGCTTATCTATAAATACTGTCACCAGAACGTAAAACCACCTAATTTCTTATTTGCAATTCCCTTCTTATAAACACTTGCATAGCCACAGAGAGCCACAGCTTAAGAAGTAAACAGCCTTGACGAAGATCACCTAAAGGCCCACTTTCTTGGAAGCTGTAATTATCCATATGGAGATGAGACAGCAGCAGGATTTTTGTTGTGCCGGAGGGGAGGTAGGTGAGGATCATGGGTGGTGGTGGTTGAGAAGCGGGGGGATTGTAGGAGGAACACGTTACCTGCGGAAGTCCTTAGTCTGCTTCCTCTTTACCTTTCGCGCGGGAAGACAGCCATCAGGAAGATCCTCCGCCCAATGATGGGTGGTGCGTAGGAGCGCATAGGAGGTCCTTTTTTTTCTGATTCTGTTTTTCAGTCTGCGCTTAGTTTTATATATCTCTCTTTTACTCTATTTTAAGTTTACCTTTTTATTTATTCTTTTTTTTTAATAAGGTAAAAGCTTCTTCACGCCTTGTAGGAAAGATATGTAGGATTGTTTTGTCGCGCAGCTGGCAACCTCGTCGTGACCGACAGGTGGGCACGAAGATGGACAGGGGTTGATCCTCCATGTTGCCATATAGTGAATAAATTTATTCGTGAACAAATGATATACATTTTTAATAAATGAAAAAAAATAAAAAAATAAAAGATAAAAATGTGGGTGGCTTCAATCTTTAGTTGTGTTTATGTACTTGATATATTCCTGCTTATTATTTATGTTGGAAACTAAACAAAAGAATTAATTTATGCATTTTGGCTATGAATGATTTGAGTTGTATTGTTTCCTGTTATTTTGGTAAGACTTTGAGATGACGGAACTTATTTTCGTTAATATGACGAAAACCGTTAGAGGATATGTGGATATTTTGAACGGTTCACAATTTTATTAACTTAGTGAATTTTATTATCATTTGAAAAATCTTAGATTTTGTTTTATTATTGTTGTTGTTTTACTGTTATAATTATAGCTACCCTCAAAATTTATTATCTTAATAAAATTCTATCACATTTGAAAATTTTGGATTTTGTTTATTAATATTGTTGTTGTTGTTTTAATATTATTATAGTTAACCTCAAAAATTTGTTTTCTTAATAAATTCTATTAACATTTTAAAGTCTTGGATTTTGATTATTATTATTATTATTATTATTATTATTGTTGTTGTTGTTGTTGTTGTTGTTGTTTTACTATTATTATTATAGTTGCCCGTCAAAATTTATTATCTTAATAAATTCTATTAATATTTGTAAGTCTTGGATTTTGATTATTATTATTATTATTATTATTATTATTATTATTATTATTATTATTATTATTATAATTATTATTATTATTACTGATAAAGTTATAAATGGAGAAGGATTGATTTAAAAGTTCAAGATAGAGACGACTGGCGAGATCTAACCGAGGCCCTTTGCGTAAGAGATTATTATTATTATTATTATTATTATTATTATTATTATTATTATTATTATTATTATTACTACTACTACTTGCTAAGCTACAACCCTTGTTGGAAATAATGATGATGATGATGATTATTATTATTATTACTATCATTATTATCATTATTATTATTAAAACGATTGAAATAAACGCATATCTCTCCTCCCCCCCCTCGTCCGTACTCCTGCTCAGTAATGTGTATAATTCAGTCCGTTCATATTAACACACGCTCGTCCTTAGCTTTGAGAGCAATGCTGCGAGCTTTTCAAGATAATTGTCACTACCGTTGTCATGGCGGGGGAAGGGAAGAGAAGATTGGCGGAGGATAAGGATGAATAATCCTTGTAATGTAGTCTGATGAGATCACGCCTTGCGTGTATAGCAGAAGGTTAGGATCAAGAAAGTGGGATAGTTTAATTGGAGAGAGAGAGAGAGAGAGAGAGAGAGAGAGAGAGAGAGAGAGAGAGAGAGAGAGAGAGAGAGAGAGAGAGGGGGGGCCGCCTCTGTGTCTATGTGCTTTTTCGGATGTTTCTGATTGAGTATTTGTGAGAGAGAGATATAGAGGGGGGGGGGGGCTGTGTGTATTTGTGCTTTTTCGAAGGTTAGGATCAAGAAAGTGTGATAGTTTAATTGGAGAGAGAGAGAGAGAGAGAGAGAGAGAGAGAGAGAGAGAGAGAGAGAGAGAGAGGGGGGGGGGGGGCGCCTCTGTGTCTATGTGCTTTTTCGGATGTTTCTGATTGAGTATTTGTGAGAGAGAGATATAGAGGGGGGGGGCTGTGTGTATTTGTGCTTTTTCGAAGGTTAGGATCAAGAAAGTGTGATAGTTTAATTGGAGAGAGAGAGAGAGAGAGAGAGAGAGAGAGAGAGAGAGAGAGAGAGAGAGAGAGAGAGAGAGAGAGTTTTTAAGGAAATTTATTCATACGGTTTGGTTTCCTGGATATTTTACATGATTATTTATGTCATGCATAATTTTTTTAGTTAAAATACTTTTTTTTTTTTTAAGAAACATTCCTGCATTTTGATTTTCTGGATTTTTGTTTTTGTTTTTATTTCTTGCATAATTGTATTGGGCAAATGTTTGCAAACCTACGTTTTAATTATCTTTTAATAATTAGTTTATTTCTTTTGTAATTATTTATAGTTGATATTATGGTCAATGATGTTGTATTCTGAAAAATTAATTTTCTTTGCGATGTTGTTGTCATTTTGACTCGTTCAACTTACAAGCATTTATAAGTACAGTATTACTTAAGACAAGAGTTTATAAAGACGTTATGTTCATTATGATAGAATATAACTTTTATCCGCTTAAATTGCCTCACTTATTGTATCAGATTAATAGTGAGGTTCTATAGGAAGACTTTATAGCCATTTTTCATTTTAAATTTCA
>NC_090764.1:20233196-20238196 GCF_036898095.1 Palaemon carinicauda
TGAAATCACTGTCAGATCTTTGTCCAGACAACCTCTATAACGTTTACAACGTTTCCAGAAGCTGATATCACGGTCAGATCTTTTTTCAGACAACCTCTGTAATGTTTACAACGTTTCCAGAAGCTGAAATCACTGTCAGATCTTTGTCCAGACAACCTCTATAACGTTTACAACGTTTCCAGAAGCTGATATCACGGTCAGATCTTTTTTCAGACAACCTCTGTAATGTTTACAACGTTTCCAGAAGCTGAAATCACTGTCAGATCTTTGTCCAGACAACCTCTATACGTTTACAACGTTTCCAGAAGCTGATATCACGGTCAGACCTTTTTTCAGACAACCTCTGTAATGTTTACAACGTTTCCAGAAGCTGAAATCACTGTCAGATCTTTGTCCAGACAACCTCTATAACGTTTACAACGTTTCCAGAAGCTGATATCACGGTCAGATCTTTTTTCAGACAACCTCTGTAATGTTTACAACGTTTCCAGAAGCTGAAATCACTGTCAGATCTTTGTTCAGACAACCTCTATAACGTTTACAACGTTTCCAGAAGCTGATATCACGGTCAGATCTTTTTTCAGACAACCTCTGTAATGTTTACAACGTTTCCAGAAGCTGAAATCACTGTCAGATCTTTGTTCAGACAACCTCTATAACGTTTACAACGTTTCCAGAAGCTGATATCACGGTCAGATCTTTTTTCAGACAACCTCTGTAATGTTTACAACGTTTCCAGAAGCTGAAATCACTGTCAGATCTTTGTCCAGACAACCTCTATACGTTTACAACGTTTCCAGAAGCTGATATCACGGTCAGATCTTTTTTCAGACAACCTCTGTAATGTTTACAACGTTTCCAGAAGCTGAAATCACTGTCAGATCTTTGTCCAGACAACCTCTATACGTTTACAACGTTTCCAGAAGCTGATATCACGGTCAGATCTTTTTTCAGACAACCTCTGTAATGTTTACAACGTTTCCAGAAGCTGAAATCACTGTCAGATCTTTGTCCAGACAACCTCTATACGTTTACAACGTTTCCAGAAGCTGATATCACGGTCAGACCTTTTTTCAGACAACCTCTGTAATGTTTACAACGTTTCCAGAAGCTGAAATCACTGTCAGATCTTTGTCCAGACAACCTCTATAACGTTTACAACGTTTCCAGAAGCTGATATCACGGTCAGATCTTTTTTCAGACAACCTCTATAACGTTTACAACGTTTCCAGAAGCTGATATCACGGTCAGATCTTTTTTCAGACAACCTCTATAACGTTTACAACGTTTCCAGAAGCTGATATCACGGTCAGATCTTTTTTCAGACAACCTCTGTAATGTTTACATCGTTTCCAGAAGCTGAAATCACTGTCAGATCTTTGTCCAGACAACCTCTATAACGTTTACAACGTTTCCAGAAGCTAAAATCACGGTCAGATCTTTACACAGACAACCTCTATACGTTTACAACGTTTCCAGAAGCTGATATCACGGTCAGATCTTTTTTCAGACAACCTCTATAACGTTCACAACGCTTCCAGAAGCTGAAATCACTGTCAGATCTTTGTTCAGACAACCTCTATAACGTTTACAACGTTTCCAGAAGCTGATATCACGGTCAGATCTTTTTTCAGACAACCTCTGTAATGTTTACAACGTTTCCAGAAGCTGAAATCACTGTCAGATCTTTGTTCAGACAACCTCTATAACGTTTACAACGTTTCCAGAAGCTGATATCACGGTCAGATCTTTTTTCAGACAACCTCTGTAATGTTTACAACGTTTCCAGAAGCTGGAATCACTGTCAGATCTTTGTTCAGACAACCTCTATAACGTTTACAACGTTTCCAGAAGCTGATATCACGGTCAGATTTTTTTTCAGACAACCTCTATAACGTTCACAACGCTTCCAGAAGCTGAAATCACTGTCAGATCTTTGTTCAGACAACCTCTATAACGTTTACAACGTTTCCAGAAGCTGATATCACGGTCAGATCTTTTTTCAGACAACCTCTGTAATGTTTACAACGTTTCCAGAAGCTGAAATCACCGTCAGATCTTTGTCCAGACAACCTCTATACGTTTACAACGTTTCCAGAAGCTGATATCACGGTCAGACCTTTTTTCAGACAACCTCTATAACGTTTACAACGTTTCCAGAAGCTGAAATCACTGTCAGATCTTTGTCCAGACAACCTCTATACGTTTACAACGTTTCCAGAAGCTGAAATCACTGTCAGATCTTTGTCCAGACAACCTCTATACGTTTACAACGTTTCCAGAAGCTGAAATCACTGTCAGATCTTTGTCCAGACAACCTCTATACGTTTACAACGTTTCCAGAAGCTGATATCACGGTCAGATCTTTTTTCAGACAACCTCTGTAATGTTTACAACGTTTCCAGAAGCTGAAATCACTGTCAGATCTTTGTCCAGACAACCTCTATAACGTTTACATCGTTTCCAGAAGCTGAAATCACTGTCAGATCTTTGTCCAGACAACCTCTATAACGTTCACAACGTTTCCAGAAGCTAAAATCACGGTCAGATCTTTACACAGACAACCTCTATACGTTTACAACGTTTCCAGAAGCTGATATCACGGTCAGATCTTTTTTCAGACAACCTCTGTAATGTTTACATCGTTTCCAGAAGCTGAAATCACTGTCAGATCTTTGTCCAGACAACCTCTATAACGTTTACAACGTTTCCAGAAGCTAAAATCACGGTCAGATCTTTACACAGACAACCTCTATACGTTTACAACGTTTCCAGAAGCTGATATCACGGTCAGATCTTTTTTCAGACAACCTCTATAACGTTCACAACGCTTCCAGAAGCTGAAATCACTGTCAGATCTTTGTTCAGACAACCTCTATAACGTTTACAACGTTTCCAGAAGCTGATATCACGGTCAGATCTTTTTTCAGACAACCTCTGTAATGTTTACAACGTTTCCAGAAGCTGAAATCACTGTCAGATCTTTGTCCAGACAACCTCTATAACGTTTACAACGTTTCCAGAAGCTGATATCACGGTCAGATCTTTTTTCAGACAACCTCTGTAATGTTTACAACGTTTCCAGAAGCTGAAATCACTGTCAGATCTTTGTTCAGACAACCTCTATAACGTTTACAACGTTTCCAGAAGCTGATATCACGGTCAGATCTTTTTTCAGACAACCTCTGTAATGTTTACAACGTTTCCAGAAGCTGAAATCACTGTCAGATCTTTGTTCAGACAACCTCTATAACGTTTACAACGTTTCCAGAAGCTGATATCACGGTCAGATCTTTTTTCAGACAACCTCTGTAATGTTTACAACGTTTCCAGAAGCTGAAATCACTGTCAGATCTTTGTTCAGACAACCTCTATAACGTTTACAACGTTTCCAGAAGCTGATATCACGGTCAGATCTTTTTTCAGACAACCTCTATAACGTTCACAACGCTTCCAGAAGCTGAAATCACTGTCAGATCTTTGTTCAGACAACCTCTATAACGTTTACAACGTTTCCAGAAGCTGATATCACGGTCAGATCTTTTTTCAGACAACCTCTGTAATGTTTACAACGTTTCCAGAAGCTGAAATCACTGTCAGATCTTTGTTCAGACAACCTCTATAACGTTTACAACGTTTCCAGAAGCTGATATCACGGTCAGATCTTTTTTCAGACAACCTCTGTAATGTTTACAACGTTTCCAGAAGCTGAAATCACTGTCAGATCTTTGTTCAGACAACCTCTATAACGTTTACAACGTTTCCAGAAGCTGATATCACGGTCAGATCTTTTTTCAGACAACCTCTGTAATGTTTACAACGTTTCCAGAAGCTGAAATCACTGTCAGATCTTTGTTCAGACAACCTCTATAACGTTTACAACGTTTCCAGAAGCTGATATCACGGTCAGATCTTTTTTCAGACAACCTCTGTAATGTTTACAACGTTTCCAGAAGCTGAAATCACTGTCAGATCTTTGTTCAGACAACCTCTATAACGTTTACAACGTTTCCAGAAGCTGATATCACGGTCAGATCTTTTTTCAGACAACCTCTGTAATGTTTACAACGTTTCCAGAAGCTGAAATCACTGTCAGATCTTTGTTCAGACAACCTCTATAACGTTTACAACGTTTCCAGAAGCTGATATCACGGTCAGATCTTTTTTCAGACAACCTCTATAACGTTCACAACGCTTCCAGAAGCTGAAATCACTGTCAGATCTTTGTTCAGACAACCTCTATAACGTTTACAACGTTTCCAGAAGCTGATATCACGGTCAGATCTTTTTTCAGACAACCTCTGTAATGTTTACAACGTTTCCAGAAGCTGAAATCACTGTCAGATCTTTGTTCAGACAACCTCTATAACGTTTACAACGTTTCCAGAAGCTAAAATCACGGTTAGATCTTTGCATAGAAAGCCTACTATGTAATTAGTATTTTCTTATTCCCCCACCGTAAATTTCAAAAGTGTAAGAATAGATAATTTATTCCATGACGTTAATACAAATTCTACGCACTTGAAATACGATTACAATTTAGTGTAAAAATACACCCAAACGTGTTGCAATTTACCTTGACCTATTTATTGCCCCACATTAAAAGGTCTCCCCTTTCAACCTGCTCTCCCCAGCGACACCCAAACCCAGCTGCATGGCGCAAAAACGCCCGCGAGACGCCCATTTTGCCATTCATGGGAGCGTGGCCCCATGAAACTATATAATAACTGACGATATAGATGTCAGCCACCCTCGTAGACCCCTCTCTGGCACCGTCGTCGGCGACAGAATTTTTTTTTCCCTTTCAGAGTAATTCCTTTTACAGCTTCCCAATACGCCCTGTCGCGCCCATTTTCGCGCCTGAGGGCGCAACGACGGAGGCGCGTCAGATGGACAGATGGGAGAACACACACACGTGTGGCCTTCGACGTCACATGCGAATCGTAAACACGAACACACAGACAAATAGATTTGGAAGAGAGACACAAATGCATTTTTAG
>NC_090764.1:20240461-20262961 GCF_036898095.1 Palaemon carinicauda
TAATAATAATAATAATAATAATAATGTATATGAGCTAATTTTCTTTATCATGAAGCTTTTATTAATTTGAAAGCAAGGCGAAGGTCGTCTTTCCATTTTTATTTTAAAAAATGCAATTACAATTATACCTAAAAAAAAAAGTTCTTAATAATTCTCAATGGCGTCAGATTACCGACGTTATTTTCACTTCAAAACATGTGAACATATCAAAAAACAAATATACCAATTTGTTTTCAAGAATACTAATCTTTTCGTTATTTCTTTTACATACAGGTGCGCATGTAACCGTCAGGTAATCACAAATGACTTTAGCAAACAGGTGTTTTGTTTTTACTAATTTGTACGTGGGTTTTCTATTCTTTTTTCGTTTAAATTGAATTATGTTTCCCGAAAGAAACTAAAGTATATTTGAAGTACCTTTATATATATATATATATATATATATATATATATATATATATATATATATATATATATATATACATATATATATATATATATATATATATATATATATATATTATATATATATATATATATATATATATATATACAAATATATATGTGTATTTGAAGTACCTTTATATATATATATATATATATATATATATATATATATATATATATATATATATATGTGTGTGTGTGTGTATATATATATATAAATATATATATATATATATATATATATAGGTACTTGAAATATACTTGTTTCTTCTTGGATACCTAATTCAATTTAAACGAATATATATATATATATATATATATATATATATATATATAGAGAGAGAGAGAGAGAGAGAGAGAGAGAGAGAGAGAGAGAGAGAGAGAGAGAGAGAGAGAGAGAGAGAGAATCAAATCCTACTAATTCATACATTACAGGTGAATATTTCAACAGTAGAAAAATACACCAGTAAAAAAAAATCTTCTCATACCACCTACGACAATGAAACACTAATATTCAAGCCATTCTGGACCTTCTACCCCAGGAAATAGCAATCTACAACCTACCTAACAAGAAATTTGGAAAATCACGGCACGCCCTCAAACGGGCGAAATTGAACAACAGAACAAGAGAAGTTGATCATAAATTCCCTTGACAACTGGGACTCCATCTCCTTAAACCCCAACGAACAGGGAGTGACAAGTGCATCAGCTTCACTGGCAGACGAAAGCTGCTCCGAATTAGGGAGTGGGTCCTCGCCCACCGATGGGTTGACATCGTCTGGGATTACGATCTACCCCAAAGCCGACGGAAAGTCCTTCAAAGGAGGCAACCGTACTTTTATTATTATTATTATTACGAGCTAAGCTATAATACTAGTTGGAAAAGAAAGATGCTATAAGCCCAAGGGCTCCAACAGGGAACAATAGCCCAGTAAAGAAAGGAAGCAAAGAAATAAATGAACTTCAAGAGAAGTGATAAAGAATCAAAATGAAGTATTTTAAGAACAGTAACGAAATCAAATTACATCTTTCCTATATAACCTATAAAAACTTGAAAAAACAAGAAGAGAAATAAGATATAACAGTGCGCCTGAGTGTACCCTCAAGCAAAGAACTTTAATGCAAGACAGTGGAAGACATGGTACAGAAACTATGGCACTATTCAAGAATAGAGAACAATAAATAAAAGGAATAAAGTTCTTAACAGTTCTCAAAGGTGTCGAATTACCAACGTTACTATCACTTCAAAACATATGAGAAAAAGCACGTTAATAGAAGAAGGTATAGACTCTCACAATGATGAACATATGAAGAAGAGTACTTTCGAAATAAAAGAATATATTTCAATTTGGCACTATTCATTACCAGGTAAACTGGACGCATCCTTGTACACATATATTTCTGACACGATTCAATCACAGACTTACCAAGAAACATCAATAACAAATGCAGTAGTTTCTTGTAAACTGCAGGACAAAAGGCTCAGACATGTCTCCATTTATGTCAGAATTTTGTCCAGTTTTCATCAAAACCTTGGCCAACTTCGGATTGGTGATGGTGGGCGACTTTGAACTGATCGCTCACAGCAAATCAACTTAGTATGGGTAGCCATGACTAGCACAGCTTATCTGATCATGGCGATACACAAACTTTCACTACGTTGAGGTATCCCCACTCAGAAAGGGACTAGATAACATATTCGCTATCAATCATTCAATCTTTAATAATGATTGACTTCTTAAAAGATAAACTGCATTACTATCGCTAAGCTATGGCTATTTCCTTACGTACATTTTGACGAAAATGTTTCCAAAAAAAAAAAAAAAAAAAAAACTCTAGCTGGTTATTTACTTGGCATAGCCTAGTGTAGCTATTGTCTAACGCTTGCACATCATTCATCGTTCTTAACCAAATGCTCCTCAGCAGCACAACGACCCTCGTACAATCACTGCATCAATACCCTCCTCTTGTTTCCTAGATATTAAGACTTCCAATCGACGAGGTGTTCGAATAGATCTTCAACCAATAATCCCTAATCACCAGCTTTTGTTCTTCCATTCTCACAGCAGGGTTAAACCACCTCAAAACATACGGTTTATTCTTTTCACCCAAATTGACATTTTCACCACTTTTTATCTCAACATGTCCCACCTATTTGTAACTTCGATCAATTTGCATTACATCACCAAAAAGAAGAGTAAGTTCCTTGTACAGAGTGACATGTGCAATGACATACATACCAATTGCCTCTGCCACTCATGAGTCCCATTTAAAACTTGAACTGTAGGGAATGCGCGTTATTCTGGGTTTTCATCATCTGAATGTAGCTTTAAAGTACTACAATAACCAAAGGGGAATAATTGGAAGAATACTTGAATGATGAAAATCAACAGCAAACTAGACTTAAAATTCCTAAATATCATGAACCATTGAGAAGTGCCACAAGGACATGTATTAGGTCCGGTTATATTCTGTATCTATTCGGGTTGTTTGTCAATTGCATCACATTTAGGTTCTCAATTTCAAGGTATTTGGAAATGTCACATTTATTACTCCATTAAAACGCTCTAAGATGTAAATGAAAGTCTGCTCTCAAAGAGATACGGAATGGATGCAATATGCAAAATATAAAATAAAATAGATCATTCAGTAGAGCGCAGACCTACGCAGCAACAGCTTATTTCTTGACCTTGACCTTTGAACTTAACATGTATTAATTGACTTAGATTTTCATACACTTAAATATGAACTAAGTTTGAAATCTGTGACAATGATGTCCAAACTTATTGCTGATTACGTGAATTGAACGTTTTGCTTGACGGTGACTTTGACCTTCAAACCTTTAATCATTTCCAGCTTTTAACATAAGTTAATCCCAGCAAGTTTCATTACTCTACGATAAAAATTGTAGCCAGGAAGCGGTTCATAAACACACACACAGACACACATTCACAAATTACAAACACACAAACAGGGTCGAAAACATAACCTCCTTCCAACTTCGTTGGCGGAGGTAATGAATGTGAATTCAAGATTAGGGAAAATTAAACATGACGAGTGACAAAATTTTGTGATGCGAGTGTCCTACTGTGGCCTGACTTATGGGAGATTATCTTAAACCATTGTTTTTCAGAATATATATCTTAGTGAAGGTTATATAAAGAATCTTCCCAATCAATAGTAGAAAGAATTACAGCAACTGTATTAAAACACACAAAAAATTACAAAATATATCACATCGCTAAAAAAAAACCAGGAAAATATAAAACCACTGTCATACCCATAAATGACACATGCACAAATATATATTTAATCTTAATGGAGTTTAAACATATATAATCCACACATACAACATGGCTCTTCACCCAAACGTACCTAAAGCCATATTTAATTAAAGCAGGAATGTAAAACCATAATCAACCAATAAATACCTGTACCTAATATCACTAAAGATCCTGTCAAAACCAAATTTGACTCACGGTGATGATAAGCGAAAAGGGGAGCATCCCCTACTTACCTCGTTCCTTTGCCTGCTGGCAAAATCCCAGGGTATTGGATTACTTCAAAGCCGATCTGGAATTCCGTATCAAGGGTCAGAGGCAATATGCTACTTCCAAGACTTGGTATTAAAGCCCTGCAGGAAAAGAAGATGTGTATGTATATAGATAGAGATTTCGATAAAGGTATTAAAGGCGACGTGAGACAACACGCTTATCGCACAGACAAGAACATCACACCTAGACGGTTTTCAGAGGCAGAAAAGACTGACACCAGATGGCACCACGAGACAGCTGTCAACTTAAAAATTATTATTATTACTGTTTGAGGAGGAGGAGGAGGAGAAGGTTGGCGAGTGTTTGGGCAGAGTAAAACGTGAAATTTCAGGAGTATTTCCTATCGTCAAACAATGTCTCTTATGAATCTTCTTCTTCTTGCGGCGCTAAGAATGAAAAACCTTCCAACGAATCACATATTCTGAGGAGGACTAACCCCAAAAGTATCAACACCACCGACTGTTTTGTTCCTGGAGTTGAAATCATACTGTGGCCCCTACCGTTGCACTGGCGACTGGCCAATTACATTGGCCACACCAACAGTATCATTTCGCATTTATGCTCTCTTCTCTCTCTCTCTCTCTCTCTCTCTCTCTCTCTCTCTCTCTCTCTCTCTCTCTCTCTCTCTCTTTTCATGGCTAGCTAATAAGTGTTATAGTTTTGATAATAAATACATAATAATATATATATATATATATATATATATATATATATATATATATATATATATATGTATGTATATTATATGTATATTATATATATATATATATATATCTATATATATATATATAATTTATATTTAGATAGATAGATATAGATAAAATTACTACTCATGTTACATAGAAGCAGTACTATGATTTAACGAGCAGTAAAAATCTTTACAGCTGGCATAAGATGTTCTTGAAATTATAGTTATAATTCTCTCTCTCTCCTCTCTCTCCTCTCTCTCTCTCTCTCTCTCTCTCTCTCTCTCTCTCTCTCTCTCTCTCTCTCTCTCTCTCTCTCTCTTGAACGAGCTGAAATAAAACATAACAATCAATCTGGATAATGAATTAAAAAAAAAATTGAACGCAAAAGTGAACGCATAAAGTTCAAACTACGTTGACTGAAACTTTCAAATTAGGTTGACTGAAACTTTCAAATTAGGTTGACTTTGAAACTTTCAAATTAGGTTGACCTTGAAACGTTCGAACAAAGCTGATCTAAAAACTCTAAAAAAAATTTACACAAAAATGTTAACCCCAAAAAGCTGAAATAAACCGCTCCAACAATGTTAACCTTAAAACGTTGAAATAAAGCCGACCTTTAAACGTTCAATTGAAGCAGACATTAAAACATCCAACTAGATCTGACCTCTAACATTCAAATAAAGCTGACCTTAAAATGTCTAAACAAGGCCAACCTTGAAACTTTCAAATAAAGCCAGCCTTAAAAAGTCTAAATAAAGCCGGTATTGTAACATCCAAATAAGGCCGACCTAAAACACTAACAACAAAGTTTGCCTTACAACGCTCAAAGAAAACAGAACTTGAAAAAAAAAAAGTCCAACAATGTTTGCATTAAAACGCTCAAAGAAAGTTGAACCTTTATAAAAAAAAAATAAAATAAAATAAAAAAAATAAAAAACTACAAACTTGACACCAAAACATTCAAATAAACCCAACCTATAAACATTAATCAAATAAATCATACTTTGAAACGTTCAAATGCAGCCAACCTTGAAACGTTTCAAATAAAAGCGATCTGAACATAGAATAAACAAACCGTTCACACCTTGCAAACCCATAGAGAGTCTACCGACCCAATTCGTACCCTCAAAAGACTACTTGCTCAGTTCGCATACCCCAAGTGACACTGGCAGCCACTAAATCTTTAATCTTATACCTCGCATGACAAACGCACTTGGAACATTTATGAAGTATGTGAGGTTGCAATTGCGTGCCCTTACTTGCTTGCTTTTATTGCAGAAGAATGGCATGCATTGGGGGAAATGTGCGTTAAGTAGGGAGGGAACATTACTGTGTGTTATTGCAATATCAGCAACATATATAATTTCATCAAATGAAAAACTCAACACTCATATTTGAATTTCAGTTATACATTTTCAATATGTATACCTTCCCCTCTAGTGATTATTATTCATAAAAACGCAACTATTATATATATATATATATATATATATATATATATATATATATATATATATATATACACATATACATATATATACATATATACATATATATATATATACATATATACATATATATACATACATATACATAACATATATATATATATATATAAATATATATATTTATATACATATATATACATATATACATACATATACATATATACATATATATATATATATATATATATATATATATATATATATATATATATATATATATATATATATATATATATATATATATATATAAATATACATGCAAGATAACTGTGCAACGCAGTGGCTCTCTCTCTCTCTCTCTCTCTCTCTCTCTCTCTCTCTCTCTCTCTCTCTCTCTCTCTCTCTCTCTCTCTCTCTCTCTCTCTCTCTCTCTCTCTCTCTCTATATATATATATATATATATATATATATAACACCCTTGACTTTAATCAATGTAAATATCAACCACAACGGCATTTAATATCGAATTCTACCTTTGGGAATGTATATCCCCTGGAGATTCATTCATGATAAATAATTCGGGCTGGGCAGAGATTAGAACCTTTGTCCAGCCGAAACCATGTGTGTGTATATATATATATATATAATATATATATATATATATATATATATGTATGTATATATATGTATATATATATATATATATATAATATATATATATATATATATATATATATATATATATATATATATATATATATATATATATATTACATACATCTGTAGTGTGTAATCTTCGACCAACAGACAGCAAAACTAAATAGCCATCACGGTGCAGAGATATCTCTTGTAACATTAAACCTTTCATACGATACGCTATCCTCTCTAAGGCCTCAGGAACATTCCCATGTGATAAATATTACTGAGAGGCAGAACAGCCGCATTGGATATGAACAAAGGATGATTTTATTCAATACTTTCATCTCACCATAACCAAACATTAACAGATGCATTGCAAGCAACTGTACGCTTCATAAACCAAGAAAGGATCCTTGAAATGGTAGTGGAACTGCTGTCTTATCCGATTTTTATATGGAGTAAGTGTTCGCGACCCGTTAAAAAGGACGGTTAAGAAGTTAGATAGACATGCACACACATTCAATCCTTCCAGTCTCTCCCCTTTCCTGACTACAACACGCTAGTCAGAGAGAGAGAGAGAGAGAGAGAGAGAGAGAGAGAGAGAGAGAGAGAGACTTGCTCTTTATTATAAGTGAGAGATTCTTAATTTTAGTGTACATCAGCATCTAGAAAAATTCAGATAAGAGTTTTATCATATGCCCAGGCAGAAAATAAAAACACGTAAACAATACCTGTGATTAAAAAAAAAAGGAACTTTTAAGATCATATTAATTGATATCCCGAAACTTGAACAATTATTTGGCTTATATATTGAAAACATAAAAGGCCAACACACACTGATGCAAAAATGATCTCTACACCTTTAAGTACTCTAGGAAAAAAGCTATCAAGAAATGCACAGATGCATTTCTTAAGACCATATGATGAACATTAACTACAATTCGGCTAGACTTTGTATCTAAGAGAGGCCTCCCTCTCGGCTTCGCTCCCTTCGCAGCATCACTGAGCCCATTGGGCACCCCTCTCTCGATGTAATGGACTGTGTCCTTCAAGCTCTCAGATGGCAAAATGGCATGAACAAACGTTTCAATCAACAGGAAGTAAGAGAATAACGTTCTCAACTAGTGGCTGGCCGCCTTGGGAATTGAATTTGTATTTGCGTTATTCTGACTGGAGTCAATACTTTCAGAGGATTTTTAGACCGAAGGCAATTGTGATCTTCACTACTGTATAGTGTATATAATAAAGAGTAAGTGTCTGGCTTTATATATATATATATATATATATATATATATATATATATATATATATATATATATATATATATATATATATTCTGTGAATCTTAATGTCCATCTAATATGTCATTCTCATTCTATATATTTATTTAACATATATATATATATATATACATATATATATATATATATATATATATATATATATATATATATATATATATATATATATATATATAAAGAGAATGACAGACATTAAGAATAACAGAATGGTTCCCTTGAGATTGTAAAGGAAGCATGGGAAGAGAGACGATGGATTGACGAGCTAAGAAAGATTGCGGGTGTGAACTGGCACAGACACCATAAACAGACGCAAGTGGAAGGACATGTCTGAGGCCTTTGTCATGCAGTGGAGTAGTAACGGCCGATGAAGATATAAATATATATATAGACATATGTATAAATGTATTTATTTATATCTGTTTTCTGTCACGCTCAGTGGCAAGATATATAAATACTCGGTCTCTCCCCATCCCTCAGGTAAGGGGAGACTGAGTAGTCATACCCTGGTGAGACGGGTTGTAGTTAGGAACGGGTTGAATCTGCGTGTGTGCACCTTCACCGAATGATTTAACCGTAATTTTTGACAGGTCATGTATACTAGTTATAAAAAGTAGGTTAGGTTTTATCAAAGTTTTAAGAGAATTTTATGAAACTTGGTGAAGACATAACAAGGTGAAACTCCGATTGATTAAAATTGGTTAGATTTCGACAGCTGATGAAATTCAGTTGGAATTCGATTAATTTACAAAATTATCATGACAACAAATAAAACATACAAAATTACCCTGCCATTTATAAGCATACGCACACGTGTACACACACACTTACTCAGTGCGCTTACTTACACAGGATCAAACATGAAAAACAATTATCGAACAATGAAATTACCAATTTCTCGAATAAGGAAATTTCTCAATTTTCGAATAATGATAATTGCCATTTTTCGAATAAGGAAATTTCCCAATTTCTCGAATAATGAATTTACCAATTTCTCGAATAATGAATTTTCCCAATGTCTCGAATACTAATTTTAATTTTCTTTTAATAATAAAATTTCCCAATTTTTTTAATAATGAATTTTCCCAATTCCTCGACTAATGATAATTTCCAATTCCTCGAATAATGATAACTCCCAATTTTTCGAGTAATAAATTTCCCAATTTCTCGACTAATGTAATTTCCCAATTTCTAAAATACTCAAATTTCATTTCTCCTTAAATTCATCGTTGGCAAAAATATCTTTTATTTTGAAATTTGGCCAAATTATGCGTAATGGATCAAACAACACACAAAAATGCTATATATTGCAATTTGCTTGGCCAGACAGTACTACATTGGATCTCTCTCGCTGGTTACGGCTCACTTTCCCTTTCCCATACACGAATAGTCAGGCCGATTCTTTACAGATTCCTCTCTGTCCTCATACACCTGACAACATAGATTACCAAATAATTCTTCTTCACCCAAGGGGTTAACTACTGCACTGTTATTGTTCAGTGGCTATTTTCACCTTGGTAAGGGTAGAAAAGACTCTTTGGCTATGGTAAGCAGCTCGTCTAGGAGAAGGACACTCCAAAATCAAACCATTGTTCTCTATTCTTGGGTAGTGCCCTAGCCTCTGTACCATGGTCTTTCAATGTCTTGGGTTAGAGTTCTCTTGCTTGAGGGTACACTCAGGCACACTATTCTATCTTGTTTCTCTTCTCTTTTTATTGTTGTTTTCATCCTCTTGTTATTTTTAAGAATCTATAGTTTATATAAGAAAGATTTATTTTAATGTTGTTATTGTTCATAAACTTCTCTTGTAGTTTTTCATTTCCTTTCCTCACTGGGCTACTTTCCCTGTTGGAGCCCTTGGGCTTATAGCATCCTGCTTTTCCAACTAGGGTTGTGGCTTAGCGAGTAGTGGTGGTAGTGGTAGTAGTAGTAGTAGTAGAAGTAATAATAATAATAATAATACATTCAACTTTTAAATTAAGCAATGAACGAAGACAGGCTAATACGACACAACTGAACAACTGGCCAATACCCCATTTGGCAAAAGACTAACTTAACCACCACTGACGGGAACAAATGACTCGCAACGGCATCTTCTCTTCTATTTCACGGCAGAGAAATTGAACGTCTTAAGAAACCAAAATGTCATTCCGTACATTCCGACGTCCCAGACACGCCCACCTAGTTAATGTCGCAATTCATGGAGGTTGTTATCTAAGTGGATTAAAGATGAGAAATGCCCCTTCATGATTATTGTCTTCCACTCAATCTCGAGACGAGGCATTTGTATAAAAAAATATTACGAAATTATTACCATTGTTGTGGTGGCCTGGTGGTAGCGTCCTTGCCTGGTGATAGCCAGGGGTTCGAGTCCCGCTCAAACTCGTTAGTTACTTTGGTCACTGTAATCTCCCCATCCTTGTGAGCTAAGGAAAGGGTGATTTGGGGGAGCCTATAGGTCTAACTGGTGAGTCATCCACAACCATTGCCTGGTCCTCCTTGGTCCTAGATTGGCGCTGATCATATGTAATATGGTCAGTGTCCTGCTTGATAGGGCAATGTCACTGTCCCTTGCCTCTGCCATTCATGAGCGGCCTTTAAAACCTTTAAACGAAGTTGGAAGGAGGTTATGTTATACCTCCAGTTTGTGAACAGCTTCCTGGCCACAATTTTTATCGTAAAAGTAATCAAATTTGCATTGATTAACTGCTATGAAAAAAAAAATGGAAATTATTAGATTTTGGAAGGACAAGGTCAAAGGTCAAGGTCACGGGCAAGCAAAAGATCGATAAATAAGTAGCCGTGGTGGAGGTCTGCGCTCTATTGAGTGCCACTAGTTATTATTAGTATACGCGACTCGTAAAATCATGACAGCTAAATATTTATACAGAAATACACGCACACAAGCAGATTCAAACCTTTCCATCCTCACCCCCTCTCCTTTCCACCTTCACCCCTCTCCATTCCACCCTCACCCCTCTCCCCCTTCCCTAACTACAACCCCACACACCAAAGTATGAAATTTAGAATTAATGGTCCTATGTTGGGGCCGAGGAAGCCATTCAGCGTAAAGAACCAGTTATAATTTTCTTTAAACAATAAAACTTAAAGGTAAACATACATATCACATATCGTGTTAATCCCAATTACTTGAATTAGATATCCAATGTAACAAGATTATTTTTTTTTCAAACATGCACCTACAGCATATTTGGCTCCCCAACAATATAGACCATGTCTCTCTCTCTCTCTCTCTCTCTCTCTCTCTCTCTCTCTCTCTCTCTCTCTCTCTCTCAACAACATGAGAGAGATAGGGTGCTAAACACCTCTACATGTAGGGTGAGATAAAAAAAAAAATTCCAGGGAGATTAAAAGCGTGCACCAAGAGATGGAAAGAAGAGGGAGGGGGAGGGAGGGAGGGAATTCCAATGTCGAAAACACTGCAACAGGGAATGAAAGTGGGAATAAATGGAATGGAATGGAAGGAAGAAAGGGGAGGAACATTGCTGGCAGAGGGAGATGGAGATAGATAGAGAGAGAGCTTGGTGGGAAAATAGAGAAGGACGTAACAGAATGAATTTGAACCTGGGAAATGGGTTGAAATATATAAATACAAAAGATGGTAAAAAAAAAATAACAGCATTGAAAGCTTATATTTTGAAAGAAGTAAATAACTGCCTTCATCACAAAGCTTAATATGATTATCATTATGAGTTATCTGGCATCCTGACATCTAAGGTCGTTGAAGAGCTTAATAATAATAATGATAATATAATAAGACACTCTTAAGCATATGTTATTCAAGGCTATATGATTGCCTCAATAAGCATTGACCTTAAGGTTCTTGATTGGTTATTTATAAATGACCCCACCTTGTGTAAGACACGGGCTCTTGCTCATAACGGCACGTCAAACGAGTAAGCTTTGGAAGACTACTGTTTTTATATGTTGCCTTGCTCCCTTTCGACCAAACATTGGTTTATGCAGCTATGCGATCCGTAATATTTTTGTTATTGTAGATTCTTTGGCGATTCCGGACTCTTGCAATATTGCACCCGTAAGGGAGGCCTTCCGGCCATAAGTTATAATGGACATAGATCTCTTGCTGTCGACGCAGAGTCACAGAGAAATCATTCATAAGACGCAAAATATAATCAATGCTATTGGTGAAGCCTTAACCTTCCATAATAATCAAGTGTAGTGATACTTTAATTAGTGACAACCGAATAATTAAAAAAAAAAACAATTATTTAAAGTGAGCAAGCAACAAGGACATCAACTTTTGATATAATATGGTGTGATAATCCTAGTATCTTTCATTGAACTCTGTAACATAGAGAGAGAGAGAGAGAGAGAGAGAGAGAGAGAGAGAGAGAGAGAGAGAGAGAGAGAGAGAGAGAGAGAGAGAGTGTCTACAGCAGCAATAACTTACCACAGCATGCCAAGAACGCCCTGTTACATCTTGAGCTGTTACGTAGGTGAATATAAAAACAAAGAAAATAATTTAACCAAACTAGCCAACCTACACCAGACTCTCCAAGCTCAATTTGTCCTGGCCACTTGATTGCTCGAGACGCACTGTTTACAACGTAGCTTCCAATCTAAAGTGGCATTAACATGGACAATGAGTCGGCTTCGTTGTTACTGACACACATACACATGTCCCTGCTCATGAATTCTAGAACGAGAGAACAACGGCGTTAAAAACATATGTGAATCATAAATCGTTAAGTTTACATGGAAAATATAAATAGAAATTGCTTAAATGTTTGTGTACAGTATACTCAATATCCTTAAGCCTAAGGCTTGATCTATTTTCTACGTTTATCACTCGAGTGTTACAAGAAGTGATAAATCATTTTCTCTTCATAAAAGTAGACACTCTTCAGCTTTGGTAAGCAACTCTTCTAGGAAATGACACTCCAAAATCAAATCATACCATTGTTCTCTTGTCTTGAGTAGTGCCACAGCCTCTGTACCATGGTCTTCCACCGTCTTGGGTTAGAGTTCACTATCTTGCTTGAGGGTAGCCTACACTCGGGGACACTATATCTTCATTGTTTAAATATGACAGATCTATTTTAACATTGTTACTGATCTTGAGATATTTTATATTGATATTTATTACTTCTTATAGCCTATACCGTTTATCTATTTCTTTATTCCCTTTCCTCACTGACCTATTTCCCCCTATTGAAGCCCTCGGGCTTATAGCATCCTGCTTGGCCAACTAGGGTTGTAGCTTAGCATATAATAATAAAAATAATAATAATAATAAAAATAATAATAATAATAATAATAATAATAATAATAATAATAATATAGTCCGCATTACAAAATACTGCAAGATAATGAAAAGGAAATAAAATAGATATTCTACTTAAAAACTTTGAGAGAGAGAGAGAGAGAGAGAGAGAGAGAGAGAGAGAGAGAGAGAGAGAGAGAGAGAGAGAGAGAGAGAGAGAGAGAAGAACGGCATATTAGACACACCATTGATCCGTTATCATTAATGCAACATTTCTCCCAAAGGCAACAGAAGCTGAACGGATGAACCATGGCAGATAAATCCTCCGGGCAGATGTGATCACGAACCTTTGTTTGAAGCCCTTTAAATATATTTAATGAAGCCTCATTAGTTATTTGGAGGAAAGAGATTTGAATTTAATAATCTTTCTGGAAGAGGGATTCTATAATGGTTTGAGTTATTAGATTCCATGCTATTTATTTTTTTATTTCCTTTCCTCACGGGGCTATTTTTCCTGTTGGAGCCTTTGGGTTTATGACATGATGCTTTTCCAATTAGGGTTGTAGTTTAGCTAGTAGTAGTAATAATAATAATAATAATAATAATAATAATAATAATAATAATATACATGATATTTATATGTACTTTAAAAAACATTACAACAAAACTGAATTATAATTCTTGCTTTTTCAACTAGGGTTGTATCTTAGCTTGTAATAATAATAATAATAATAATAATAATAATAATAATAATAATAATAATATACATGATATTTATATGTGCTTTAAAAAACATTACAACAAAACTGAATTATTATTCTTGCTTTTTCAACTAGGGTTGTATCTTAGCTTGTAATAATAATAATAATAATAATAATAATAATAATAATAATAATATACATGATATTTATATGTACTTTAAAAAACATTACAACAAAACTGAATTATAATTCTTGCTTTTTCAACTAGGGTTGTAGCTTAGCTTGTAGTAATAATAATAATAATAATAATAATAATAATAATAATAATAATAATAATAATAATAATGTTCACTGTTCTTTATTCTACCTCTTATCACAAGACTCGTTCGCTACTTTCAAAATACAGCACATATCCGATGGCCTATGCAGTAAATTTTGTACTTAGTATTTAATGAGAGAGAGAGAGAGAGAGAGAGAGAGAGAGAAGAGAGAGAGAGAGAGAGAGAGAGAGAGAGAGAGAGAGAGAGAGAGAGAGAATTGGAGTTTCTATGACTTTAGGCCATGTTGCACGGCGCTGGGAAGAGGAAGGCCCTTCAACACCAACAGATAAAATATAGCTAGAACAGAGGCAAGTAAAAAGGTAATATTTGATTGCATCAAGGTATCGAAGGGAGACATCAAAGCCCCTAAGTAATGCTTACAGTACAGGGTAAAGTGTACTAACTACACTTGCCCTCCCAGCGGTGACATTTTCATGTGACGTGGCCATTGCATTGGCCTTCATTGCAAGCATTGTCTCCGTGGCAAGCACAGACGGGAAAGCACCGCAAAGCAGGACTGCCAAACCAGACGAACTGGTCTTGCGGGTTTTACGTAGTGTCAATCAAGACGATCACAGGATGTGCCAAAGTCCGTTTATTTCTGTGTTTCTTTTCATTTGTGATTTGATATATTCCTTAGTTCCTCTATTCTCATCATTGAGAAATTGGTGGATAATTAGCAATTAGGACAAAATCTCCAAGGGAAAGAGATACTTGACTAAATATAAAACCATATGAATTTGGAACCAAAAAATCATAATATAAATTCAAAGTTTTGAAGTGCAACAGCCATTTAACACATATGCCGAATATGTCTTAAATTCTACATAATTCCCTAACAAACACCTTCCCCGTGGAATCTACGAACCTTGGGATTATGGCCGCGGCAGAGAGTACAATGGATGTCTGCGAATCAAGTACTTTGTGTTGGTAACTCCGCTAATTTATAAACATAATTGTTAGCACTTATGTATTCTCTCTAAAAGAGGAATTTTTCTTCATTGGCCCAACTGATAAAAATCAACATAAAAATATCTTTTGTTGGATATGAGAGAGAGAGAGAGAGAGAGAGAGAGAGAGAGAGAGAGAGAGAGAGAATGATATTGGATTATTACAGCTGTATAACAGAACGTGCTCATACTCGGATGATTAACTCGATAAAAGAAAAGTTATTTGACACATAACCCAAACACGTCAATCCATGGACCTACTGTACATGGCATTAAGTATTACTCTTACTTCCACTTAAGTATGCTGACAACCAACTGATTGAACAAGAAAACAAATAGAAAAAAAATATATATATATATATAATACATAAATATTATATATATATATATATATATATATAATACATATATATTATATATATAATACATATATATAATATATATAATACATATACAATATATATATATATATATATATATATAATATATATATATTCGTCATTCCTCTCTCTCTCTCTCTCTCTCTCTCTCTCCTCTCTCTCTCTCTCTCTCTCTCTCTCTCTCTCTCTCTCTCTCTCCAGTCATTTACTCAATAATTACATACGTCACATCACATACTATGCACTTCTCAAAAACCCCAAACTTACCAAACCGAGGTATTACGTCACTCATTCATTAATAGTGAACGTTGTAAAGCAAAATCATGGCATATCGCATACTATCAGATACCACAGGTAAACCATAAGCAAAACTAATTGCCCAAAATGAACAAGTTTCCATAATAGGGTTAATTCAGTGTTTAGGATGAAACTGGGCCGGGCTTGGGTAAGGAAAACCCCAACAGTAGTCCTGTGAGGTAAACGTTTCATGAGAGGGCTAATCATCGAGGACAGAAACACGGGGGGTGGGGGGGTGGGGGGGGAACAGTGCTTGTACCTCAACTCCCTTCCTCTAACCAAAGAAGCTTCCCTGACATGACACGTACACAGTGCCTGAGGTACAGCCATCAATAGTATAACACGCTAACGCAACTGTAACCAAACCACTTGTGATTACTTGAATGCTTCGTTTGACAGGCGCGAAGAGGGATATAGCAATTTAATCGATTCTTGAAAGCTCTAGTTCTACAGTAATTACTTTCTTAAGTTCTTCCTCTTTTAGCCACTAGAGTTCTATTTTGTGGATCCTTGCTAGGCAATGTAGTGAATGTCATTTCATGCGAATAATAAAAAAAAAAGTATTAAATACTCCAATTTCATTTGAAATTTATTAAATCAACTATGCGAAAAAGTATTGTCTTTTTTTTGTCCATACATTAAGAAATTACTATTATATAGAAAGTTTTATATTTCCGATTGCTCTTAAGAAACCTCTATTTAATAAAAAATTACGTCCTTTGAACTTTTGATACAAATATTCACATCTCAAAAGCAGAGGTTCAATGCAATGTAAACAAACCCGAGTACTCAACGAACGTTTCAATAAACAATAAAAACATAGCACATCGTCCCGACAACATGGATACCACCTGACTGACGTCTTACCCGAGAAGTGACTCAAACCTTTCTATTATTATTATTATTATTATTATTATTATTACTTGCTAAGCAACAACCCTAGTTGAAAAAGCAGGATGCTATAAGCCCAGGGGACCCAAACAGGGAAAATAGCCCAGTGAGGAAAGGAAACAAGGAAAAATTAAATACTTCAAGAACAGTAACAACATTTAAGATAGACATTCCCTATACAAACTAAAACAAGAAGATGAGAAATTAGATATAAAAGTGTGCCCGAGTGTACCCTTAAGCAAGATAACTCCAACCCTAGACAGTGATGCAAAGCTAACTCTTTGCAATGTCTCTGGATGAGTCAGCCAAAACCTGCACTCTGACAGGTGTCGACACCTCAGGTGAGAGGTCTAGAAAACCCAGTCAAACTAGATTGGCACCGGAGGAGGGAGAGGTAAGGAAGGGGAGGTGAGTAGTGGGTACATCAAGTGGGATTTCTAATTCTGCTCATTAAAATCCAACAGTCACTTTCAACCACATTTCATGGTTCTGTCTAGGGGCGTTCGAAAGCCATCGTAGTGACGTAAGGGAGAGAAAATTGGGTGCCAAAGAGATGACGAAATTCGATAAGTTTCAAGCCTGGGAAACTGATGGGGTCTAACAGGGTTATTTGTCTTAGCAAGACGATTGAAGTCGTTTGCCTTCACAAGATTTAGGATAAGGAATTGAGACATTACTCTCGACCCTGATCGTAGCTCAAGGCGTGAACTTGCCGGTTTCAGGATTTTAATAGACTGCGAAAAAAATTAAAGCAGTTCAAAGATCAACCATTTTAATATTATGAAATTATGAATTCATAATAGTTCAATAGCGGTAAAATACAAATGAGATTATTTAACATAATTGCAGATGTATGCCTATTAATAAGTCTCCGGCACACATTTACATCTGAAGAAAAATACATGCTCCCAGAAAAGCCTCATGAACAGAACGTCTGCATATGCAACACTAACGGACACTTTCACCAGGACACAAAAATCTCGAACTTCATGGACCCAACATCGTTCACAAACTTCAGCCATTTTTCATCTTGCTTCTTAAATTCAAAATTCATATTATTAAAATTTATTTAAAATTAATGTTCCAAACATCCAACTTCCACAAATCATTCCGGTCTCTTTACCTACGCTGTATTATTTTAGCAAACAATTCTTCACGTATAAGTCAACTTTTCATTCTTTATCATGTTTTCATACTATTTTTTCCATTCATAATAAATGACTTTGTCCACAATATGATAATGAATGGAGTAAAAGACGGAGAGCACTGCCTCGGTACAAGGACTTTCTCTATGATAAAAAAGGAAATATACTCTTTTTCAATAAGTTCTGAAAAAGTATAAGAAAAAGTAAGCCAGTTACTACCTTAAGTTCACTGCACACACATACACAAAGAAGAGACATAAATGCTACAGTAGAAGACATCATTTCTGCTTTCAACAGACTAAAAGTTCAACCCCTAAAACCTGTCTGATAAGAGACAAGTTTTATTATACCATTATAACCAACTCAGTAACATGTTTTAAAACACAAATCAACTTCAAGTAACTTGAATAGGTGAGAGAGGGTGAGAGAGAGAGAGAGAGAGAGAGAGAGAGAGAGAGAGAGAGAGAGAGAGCCTTACTTGCCTTATTCTATGTTTGGGTTCCCCAAGGTCCCTCAGTGTGAGGCACCTCGTATATCCACGAGAGAGAGAGAGGAGAGAGAGAGAGAGAGAGAGAGAGAGAGAGAGAGAGAGAGAGAGAGAGAGAGAGAGAGAGTAGGAATAAATTATAACTAGTTTATATATCAAATTAATAATAGTTACGCCTTTAATCAAGGCCAGCAAATCTGCTATATATAAATATGATTACTTCTTCAGGGGCCCTTCGTCTCCATGAGTGTATCCATTTCGCTAAAGTTAATATCAAAAAGACTATTCTATTAAAATTTCCATCCCCAAATACGACCGACAACAGCTACCTAACAACCAAGTACACAACAATTTGCGTAGGTAAAAGTGGCTCCCCAATACGACTTGCAACAGTTGGCTAACAACCAAGTATCCATAAGACTGCTTGGGTAAATAGAAGGCTTAAATTAATTACCAAGTGACAGAATGTGACTTCCGACTCTTCGAAACCTCCTACCGGAAGAACGTCATGTACAGAAAGCTCAGAGTGAAAACGAGGTGAGATTAGCGAAGCTGTCGCAAAAAAATCGCGGAAGGAAAATTTTTCCAATTTTTGAACGTCAAAGTTAATTTCTAACATTTCTAACATTTGCAGCTCAGTATTACTGATAGCGGCCTGTCTGTCATATATGTACCCTTGTCAGTCATCAGAAATTTTCGCATGCTTCTGTTTGCGTTCTACAGCGACTGCCGACTATCCATCTTGCATTTTTAATATTCTTCCACTTTCAATTTTCGTGTTCTGGAAACGTTCAAATTATCAAAATACAATGTTATTTTTGGAAATTATTTCAAATGAGCCCGAAATACGAAGTAAATGGTTAAATGCTCGATCAACGAAGGCCTCTCAACACAGTTGGCAATCATTAAAAATGTCTGCACGTTAAAAAGTGAAGAGAATTCTCGCTTTTCTTCATCTGCTGTCTACCGAAGGTGTAGTTGCTGTTATGCCAAGAAATCATTAATAACGACACAACTACACCAATGTGGCCACACAAAAGGATTAAAGAAGCAAACCAAATATCTTTCACTATAGTCCATTTCTTTTAGGGAGGCAGATTTGCACCGACTCGCAGCGGTGTCCTTTTAGCTCGGAAGTTTCCTGATCGCTGATTGGTTAGAATTATCTTGTTCAACCAATCAGCGAGCAGGAAACTTTTCCAATGTAAAAGGGTGGAGGTCTGCGCTCTATTGAGTGCCCCTCTAGTCAATTTTTTTTAGCGAGGCAGATTTGCACAGACTCCAGCGGTGCCCTTTTAGCTCGGAAAAGTTTCCTGATCGCTGATTGGTTAGAATTATCTTGTCCAACCAATCAGCGAGCAGGAAACTTTTCCGAGCTAAAAGGGCACCGCTGCGAGTCTGTGCAAATCTGCCTCGCTAAAAGAAATGGACTATATGTTCACCCTTGTTCTCCCAAGTTCGTCATAGAAGGGGCCATCTGCCAAAGATGCCTGCCGTTCAGGGCCGGTCAGCTACCAATGTACCATGGAAGAATGTATGTAATTTGCAACAGCGAGGGGGGGGGGGTGTTGGGGCCAAGAGGACACCCAGCCCAACCGGAACAACATTAATTAACGCCAAACCCTTTAGTTGGTTACAACCAACGACGATGTTTCTAATACACTGCAGGGCAAAGGCCTCAAACACGCCCTTATTCACGTCTACGGTTCGGATATTTCATCACCAAGCTGGTCAATGCGTATTGGTGATGGTGGGAGACTTTAGAGTTAAGTCTGATTGGTCACAGAAAGCCAAACTAGTATGAGTAACCATGACCAGTACAATCTTATCATAGCGATACACAAACCTCTTCATCACGTTAAGGTATCCCCATTCAGAAAGGGATGGATATATATATATATATATATATATATATATATATATATATATATATATATATATATATATATATATATATATATATACATATATATATATTATATATATATGTACTATATATATACATATATTATATATATATATATGTATACATACAGTATATATGTACTATATATATACATATATAAAATATATATATATATATATATATATATATATATATATATATATATATACAGTATATACACATACATATATATAAACACACACACACACATATATATATATACACATATACATAAGCTTCAATTTTCAACGCACATATGTCAAGAGCTTATCCAAAATTAATCCAGCAGCGACCCAACACCACAGCAAACCCCCCCCCCCCGCGCCCCTACCCCACCCCGGGGGGACCCACAACAGCAGTAGCAGCAGCATCCCTTTCGGGGTTCCCTAATATTCCAAAATGCCGACGTAAGCTTTTATGGGAATCAACCGGCCTGCCTTATCGGTAGTGTTTATCTTCAGCTGACGTCGACCGAATAAACAAAACGACCCGCTCTCTCATGGAGAGAAGAAGAAGAAGAAGATGTCGGATGTGGAATCGTAAAAGAAACGTAATAGACCATAGAGCAAGTTATCTCGTACGAGGACAAGGGGGGGGGGGGATTCAAACTGCAGTACATTTGCTTTGTGAATATAACTTCAAAAGAACTTTTTATTTCTTATTTCAATTCAGAACTTCAAAAGAACGTACGTTTGAAAAAAAAATTAATTTTAGAGCTCCAAAAGAAATTTTTTTAAGGGACTTTGCTATTACAATTGATTTGATTTGGTTCTTAGATTCAATTAGCAATTGGGAATAATAGCGTTATTTCTTAATAAAATAATAATAATAATGATAATAATAATAATAACAATAATAAAAATATTTTTTTCTCTAACTATTTTAATGTTTCAATTTATGTACACTTCTTCAACCATGCTTCACATATGAGAGAGAGAGAGAGAGAGAGAGAGAGAGAGAGAGAGAGAGAGAGAGAGAGAGAGAGAGAGAATAACTTGACCTTTGATCTTAACATGTATTAATATGATACAAGTTTGAAGTCTCTAAGACAACGATGTCCAAACTTATAGCTGATTACGTGAATTGAACATCTTGCTTGAACGTGACCTTGACCTTTGATCTTGACCGTCTAAAATTTAATCATTTCTAAATTTTTAAAAAAACAATTAATCCCTGCTAGTTTCATTAGGATTAAAACTGCGACCAGGAAGCTGTTCACAAACAAACACACACACAGGTACAGATAATCCCTGCTATAGGCCATTTCTTTTAGCGAGTCATATTTGCACCGACTCGCAACGGTGCCCTTTTAGCTCGGAAAAGTTTCCTGATCGCTAATTGGTTGGACAAGATCATTCTAACCAATCAGCGACCAGGAAACTTTTCTGAGCTAAAAGGGCACCGTTGCGAGTCGGTGCAAATATGACTCGCTAAAAGAAATGGACTATAGTTTCATTACTCTACGATTAAAATTGTGCCAAGGAAGTTGTTCACAAACAAACATACACACAAACAGGGGAGAAAGGCGGATGTAAATCTGAAAGAAGTCCTACCACCTGAGAATACTATACTTAGCACGTTATTAACCATCCTATATCCACCTAACAAAGGGAACCAAGTTCCTTCCAATCCTTCCTTTAGAACAGAGAGGAGCCGGGGGGGAGGGGGGGGGACCGTGTTTCATCTGCTCAGCTTTGCGCTATTAATAATAAATGTAGTATGAAAGCCAAGCTGTGTCCCAGTTTCAAGTGAAAAGGGGCCCCGTCATTTGAAACAATTCGCTTCGTATTAAACGCTACGAAGGGAACAAAATGCTCCCACTCTGAAAGCAGACAATAGTTTTTTTTTACAATTTCTTTTTTCGCATTCTCTTCATTCAACGAATATAAATATTTGTTGTAGAATACAATCAGTGATTTGCCAGAATAATGGGAATTTTATTCATCTTGGTTTTTTTCATTATTAATCTGTAATAAAAAAAAAATAGCATTCAGCCACTGAGCTTGTCCACGAAGCAGGGAAAATACTTTCAAACATAAACAAAAATATGTTAAACCTACGCAA
>NC_090764.1:20265461-20282961 GCF_036898095.1 Palaemon carinicauda
ATTTATACATATATATACATATAAACATACAGATTGTGTCTGTACGCTTAGTTTTATCTTTTAATCAAAATTATGCATCACTTCCCATTACCTCTCTAAAACTACTCCCATGCGCCCATATCTATTCCATCGAAAACTAAAACTAACGAATAAGATAGCTAATTATATTTCTTTTATAAGATACTCAGTAACTAATCATTATCATCAGTAAGTATTTTGAAATTTTAACCTAATTCTACTCTCTACTGACCCAGTAGTCTCCCAGGATTATCAGATGTCAAGAGAGGTCGTGAATAATACGGCCTAGACTTCATAGGCCTCTTCAAAAACAATTTCTTCTCTGATTAAAAATTCTGATTATTATTCAGACTTTCAGGCTTATGTCGTTATCGAGGTAAGTTTCGGTCAACGTAATTTTTCAAAATTGAATGACTGGGAATTATAAAATGATGCGTAAGTAATAATTATTCATGAAGCATAACATTAATAAGTACTCGCGAAACATATCTGACTTATAGGTATACATGAAACATGACGGACTAATAAGTGTACATGAAACATATCAGACTAATACGTATACATGAAACATAACTGACTAATAAGTATAAATGAAACATAACGGACTAATAAGTATACATGAAACATAACGGGGACTAATAAGTATACATGAAACATATCGGACTAATAAGTATACATGAAACATAACGGACTAATAAGTATACATGAAACATATCGGACTAATAAGTATACATGAAACATAACGGACTAATAAGTATACATGAAACATAACGGACTAATAAGTACTGATTAAACACAACTGACTAATAAGTACACATGAATCATAGCTATTAAGTATTCATGAAAAATAACAAGAATTCTCTATGAAATATATAAACGTCATTTAAAAAGAAATAATAATTCTAAGAATATCCTATAATTTTCTTGTTTCTAGTTAACTAATGATGGTGATTATATTGATGATTATTTAACTATTTTTACAATTATCTACTTTACATCCTCCATCTACTAAAAAAAGAAAAAAAGAAAAAAAAAATATAGCGTACCAAGATATACAGAAAAGGTACTTGCGATATATTGAATTTAAACCCTACGGCCCGACGCCATGGCCGGGGAGCCCAATCAGGGCCAAGTTGCAAGAGGGGGAAATCTATAAAAACTCCATCGAATCCCTAATCATCACATTCCCTGAGACATCTCTTAATCTTCCTTTTGGGAAAAAAATCTTCCTTTTGGGAAAAAATCTTCTTTTAAGGAAAAAAATCTTCCTTTTTGGAAAAAATCTTCCTTTTGGGAAAAAAATCTTCCTTTTAGGAAAAAAATCTCATTATTTTGGAAAAATAATCTTCCTATTGAGGATCAATCTTCTTTTTGAGATCAATCTTCCTTTTGGGAAAAAAAATCCTTTTGGGAAAAAAATCCTTTTGAGAATCAAATCTTCTTTTTGGGAAAAAAAATCTTCTTTTTGGGAAAAAAAATGTTCCTTTTGTGAATTAATCTTCCTTTTGGGAAAAACAAAAATCTTCCCTTTTGAGAACCAACAGCGAGAGGTTATAGCGAACTCCTGTACAGTTGGCTCCATTAATACCAGTACACTGCACGGAAAGCTAGGGAGACGTCTGACACTTGTACTACCATTATAGTAGGTAACGCTGCTTAGCAAAAATGAAACTATTGGCAACGCTGCCTGAAAATCAAGTAATTGAGCTTGTAAACACGTGATCAAACGCATTTTTTATTAATTTTACAGTGTTGTTAAGCAAATAACATTTTTCTATACAGCCGTAAAATTAATAATGATGTTTTTGATCACGTGATTTCGTTTGACAGGCAGCATTGTCAACAATTTTTCTTTTTCTAAACATAACGTACATCTGTCATCCTTAAGCTCGCCATGAAGTGATCAGGAATTGAGGAAGCCAACTGTACCCAGTAGCATGCAAGCTATTCAAATGCATTTGCTTTCCACAAATAGATAAAAAACTATAAATTTACCATAAAAAAACTGGCATTCTTAACCATAAACATTTTATGAAGCTCCAACCAGCATCTTAGAAAAAAGCATATAAAAAACTACGCTGTTAAAAAACCACGCAAAAAATCATAATGATTAATTTGCATATTTGCAAACCTTAAAACATATTTACGGAAGGAAACCAGCCTAATAATTACAAGCGCATACAAACATCTTCGCAAACACAATAATAAAAATCCCCAGTCGTGCAAAATGGCAGGGGTAGCATATTAGAACAAGAAATCTTCCTAAGAGCCACGCTAACTAATGATCATTCAACTTACAACGTTTCAAAGGGAGAGAAAAAGAGGGACGGTGGAAGGAGGGAGAGGGGCGGGTTTCTGTCATTTCACATGAGCGGACTTCTTGAAGGGGAAGGGGGAGGTTCTGTCATGGAATGGGGGTGTAGGGGAGTTGGGTAATTGTCATACCATACGAGCTGGTTTCTTGATGGGGGAGGGGGGGGGGATTTTGGCATGTAATATAGTTGCATGGGGACGAGCATATCTATAACGGGGGGGGGGGGGGGGAAGATTTATGTCATGTCACACGAGCGGACTTCATGATGAATGGGGGAGGTTTTGTCAAGGAATGGCGGTGTAGGGGGTCGGGTATTTCTATCATATCATATGAGCAAACTTCTTGATTAAGGGGGGGGGGGGGGATTTTCTGTAATGGATTGGGGAGTTGTAGATGGACGGGTATTTTTGAGGAGGAGATTTCTGTCATGTCACACGAGCGGACTTCTTGAGGGGGGGGGGTTCTGTCATGGAATGGGGGTTAGGTATTACTGTTATATCAAACGAGCTGACTTCTTGATCGAAGGAGGGAGCGGATTTTCTGTCATGGAATATAGTTGTATGGGGACAGGTATTTTTGAGAGGTAGATTTCTGTCATGTCACACGAGCACACTTCTTGATGGGAGGGTGTCAGTCATGGAATGGGAGTTTGTCATGACGAGGGGGTTTATATAAAGGAAGGTCGTAGAGGGGTTGGGGTACTTCTATGATGGAGAAGGGGGGGAAGATGGAAGCTGGCTTCGAAGGGCAGTAGAGGCAGGACATCTTACACACGGGTACTTACGTGGCCCTACGAAAAGAATGAAAAGATCATTATGATAAGATAAAATTAAGTCAACTCAGAATGTACACATTCATAATCTTACAATATAGGTAATAAAGAAAAGAAAGATATCCAGACACAACAAAAACAACGCAGCAGTTTCTAGCGCACTGCGGGACAGCCGTCTCAGACATGTCAATTCATATACGGGATTTGGCCCGTTTTTATCAGCACTGGCCACTGCAGATTGAGGGAGATTTTCGTCTGATCGCTCACAGCAAGCCAACCTAGTTTGCGTGGCCCTGAATTGTGCATCTTTGCTGATTATAGCGATAAGTAAACTTTTTCAACATGTCGCAGGTACTCCCACTAAGAAAGGTTATGTGTATACTCTATATATATATATATATATATATATATATATATATGTGTGTGTGTATATATATATATATATATATATATATATATATATACATATATATATATATATATATATATATATATATATATATATATATAACTATTCCGAAAAAAGGGCTATAAAAGTCAACATCACGAGTCGCAAACTAATACATTCTTCAATAAGTAAATCAAAGACGAATCACTTATTCAAGGCATATCCTTCAGCATAAGCTACTTTCCATACTTAGGAAATATACCCAGATAAAATATCTAAAAGATGAATCTGGAGTCCCTTCTATGTCCATTTAATATTTAGTATTTAAAAGTTATTTTCGCTTAAGAGAATCGGCTGAAGACACAGATTGAAAAGCTTCTCTAAAATTAATCATTCAAAAATTTCTTCAGTTTTCCTTACGACTAAATCAACCTTGAGAGAGAGAGAGAGAGAGAGAGAGAGAGAGAGAGAGAGAGAGAGAGAGAGAGAGAGAGACCTCAATGGCATAAATGGCATAAAGTTAAAAGGCCACCAACCTCTTCCTTCGATAACAAGGAACTCGCGAATTTACCCTGGGTAAAAAGTAACCCTCTGAATACAGTAGCTATGTTAAAATATGCTAATATAAACAGTGCTCATATCCACTTCTCCATAAAAGGCCTTGTTGGGATACTGAAACAACAAGCTAAAGTGTTTGTTTTCTCAAAAACTTCGAAATTCCAACATGATTCCCCTCGACTCAAAAGTTTTTGGGTCTGAAACTTCCTCATAGTATCTTAGGAGGACGTTTTAATTGTTTGCACGCCCTACCTTTTTCGCTCCTTTGTATTAACCGCGAGACTAAAAGAATACATAAATTACACATTATTGCTCTTTGCAATACAGCTATTTGGTAAAAAAAAAAAAAAAAATTACAACATATACGATATACCTTTCAAGCGTGTCAGTGAAACTTTTCTGGATTGATTGATTTAAAGTTTTCTGGCAACCTGACGTCTAAGAAACTTTTCTGGAAAAGAGTTCAAACTTCCTTTTATTACTTTCAATAGAATAATGCAGGAAAATGTCTTAAAAACTGGCCATGTATCCACACGATCACTACCCAAACCTCCTCTCCACCAAAGCTAGGACCAAGGAGGGCCAAGCAATGGCTGCTGATGACTCGGCAGATAGACAAATAGGCTTCCACAAACCCTTCATTCTTAGCTCACAAGGATGGTGAGGTTGTAGACACTACAAGAAAATATCGAGCTTGAGCACGACTCGAACCACAGTTCAGCAGATTGCCAAGCAAGGAAATTTCCAATAGGCTACGTTTCCAAGAACTACTAAGTACTACCAGGGTATTTTCTGGAAGGAAAAAAAGGTACCCCGATGAAGTAAAGGGCTATAAACATTCATTGGATGACTTTCCACAACATGATAAAATTTTAGAAGGGCATCACTGAAAATTTGACAAAGGCTCCCATCATAACCGTCTTACCCATTATCAAGATGGTTATTCACTTTAAGAAGTTAGGAGAAAAAAGTTTTGCTGCATTAGACACAAGAAAATTATTCAGGCACCTATGTAAATTGGCCAATTTTGGATTACATGACTCGGATCATGTGTTCTATACAGAGCTCTACTAAAAATACTGTAATTTACATTGATTTTACTGTTATTTGCAAAACCAAACCATCTAAAGACTCAAATAAATAATATGAACAATTTCTATCTTAGCAAATCTGGCATCTAACATAGTTCAATACATGTAATACGCCTACAAAGTACTCCTTTCTTAAACCTATTCTTGGTATGTGACACTGACAACTAAATTTTAATGCCCAGATAACAACATTCCCTTAAAAGGCATAGTGATATAAAATCAACCTCAAGAGAATTATTCCACATCCAAAGATATTGAGTTTCAAGGATAGGTAATCAAGTACAGTACCATAATGAAATCAAGAAGTACCAGAATATTTGATTATTTTTAGTACAGTACACTGACATTACAGTAAGAGCATTCTTGTTACCAGAAGCAGTGAAGAATTTGTTTAATAGGGCTTCTAAACCACCAAAAGACTCCAGAGGGAATAGTTCAGAGGGCCAGCGGGGGTCCGAATGTAGAGAATACCAATACAGTGCAGGTGAAGAGTAAAAAAGGTGAAAAAATGTCTTTTGAACAACTATCCTCGGTATTGGTGGTAATGAACAGCTGTCAGACAAACCCAATAATCTATATCCACAGCAAAGTTCCCACTTGAAAATAACCACAAGGATCGTGATCATAACTAGCTCAGCTCTCAATGGAAAAATAAGAGGTTCTAAAAAATTGTGGGGTATAAAAGCTTCAATAATAGAGATTAAATAGCATATCTCAACCTCCCAGAAGTTGGAGATGAACAAGAGGCCAAGGTCGTTTATATCCATACTTTTCAGGACATCTGATGATACTAAAACAAGAAAACAGCAAACTATGATGACCCTCTCAATCAAAATGAAGGGAAAGACTCATCAAATGACTACAGTAATACCCCTTTTTACGTCAAGTACACATATGCAGGTTCCAACTTTATGTCGTTTATTCTATAATATTAAATAAACATATGAAATCCATGTTACATTGGTTTCCACATCATCAAATAATGATTAAGTGTTGTACTGTACAGTAATGTAATTCACATGGCAGCTTATTAATGAAGGTTTCTGATTTTTATATCATGATACCAGGTTATAGGTACTTTTTCTATCAGTATGCATATAGGGAACATATACAGTACATCCTTTAACAGTATTAGGTGAAAATCTGTCCAATGTTGAAAAAAAACCTTACGTCGGGTCTCTTATAACCAATTACCAAAATAGGGCAGGGTATGATTGGAAATTGAATTTATGAATGTTGGTTAAATAACTCGGCAGTGAGGATCAGAAAATGAAACGTGCTAATGTAATGTAGACATTGCCATGAAATGGTCGCACAATTGCCCTTACAGGACAATCATACTCATGGGCTGCACCTGTTCAGCAGGACAGGACCAGCATTGACCAACAGAAGACTACCCAGGACCATACTGATCTAAAACGTTAGAACCTGTATCAAAGCATTTAGTGTCAATTTTTGGATTGGGAAGTTCTAAAAGCTAGATTTCAGTCATAAAGATGAGGCTAAACAAAGGGAATCCTATGTCAAACCTCTCTTCTGTCACAAAATTTAAGAAGAATTCCTCCTCCTTTCCCCTTGGCATTAACCCTTTTGGTAACAAAAATCAATAAATAACCAAACATTTGTCGTCTTAAAATCTGAGACATTTGAGAGCAAGAGGCAGATGAGAGTACAGTATGTACCGCACATTTATTGACAGATTCACTCTAGTGCTTCATCTTATGGTAACCATTCCCCATACAACAATTTATAAGACATACGTTTACTATTAAGAATACTCGATATCATAGACAAGTTACGCAATCTTCCATGCCATTGACCCCATAGTTTTGAACAAGGTTGTCATTGTACAATGAAAATTATTCCATGGTTTATTTAAACAGGGAATTGGAGATTTCAAATAATGACTGGAACAATGAGGGCCCAAATGTCATTTATAATAAAAAAAAAATTAATCTATATACTGTACAGTACATTTGTTACACTTTAGCTTAGGTACTTATTTGATAGACTGCATAAGTATAAAAAGATGAAATAATTATAGTATAATCAAGCTGGCAAATTTCAATTCACCATGAGACCTTAAAGCTGTCATCGATTTTCTAACATAGGAAAGGCAAGCAGTCACTGTATCAGAGGCTGAGGTTGGCACCAAAATGGGTAATCCCAATAACTAGAGCAACAACCATAGGCACTAAAAAAAACTAAGCCACACAGGGAATTTCAAATAAAACATGCAAGTGAGGGGAAAACTTTTTATAGTTCTCCTATCTCTCAAGTAATCTAGAGATCAAGAAGGATTGGACATGAGGTACAAAGATGCATGGACAACGGTCCTTACATAAAACGGATTCTGACGTAGGAAAAATCTATTTTTGGGTGAGATGGCCATGTCGTCCTGATGGAAGTTCCCTTAAGCAGCTTCCTACTGTATATTTCTGCGAGTGATATTACCAAAGAATTACCATCACGTATCACAGGATTCTAACCCACGGAACGACTATCCGAAGATATCGTGTATAATCAGGAAACGTATCCGAAGATAACCATAGATAAAAGCATCGATGATCAGTTACAAATTGAAAGCCATAAAGCCAGTACAAAGAGATAATAGTGTAGACAACAGACGAATATGCCTTTCAGCAGAAGTTCCTAGTATAAGTCCAATCCCTACTAAAATAAAATGAAAACTGAGGCATACTATTCATAAGCAGACAAAAAAATACAATACAAGCACATATTATAATATTTATGCTCTTGTATCATGTATACAAAACAAACACTCTTGCTTAAAAAAATACTATAAAAGGATAAAAATAACAAACTTCATAATAAAAGTAAAGATGTTTCATGACCAGCCAAGATGCAACACAGTGTTGACTCAATGGCAGCCAAAGAAAAGTGGTTTATAGTCTATTAGGAGGAGAGTAACCCAACTCATACACAACATCCCCAACTACTGTACTACCTATTAAGCTTTACAACTCAACCAGCTTATGATGAGAATAAGGCCTTAAAAGGCAATTCAGTATTTGCAAAAGTGCAGAAGATAAAATTGATTAACTACAAAGTACCAACACTGCACAACACAGATGTATAGTATATAAAAATTCCTCCATAAAAAAAAAGTTCAGGTTTCAGCATTGCTAATTCTGTAACAGCAGAACAATACCAGACATAAGTGGATTATTGGAGATCATCATCCTAATTAATCTAAACACAATATTCAATTTCCATATAGTTAAGAGTATTTGAAAATTATTGGAAGTGTAGTTTACTATATGTAAAATTGAAGCTAAATGATTCTGAATATATAGAAATACCTGTATAACTAATTCTTAAGGAGTACTTTGCCCATCTTAACACAATATTCAATTTCCATATAGTTAAGAATATTGGAAAATCATTGGAAGTGTAGTTTACTTAATGTAAAATTGAAGCTAAATGATTCTGAATATATAGGAATACCTGTATAACAAATTCTCAAGAGTACTTTGTACTTTGCCTAATTATAAAAACTTGAGTCATTTAATAGGCATATGATTTCAGTGTGGCTTGAACTAGGCTGTTAAAATCCATAACGAGGTGTTGGTGGTTAATGGAAGATGGAGGGAAAGCCTTGTTCCCTTGTTGGAATATTGAACAACCACTTTGACATTTACCTTGGCCTTGAGGGGTGGTTGAGGCAGGAAGTACAACTAAAAGGACTCAGATTTGTATAGTTAGGAAAAATACAGATTACTGAACTTTAAAAAAAATTTCATTCCTTTATGAATACAAACCCCTATCCTATAACAGATATTTACCCTTAGGAGAGTTTCTATAACCAAGCAAGCTGGTTTTAAATCTTGGGATGTCAGAACAGTCAGAGCTGTAAAAGTGCATTAGTGTTGACTCCTATCCAACTCCTAACAACCTGAGAAATATTTCTCATGTGATATGTTAGGTGTCTGTCGAAAGACATACGGTCACAAAGTACTTATATCCTAATAAGATATGGTGTCTGAAATGTATGGTCAATTTGAAGAAATGAGTTGAACAGTATGTAGGGTGTCTATTCTCTCCTATGTAAGCCTCCTCTACTAACCCGCAGATGTGCTATAAAAAAGTACAGTAATACGTTGAGATATGAGCAAACCAACATACGAGAAAATTAATATACGAGGAGTTCCGAGCAAATTTTATCTTGAGATACGAGGAAAAATTTGAGATACGAGGTACAGTAGTTCCCTATGCGAGGCTGCTCACAAGGACAGCATAGCTCAGTCTTTCCTGTCGGACCTCTGTCGGGTAAAGTCATCACCGAGGATCAGCCATATTTTGTTTTTTACGTGTTTTTTGCGTGAATCAGTGCATAATTCATTAAATAAACAATGGGTCCAAAGGAAGCGAGTGCAAACAAGGGTAGTGAGAAGAAAAAGGGTATGATGACAATGGAGATGAACCATGAAATAATAGCAAAACATGAGAGTTGGCGAGTGGTTGTGTGTCAACCTTGTGTGACGACACTTGCATGCGTCATTTTTGCAACACTTTGAAGGGGAAACAAAAGCAAATATCCCTAGATAGGTTCCTTTTACGAATACTGTCAAAACATGAAGGTGAAAGCGAGGCAAAAAGAGCCAAGCAGGAAGAAGAAAAGTAAAAAATAGAAAATTAAAACAAAATGTAGAATTAAGTTTAGTGTAACGTAAGATAAGTGTGTGTACAGTAAGCTAATTTCATTTAAGTTAAATTCAAAGTAGAATTTCATTTAAGTTGAATTTAAAGTAAGGTTATGTTAAGTAGTGTTACAAAAGTGTTGCATACAGAACGTGTTGCCGTCAAGTCTCTCTCCTCCCCCTCCTCTCTCCCTCCTCCTCCTTCGCACACTCCGCCATTAGCCGCTACCGTCTGTCTCGAAGGTAAGAACTCCATAATTATGTTACATTTCATAACCAGTTCATAGCTATTTGTTATTTTGTTAGCGTAGGATGTTAATTACAACAAATAAAAAAATGTTTTTCCTCTGTAATATACTGCTTTTAGGGTTTTTTTCAGAGGTGGGAATGGATTAATTTGTTTTTAGTTACTTCATGTGGGAAAAATTTATCCGAGATACGAAAGAATTGAAACACGAGCTCGGTCCCGGAACGAATTAAACTCGTACCTCAAAGTATTACTGTATTTCCTTGCTTGTTGACGCCAAGCCACTGCTATCGTGTTGTCGCTCATCAATGCCACCAGGAGTGCTGCCTTCATCTCCCACAGGTTGATGTGTAGGTGATTTTATTCGTCAGAACAGCAACCCGAGGAAGTCTGGTGTACATATCGTACCCCCTTTGACACCTATGAAAAGAAGCGTTGCCTTAATGAGGTTCTCGTCTTTTAATCACAAAAGCTAGATCATCCCGTCCTTCCTGCTCAAAAGAAACAAAATGGTGGGGGGATCGTTGGCTGGTGAACAGTGTCTCTTCAGACACCATAGAAGGGATCATTGATGGGGACACCTGTGAGGAACAAGCTTCCCCAAAGATGAGAGATGTCAAAGCAGTTGTTGCCACTGCCGAACCGGTAGTTCTTGGGGGATGAGAGAAGGATTGAATTATTTTCCGGAGTCTGCTGACGCAGTTGTCTGATGGAAAGACTATCGATGCTGCTGCGTCTATTAGCATTCCCAGGTACAGTACTCCATCCTCTTCTTGGCCATGAAACTGGACTTCTCCTGATTTACCACAATCCCCAGAACATAGCAAAAAATAAGAAGACTGTCTAGATGCCAAAGCATCAACCAGACATCAAAATATCAAAACAGACAAATGCAGATGACATGAGGCCAAGACGAGAAGAGTGTGAACACTTGGGTGAACTCTTGGTGAGCAGTAGCCAATCCAAAGTAAAGAACTTTAAACGGGTATATCTTCCCTTACTAGCCTCCTTCTTCCTCTCGTCATACTTAGAACACTGAAAAGGTAACCATGACCTACACACTGCCAACTCATAAACCTGATACAATTGCGAACAGGTTTACCAGGGTAGCCCCCCCCCCCCCCCTACCCCGCATATTTGTAGATTTCCAATCGCAAGCACAATCTGTCAACCAAAAAGGGGATAAAGTTTTATTAAAAAATCAGTCAAGCATTGTTTAGTACAGGAGTATGTCCATACTGCTTTGCACCTAAAATGAGAGTGGCTACTCAGTGTGATGGCGAGAGGGCAGGGCTTCCCAGCACTCTCCAATAAATATCAACACCACATTATAAACTTTAGCCGCAGTTTCAGTTACACTGAAATCATACTCCTAGTGGGTTTATACTAAAGGAAATGGAACTTATTTGCCACCTACAGAGACTTTTAGAAGAGCTAAAGGGGTTGGACCTGTAGAAAAATAATCAAATTAACTAAAGAGAGGCTACAAAACCTAGTTCAGACCCAACCAATCGCAAGATCCCGATCAGATACAGTATAAAGCAAAATAGAAGAGAGAATCTTCCCTCCAAAAAATTTCTCCAAAAAGGGACCAACCAATGCTACAATAAGTACAGTATAGAAAACTCTTCAAGGCACAACAACATTTAACTTGGATGGAGAAAGCAGACTAAACATACAAATATCTTGTGAGAAATAAAGTTTCTAGCCAACAAGGATAATCTCTCCCATGGTAATGAAACTAAGAGGAAGACTGTCAACTAAGGTTAAGACAGCTATTAACCTTTCTAAAATCTGCAATTTACAGGATTCTGCTGTTGTTAGTTACAGCGATTAGGAGAGCCCAAAGAGTCAAACAGGGCAACCAGGTGGATATACTGAAAGTAAATAAAACCCTACAGGACACAAGGAGATAAAAAAGTTACCTCAACTGTATTAGAGTAATTCTAGATCCTGTAAAAACTTCCAGATAGATGAAAGAATAGTTGAAGAAGGCGGCACAACACACATCATCATAAATTTAGCCCAGCTACCAACAAAGTATTTCCAAATTTTTTTTGTAGCAAAAGAACTGGAGAATACCAGTGGTATGAAGAAAAATGGGGCGACATTAGGAAATACTTAACTAAGGTGACATAACCTGGCACCGCAATGTCCTTCTCGAAATCATTATCCAAGAGAAGGGCCCTTTGCAATAAGAGCATATGTATACTGTATGTTGTTTAAGCCTAAAAACATTGACCAACCCTCTTATGGCTATATCAGTTGTCATAGTATGAGGCAGCTGATTGAAGGGTTGATTAAGGAATTTCCCGAGAATGCCATGCCAAAGGAGATTAACCCTGAAAAGTTCAAGATTTAACAGAGAAAAAACTCAAAGAGAAGGTGGAGGCATTCATAAACACTAAAAGACAGTAACGAAGGCAGTCTGAACACTTTATTTCAAAAGCCAAAAAAAACGATGCTCTATACATGTGCAAAAAATATATCGTACGGTTAAAGTAGTGTCCCACTCACTGCACTTGGAAACTATCTCATGAGAAGTGCATATTAAAATCCAATGGTTCAATTTCATTTGACCTATTGCTCTGCTCAGCCAGGCAAACTATCCAAACAATGTACATATGCACTGATTGGCTCAATAAGAATCTTTCATGTTGATTGACTTATCAAATACAGAAGTGATATGGGGTGCAGGAGCATTTACTTGACTCGGCGTACATGTTGGACGATGGGAAAATCGCAAGAAATCGGTCTGAGTCCCAAAACTTTTTCTTCGAATGTGGTACAGTAATGTGATTTTATGAGCTCATCATCATCATGCAGGTATTAGCTTTTGTGGAAGTTCTTTATGTTTTGCAGGGGTTAATGAACGGTTCCTTATGCTTAATGTTTGTGGTTCGCAGGAAAATCTTACTTCTGACCACTGGGCTGGAAATTAACTCACCTATCTAGAACTCAAGTCATTAACACAATGGAATAACAAAGACAATCCTACGTGACCTTATCCACTAGAATGAGAAGTTGGGGTCGTAAATCCATGAAATCGAAAACAAAACCATCAAATACAGGAAACATATTGCTTCTTTAGTTGGAGATTAGGATTAAGATCATATGGTAGTTTGTGTGACCCATACAAAATGAGAACAAGAAACAGGAACTCAAAACTGTAGAGAAAACAGATGGCAGACTTGCATAAGATCTTGCTCACTCTGTAAAATGGTAAAACATATTCTTAAAGTATTTAGCCCTTATACTGTGTACAGCCTTCATGAAACATGAAAGTACACAAATACAGTATATTCATATAGTAAAATTACTTACTACAGTACTCGCTTTAGTAGTAGTGCTGTACTATATTTTCAAATTCTTGTAATGTTTGACTGGAGACTACAGTAACCTATCAAAACAGTTCTCAAATACAGTACTGTACAGCACAGTATTTTGCTATATATAATTTGGTGCTTTGTTTCTAACATAACAAAACGATAATTCTTCCTTCGATTCTAGACATTAATATGATACTGACTTGGACTATGTTAGCATAAGCTACACATTGTTAGGTCGTGATTTTAGAGTAACCTAACCTAGGCTAACCTATGTTATTTGCTTATAACATATCATTTTCCCCTTATCTGCAACTCCTTCGATTTAATAGTTTAAATACAGAAATGAATACTGTTTTATCTATATGTGATTAATACATTACTGACAAAACTGTAAATGAAACTACTTACATGTGATCAGAGAAAATTTATACACGATACATGTAATGAATCAAACCATTCAGACTACAGTATTCTAAAAGTGATGCAGTTTAGCAACATACTATACATACAATACAGAATCTTCTACCAAACCCCTACTAGCATCTAGGGCATTCTGACTTATGAAATGTTAATCTTACCATGTGGTTATTACAAAAGAAGGTAACTCAGACAAGTTTCACCCCATATGATGTATTTGGAATAATTTTATCCTAATCTGATACTGTACAGTATATTGAAATACCAAGAAAATTGCACACTGATGGACATCCAAAACAACATATATCACCTCATGCTACTATATGCATAACGGTCTACTTTTGGACCAAGTTTGGCATGATCCGGGGAAAGAGAAAGAAGATAATAGGGCAACTGAATGCAACGAATGAGCTACCATAGGATGTACTGTACATCGGACATTACAACAAACCAATCAAATGATAACTGAATGTGTAATAAAACTAGTTTAATTTATACCTTTGGCAACAGGTATTACATTCTCCTTCAATGAAGAAATGCTTCACCTTGAAGCTTTTGTGGACCACTTGCTAATTCTAAGAAAAATATTTCATACACAATATGTGATAACATTAGATTAAGAATACAGTACATACAGTATTACACAGTGCTCAGTACCAAGAGATCCCACTAATACTAGAAAAATAATATACTGTATTCAAACTACAGTGCCAAATAAATGTGAATCTTCAAGGACTTTACTAAAAGCTAAGTTGTCAGTATCTCATTTGGTGATATTGTAAGTTCCAAGAAGTGACAATTACACTGGATTGCTGACATTACTTTGACTAATTTTACAAAAAAAAGAATATTGTACATCCCAAGCAAATGTTAAAGCGGATTCCATCTTCCATTCTAATTTATAACCTATTTCCATTAATGTACTACTTTCCCACGTGTTATTTGCATTCGCTTTTGGCGGCTGTTCTGTTTTTTTATGATGTAATCATTAGCTGACTTTCTTACCCAATTAAGACCTTTCAAGAAATTATGCATGAGATCCCCAAGGTTGTTTTACAAGAGCTCTTTTCCGACCTGCTTCCGCATCAAATCCTGCATGACTACAGTCACAAGAAGACGTCTCCCACAGGGGAGTTTAATCGATTTCAAAATTTTAGTGTAATTTCACATATTTCTGTATTCAAATATATCAAAAACATATTGCTATTGTTGCTCATCAGAAAGTCAAAAGTATCACTCGAATAATGACCACGGTTGATGTGTGCAACACATCCATGTAACCCTTGCCAAAACAGAGGTACCCCTGGCCAAAACAGAGGAGCAATGAGACTGTTTATTAGCAAGTGAACCGAGCCACAGCAGAACAAAGACCACTTGAGGAACCAGATATAAATCATGGAAAATAATGATAATCTGATACACTATAGCCAATTTTTTTAGCGAGGCAGATTTGCACAGACTCGCAGGGGTGCCCTTTTAGCTCGGAAAAGTTTCCTGATCGCTGATTGGTTGGACAAGATCATTCTAGCCAATCAGCGATCAGGAAATTTTTCCGAGCTAAAAGGGCACCGCTGCGAGTCGGTGCAAATCTGCCTTGCTAAAAGAAATGGACTATAGTGACCCACGCTGATTGCCTGCAAACAGAGGCGCAATAAGATATTGTAACGTTTAATCAAAAGCAAAGCAAGCCACGGCATTGCAAAGACCATATAAATTATAGGTAACTATAATACTTCAATTTTACGCCACTTATGTGAACCATGTATTTTTCAAACAGGTCATCTTGTGTTCACTATGCATTTCTGACCATTACCATTGCTGCAAATCACTTTTTTTTTTTGGCATTTCCCCATCCAATCATGTTTCTTACTGGGCTCCCACATAATCATTTTCATATAGGGGGTTACAAAAACTGGTCAGAAATGCATAAAACGCAAGATAATGAGTACTGTATATAGTTCATATAATTATTTATAAATTAAAGTACCATGTATTCACCAATGTTTATATGTTTATTTTTCTGGGCTAATTTTAATCTACCATTCTTTATTGTATTTAAAGGGGAAATGTTCAAAGTAGTTTAACAGGCATTTTAAGATCCCTACATATTATCTAGTTAATCAAAAGGGGGAAATACACCCATCACCACAACCCAAAAATTCATTGCTCAAAGGTGAAAAAAGTACCAGGTACTGTATAAAGATAAATAATCTTTCAGCTTATAATGGGTCTGTTACAATCCAATTTTGAGTTGAGTAACCCTACACTCTAAAACCAACCCAAAACAAAATTAATATTAAATGCACTCAAGGCCTTAGAGCTAAAATCAAAATAAAATATTTAAACTATATTTTGAAAATAATGGAAACCAAATCCAATTTTGAGTTGGGTAACCCTACACTCTCAAACCAACCCAAAACAAAATTAATATTAAATGCACTCAAGTCCTTAGCTTAAAAAAAAAAATAATAAAACTCCATATTTAGAAAATGATAGAAACCAAGTCTTAAAACCTTACTTGGAAATCTGTTACATAATTAGGTTATTCCAAATATCTCATAAATAAAAAAAAATACTAAATGAAGGCACCCAAAGTCTTATGATTTCATGTAAGAAAAACATTGAAAAAGTTGATAAGCTGTATTTATGCAATATAAGCAAGATAAAACTTGGCAACACCTATATCAGTATCAAAACTAAAGACTTCCAATAAGTTTCTCTACATGGTAATACTACGTTACCTAATTATTTTTTTTTCCGAAATTAAATTATATAAAAAAAAAGGCTGGGGTCTACTAGTTTTTATCATCTAAACAAACTTTTGCACAATGCTGCCTTTGAATAACGTCGAAAACAATAAATTTGCTTGATCAAATAGCAGTCAATTATATATATATATATATATATATATATATATATATATATATATATATATATATATATATATATATATATATATATATATATATATATATAAGTTTCAATAACCGAGTGGTTGTTACATTTCAAATGCGAGATGCTACAATTCAACCCAGACCTTCAAGATCGCGATGTTTTGGTTCTGCTACTCATCGCGACCTTGAACTTGACAATCAGCTGTTCCAAGAGCAGAAACCTTGGAAATACAAACTATCCCGAGAGTGAAATGAGAAGCCATACCATCCCCCCCCCCTAACAGAGTAATTTACAATAAGAGTATAACAAGAGGACACGTCAGTAATTTAAAGGCGTAAGTTACGATATTGCAATAAAAATGAAGACTTGGTAAAAATTTCACAACTTACGAACATAATTTTAAGCTGAACTCTTTAGCAATTTATGTATTATTATTTATATACATAATCTTCGTACGTCAATCATTTAATTAAATAATCACCAATCACAAAATAACCATTACGCATAAATCAAAATATTCGATGTGCAATAAAAATGAAGACTGTAAAAATTTCACAACTTACGAACGTATATCTAAGCTGAATATTTCAGCAATTTATATCCTTTTATTTCTATACATGCATAGGCTTCTTACGTCAATCATTTAATCAAAGAATTAACTTCAATCACAAAATAACCACTGCGCTTAAATAAAAAACGTTCGACGCGCAGCTTCATAGCGACATGCTCATGATTACGATGTAAACAAAAATAGTACGACACATAAACAATACAAAATTTCAAGGTTTCCACAACAAATAACTCATAAAA
>NC_090764.1:20287961-20290461 GCF_036898095.1 Palaemon carinicauda
GTTTAAGAAGGTTTAAAGGTCACTCAGGTCCCTCTCTGTATAGGTTTAAGAAGGTTTAAAGGTCACTCAGGTCCCTCTCTGTATAGGTTTAAGAAGGTTTAAAGGTCACTCAGGTTCCTCTCTGTATAGGTTTAAGAAGGTTTAAAGGTCACTCAGGTCCCTCTCTGTATAGGTTTAAGAAGGTTTAAAGGTCACTCAGGTTCCTCTCTGTATAGGTTTAAGAAGGTTTAAAGGTCACTCAGGTTCCTCTCTGTATAGGTTTAAGAAGGTTTAAAGGTCACTCAGGTTCCTCTCTGTATAGGTTTAAGAAGGTTTAAAGGTCACTCAGGTCCCTCTCTGTATAGGTTTAAGAAGGTTTAAAGGTCACTCAGGTTCCTCTCTGTATAGGTTTAAGAAGGTTTAAAGGACACTCAGGTTCCTCTCTCTATATGTTTAAAAAGGTTTAAAGGGCACTCATGAATGGCAAAGGCAAGGGACAGTGACAATACCCTAGAGAATGACCATACATGCATTATGATCAGCACCCAAACCCCTTTTCCATCAAGCTATGACCAGGGAGGGCCAGACAATGGCTGCTGATGACTTAGCAGGTAATCCTATAAACTTCCCAAATCCCCTGTCCTTGGCTCACAAGGACGGCGAGCCTGCAGACACTACAAGAAACTATCGAGTACCTAATGATATTTTTATAAAGTTGATAGAATTGTGTGTTTCTGAGTCTTATTTTACTTGTAACGGTCAGTTTTTCTCTCAAATATATGGTCTTCCCATGGGTTCCCCTCTGTCTCCTGTTTTAGCCAATATTTTTATGGAATTTTTTGAAACAGAACTTTTACCTGATATTTTAGATTTTGACATTACATGGGTGAGATATGTAGATGATATTTTTGCTGTTGTTCCGTGTTCTCTTGATATTGATAACTTTTTAGTGTCTTTAAACAATCTCCACCCTTCAATTAAATTTAAAGTTGAAATAGAAAATAATAATGAATTACCCTTCTTGGACACACTGGTAATCCGTCCGGAAGTTGGCTGTCCTAAATTCAAGGTTTACAGAAAAGAAACGCATTCAGATTCTTATATACATGCATTTTCAAACCATACAAGAACTACAAAATTGGGGGTTATTTCTAACTTATTTTTAAGGGCATATAAAGTTTGTGACCACGAATTTCTTGAATTTGAAATAAGTTATCTTAAAAGGGTTTTCAAAAATCATGGCTATGATTCTGGTTTTATCGAAAAGGCACATTTAAAAGCAAGGAAGACATATTATGTTGCAAAAGAAAGGGAACCATTTCTAAAAGATGATGAGTGTCTTCTTATCATTCCTCAAACAGGCCAAGACAAAAAATTACTTGACACCTGCCTAAAAAGTTGTAAAGTAGTTGGGGTATATAAAAATAATTTAACTATTAAAAAGGTGTTGACAAAATCAGGGAAAGGAAAGGCTGCCAAACAAGCATGTATATATAAACTACCATGTGGTTCATGTGATAAAGTTTACATAGGAGAATCAGTAGATTTTGAGAGAAGAAAAAGAGAACATAAAGATTCCATTAGAAGAGGTGATGAAAATAGCGCTGTTTTTAAACATATGACACGGGAAAATCACCCAATAGATTTTAAGAATATGGACAAATTGATATCAATGCCTGATACACATAGACGGAAACTGATTGAAGCTGTTTTAATTCAGAATTCTAATAATTTTAATATATATCAAAGTAATTTTAAATTGGATCAGTTTTTAAATAATATTGTAAAAAACAATGTAACTATTGTTAATGAATTGTTAAAAGATGTAAACAAACCACCGTGAAATGCTGTTAATATTCGCTAAGACTGTAACGGGCTTTTTATCTCTTAAGAACTTTTCTGTACCTCTTTTTCAAAAAATTTGTAACCATTTGTATTCTGAAGAGGAAGGGAGATGGTCCCTTCGAAAGCTAAATAAATTTCTATTTTTCATACATTGTGGGTTATTTTATTTATCATAGATACACGGAAAATTGTGTATTTTAATGTGTATATATATATATATATGTATATATATATATATATATATGTATATATATACAGTATATATATATATACAGCAGTATATATATATATATATATATATATTTATATATATATATATATATATATATATATACAGTATATATATGTATATATATACAGTATATATATATATATATATATATATATATATATATATATATACTGTATATATATTATATACATACATACATACAAACATATATATATATATATATATATATATATATATATATATATATATATATATATATATATACAGTCACACTCAGCTCTCCCCATCCTTCAGGTAGAGGAGAGAGGGAGTAGTCATACCTGGTGAGAGGGGTATATGTGTACATATCATATCTAATTTTTAACAGGTTGCGTACTTTAGTAATTCTATAGTTTCCCGGTAACCGAATTTTGCAAAAATTGACGAGTATTATCAACTGAAGGT